>NC_083712.1:667930-1001895 GCF_033118175.1 Dama dama | reverse complement strand
AGGTGCATGAAGCGTTTTTGAAAAACATGAAGCGCCTGAAAAGGTGTGAAAAATATGAAGAGATTCTAAAGGTGTCAAAAATATGAGGAGCATGAAATGGTCTTAAAAATACGAGGAGCATGAAGTGGTGTTGAAAAACATGAAGAGCCTGAAATGGTGTGAAATATATGAAGAGCTTCAAAGGGTGTCAAATATATGAGGAGCATGAAACGGTCTGAAAAATAGGAGGAGCATGAAACGCTGTTGACAAAAATGAAGAGCCTGAAAAGGTGTGAAAAATATGGAAAGCTTCAAAAGGTGTCAAAAATATGAGGAGCATAAAACGGTCTGAAAAATAGGAGTAACATGATGCGGTGTTCAAAAACATGAAGAGCCTGAAAAGGTGTGAAAAATATGAAGAGCTTCAAAAGGTGTCAAAATTATGAGGAGCATGAAACGGTCTGAAAAATAGGAGAGCATGAAGCGGTGTTCAAAAATATAAAGAGCCTGAAAAGGTGTGAAAAATACGAAGAGCTTCAAAAGGTGTCAAAAATATGAGGAGCATGAAACGGTCTTAAAAAAAGGAGGAGGATGAAGCGGTGTTGAAAAACATGAAGAGTCTGAAAACGTGTGAAAAATATGAAGAGCTTCAAAAGGTGTCAAAAATGAGATGAGCATGAAACGTTCTGAAAAATAGGAGGAGCATGAAGCGGTGTTGAAAATCATGAAGAGCCTGAAAAGGTGTGAAAAATATGAAAAGCTTCAAAAAATGTGAAAAATATGAAGAGCTTCAAAAGGTGTCAAAATGAGATGAGCATGAAACGGTCTGAAAAATAGGAGGAGCATGAAGTGGTGTTGAAAAAAATGAAAAGCCTTAAAATGTGTGAAATATATGAAGAGCTTCAAAAGGTGTCAAAAATATGAGGAGAATGAAACGGTCTGCAAAATAGGAGGAGCATGAAATGGTGTTCAACAACATGAAGAGCCTGAAAAGGTGTGAAAAATATGAACAGTTTCAAAAAGTGTGAAATACATGAGGAGAATTAAACGGTCTGCAAAATAGGAGGAGCATGAAATGGTGTTCAAAAACATGAAGAGCCTGAAAAGGTGTGAAAAATATGAACAGTTTCAAAAAGTGTGAAATACATGAGGAGAATTAAACTGTCTGAAAAATAGGAGGAGCATGAAGCGGTGTTGAAAAACATGAAGGCCTGAAAACGTGTGAAAAATATGAAAGCTTCAAAAGTTCTGAAAAATATGAAGAGCTTCAAAAGTTGTGAAAAATATGAAGAGCTTCAAAAGGTGTCAAAAATTTGATGAGCATGAAACGATCTGAAAAATAGGAGGAGCATGAAGTGGTGTTGAAAAAAATGAAGAGCCTGAAAAGGTTTGAAAAATATGAAAAGCTTCAAAAGGTGTCAAAAATATTAGGAGCATGAAACTGTCTCAAAAATAGGAGGAGCATGAAGCGGTGTTCAAAAACAAGAAGAGCCTGAAAAGGTGTGAAAAATATGAAGAGCTTCAAAAGGTTTCAAAAATATGAGGAGCATGAAACGGTTTTGAGAAACATGAATAGCCTGAAAATATGTGAAAAATATGAAGAGCATAAATATATGTGAAAAATATGAGGAGCATGAAACTGTGTTCAAAACATGAAGAGCCTGAAAAGGTGTGAAAAATATGAAGATCTTCAGAAGGTGTCAAAATTGAAGGCATTTCCCCTGAAATCAGGAACAAGACAAGGGTGCCCACTCTCACCACTACTATTCAACATAGTGTTGGAAGTTCTGGCCACAGCAATCAGAGCAGAAAAAGAAGTAAAAGGAATCCAGATAGGAAAAGAAGAAGTAAAACTCTCACTGTTTGCAGATGACATGATCCTCTACATAGAAAACCCTAAAGACTCTACCAGAAAATTACTAGAACTAATCAATGAATATAGTAAAGTTGCAGGATATAAAATTAACACACAGAAATCCCTTGCATTCCTATATACTAACAATGAAAAAACAGACAGAGAAATTAAGGAAACAATACCATTCACCATTGCAACAAAAAGAATAAAATACTTAGGAGTATATCTACCTAAAGAAACAAAGGACCTATACATAGAAAACTATAAAACACTGATGAAAGAAATCAAAGAGGACACAAACAGATGGAGAAACATACCGTGTTCATGGATTGGAAGAATTAATATTGTCAAAATGGCTATTCTACCCAAAGCAGTCTATAGATTCAATGCAATCCCTATCAAGCTACCAACGGTATTTTTCACAGAACTAGACCAAAGAATTTCACAATTTGTATGGAAATACAAAAAACCTCGAATAGCCAAAGTAATCTTGAGAAAGAAGAATGGAGCTGGAGGAATCAACCTGCCTGACTTCAGACTCTACTACAAAGCCACAGTCATCAAGACAGTATGGTACTGGCACAAAGACAGAAATATAGATCAATGGAACAGAATAGAAAGCCCAGAGATAAATCCACGAACCTATGGACACCTTATCTTTGACAAAGGAGGCAAGGATATACAATGGAAAAAAGACAACCTCTTTAACAAGTGGTGCTGGGAAAACTGGTCAACCACTTGTAAAAGAATGAAACTAGAACACTTTCTAACACCATACACAAAAATAAACTCAAAATGGATTAAAGATCTAAATGTAAGACCAGAAACTATAAAACTCCTAGAGGAGAACATAGGCAAAACACTCTCCGACATAAATCAAAGCAAGATCCTCTATGACCCACCTCCCAGAATATTGGAAATATAAGCAAAACTAAACAAATGGGACCTAATGAAACTTAAAAGCTTTTGCACTACAAAGGAAACTATAAGTAAGGTGAAAAGACAGCCCTCAGATTGGGAGAAAATAATAGCAAATGAAGAAACAGACAAAGGATTAATCTCAAAAATATACAAGCAACTCCTGCAGCTCAATTCCAGAAAAATAAATGACCCAATCAAAAAATGGGCCAAAGAACTAATCAGACATTTCTCCAAAGAAGACATACAGATGGCTAACAAACACATGAAAAGATGCTCAACATCACTCATTATTAGAGAAATACAAATCAAAACCACAATGAGGTACCATTACACGCCAGTCAGGATGGCTGCTATCCAAAAGTCTACAAGCAATAAATGCTGGAGAGGGTGTGGAGAAAAGGGAACCCTCTTACACTGTTGGTGGGAATGCAAACTAGTACAGCCGCTATGGAAAACAGTGTGGAGATTTCTTAAAAAACTGGAAATAGAACTGCCATATGACCCAGCAATCCCACTTCTGGGCATACACACTGAGGAAACCAGAACTGAAAGAGACACGTGCACCCCAGTGTTCATCGCAGCACTGTTTATAATAGCCAGGACATGGAAGCAACCTAGATGCCCATCAGCAGATGAATGGATAAGGAAGCTGTGGTACATATACACCATGGAATATTACTCAGCCATTAAAAAGAATTCATTTGAACCAGTCCTAATGAGATGGATGAAGCTGAAGCCCATTATACAGAGTGAAGTAAGCCAGAAAGATAAAGAACATTACAGCATACTGACACATGTATATGGAATTTAGAAAGGTGATAACGATAACCCTATATGCAGAACAGAAAAAGAGACACAGAAATACAGAACAGACTTTTGAACTTTGTGGGAGAATGTGAGGGTGGGATATTTCAAAAGAACAGCATGTATCCTATCTATGGTGAAACAGATCACCAGGCCAGGTAGGATGAATGAGACAAGTGCTCCGGCCTGGTGCACTGGGAAGACCCAGAGGAATCGGGGGGAGAGGGAGGTGGGAGGGGGGATCGGGATTGGGAATACATGTAAATCCATGGCTGATTCATATCAATGTATGACAAAACCCACTGGAAAAAAAATATGAGAAGCATGAAACAGTCTGAAAAATAGGAGGAGCATGAAACGGTGGTCAAAAACATGAAGAGCCTGAAAAGGTGTGAAAAATATGAAGAGCTTCAAAAGGTGTGAAATACATGAGGAGCATGAAACTCTCTGAAAAATAGAAGGAGCATGAAGTGGTGTTCAAAAACATGAATAGCCTGAAAAGGTGTGAAAAATATGAAGATCTTCAAAAGGTGTGAAAAATATGAGGAGCATGATACGGTCTGAAAAATAGGAGGAGCATGAAGCGGTGTTGAAAAACATGAAGAGCCTGAAAACGTGTGAAAAATATGAAGAGCTTCAAAAGGTGTGAAAAATATGAAGAGCTTCAAAAAGTGTGAAATACATGAGGAGGATTAAACGGTCTGAAAAATAGGAGGAGCATGAAGTGGTGTTGAAAAAAACTGAAGAGCCTGAAAAGGTGTGAAAAATATGAAGAGCTTCAAAAGGTGTCAAAAATATGAGGAGCATGAAACGGTCTGAAAAATAGGAGGAGCATGAAGCCGTGTTCAAAAACATGAAGAGCCTGAAAAGGTGTGAAAAATATGAAGAGCTTCAAAAAGTGTGAAATACATGAGGAGGATTAAACGGTCTGAAAAATAGGAGGAGCATTAAGCGGTGTTGAAAAACATGAAGGCCTGAAAACATGTGAAAAAAATGAAGAGCTTCAAAAGGTGTGAAAAATATGAAGAGCTTCAAAAGGTGTGAAATACATGTGGAGCATTAAACGGTCTGAAAAATAGGAGGAGCATGAAGCGGTGTTGAAAAACATGAAGAGCCTGAAAAGGTGTGAAAAATATGAGGAGCTTCAAAAGGTGTGAAATACATGTGGAGCATTAAACGGTCTGAAAAACAGGAGGAGCATGAAGCGGTGTTCAAAAACAAGAAGAGCCTGAAAAGGTGTGAAATATATGAGGAGCTTCAAAAGGTGTGAAATACATGTGGAGCATTAAACGGTCTGAAAAATAGGAGGAGCATGAAACGGTGATAAAAAATGAAGAGCGTTTTGATTTGCATTTCTCTAATAATGAGTGATGTTGAGCATCTTTTCATGTGTTTGTTAGCCATCTGTATGTCTTCTTTGGAGAAATGTCTGTTTAGTTCTTTGGCCCATTTTTTGATTGGGTCATTTATTTTTCTGGAATTGAGCTGCAGGAGTTGCTTGTATATTTTTGAGATTAATCCTTTGTCTGTTTCTTCATTTGCTATTATTTTCTCCCAATCTGAGGGCTGTCTTTTCACCTTACTTATAGTTTCCTTTGTAGTGCAAAAGCTTTTAAGTTTCATTAGGTCCCATTTGTTCATTTTTGCTTATATTTCCAATATTCTGGGAGGTGGGTCATAGAGGATCTTGCTTTGATTTATGTCGGAGAGTGTTTTGCCTATGTTCTCCTCTAGGAGTTTTATAGTTTCTGGTCTTACATTTAGATCTTTAATCCATTTTGAGTTTATTTTTGTGTATGGTGTTAGAAAGTGTTCTAGTTTCATTCTTTTACAAGTGGTTGACCAGTTTTCCCAGCACCACTTGTTAAAGAGGTTGTCTTTTTTCCATTGTATATCCTTGCCTCCTATGTCAAAGATAAGGTGTCCATAGGTTCGTGGATTTATCTCTGGGCTTTCTATTCTGTTCCATTGATCTATATTTCTGTCTTTGTGCCAGTACCATACTGTCTTGATGACTGTAGCTTTGTAGTAGAGTCTGAAGTCAGGCAGGTTGATTCCTCCAGCTCCATTCTTCTTTCTCAAGATTACTTTGGCTATTCGAGGTTTTTTGTATTTCCATACAAATTGTGAAATTCTTTGGTCTAGTTCTGTGAAAAATACCGTTGGTAGCTTGATAGGGATTGCATTGAATCTATGGACTGCTTTGGGTAGAATAGCCATTTTGACAATATTAATTCTTCCAATCCATGAACACGGTATGTTTCTCCATCTGTTTGTGTCCTCTTTGATTTCTTTCATCAGTGTTTTATAGTTTTCTATGTATAGGTCCTTTGTTTCTTTAGGTAGATATACTCCTAAGTATTTTATTCTTTTTGTTGCAATGGTGAATGGTATTGTTTCCTTAATTTCTCTGTCTGTTTTTTCATTGTTAGTATATAGGAATGCAAGGGATTTCTGTGTGTTAATTTTATATCCTGCAACTTTACTATATTCATTGATTAGCTCTAGTAATTTTCGGGTAGAGTCTTTAGGGTTTTCTATGTAGAGGATCATGTCATCTGCAAACAGTGAGAGTTTTTGAAATGGTGTGAAAAATATGAAGAGCTTCAAAAGGTGTGAAATACATGAGGAGCATGAAACTCTCTGAAAAATAGAAGGAGCATGAAGTGGTGTTCAAAAACATGAATAGCCTGAAAAGGTGTGAAAAATATGAAGATCTTCAAAAGGTGTGAAAAATATGAGGAGCATGATACGGTCTGAAAAATAGGAGGAGCATGAAGCGGTGTTGAAAAACATGAAGAGCCTGAAAACGTGTGAAAAATATGAAGAGCTTCAAAAGGTGTGAAAAATATGAAGAGCTTCAAAAAGTGTGAAATACATGAGGAGGATTAAACGGTCTGAAAAATAGGAGGAGCATGAAGTGGTGTTGAAAAAAACTGAAGAGCCTGAAAAGGTGTGAAAAATATGAAGAGCTTCAAAAGGTGTCAAAAATATGAGGAGCATGAAACGGTCTGAAAAATAGGAGGAGCATGAAGCCGTGTTCAAAAACATGAAGAGCCTGAAAAGGTGTGAAAAATATGAAGAGCTTCAAAAAGTGTGAAATACATGAGGAGGATTAAACGGTCTGAAAGATAGGAGGAGCATTAAGCGGTGTTGAAAAACATGAAGGCCTGAAAACATGTGAAAAATATGAAGAGCTTCAAAAGGTGTGAAAAATATGAAGAGCTTCAAAAGGTGTGAAATACATGTGGAGCATTAAACGGTCTGAAAAATAGGAGGAGCATGAAGCGGTGTTGAAAAACATGAAGAGCCTGAAAAGGTGTGAAAAATATGAGGAGCTTCAAAAGGTGTGAAATACATGTGGAGCATTAAACGGTCTGAAAAACAGGAGGAGCATGAAGCGGTGTTCAAAAACAAGAAGAGCCTGAAAAGGTGTGAAATATATGAGGAGCTTCAAAAGGTGTGAAATACATGTGGAGCATTAAACGGTCTGAAAAATAGGAGGAGCATGAAACGGTGATAAAAAATGAAGAGCGTTTTGATTTGCATTTCTCTAATAATGAGTGATGTTGAGCATCTTTTCATGTGTTTGTTAGCCATCTGTATGTCTTCTTTGGAGAAATGTCTGTTTAGTTCTTTGGCCCATTTTTTGATTGGGTCATTTATTTTTCTGGAATTGAGCTGCAGGAGTTGCTTGTATATTTTTGAGATTAATCCTTTGTCTGTTTCTTCATTTGCTATTATTTTCTCCCAATCTGAGGGCTGTCTTTTCACCTTACTTATAGTTTCCTTTGTAGTGCAAAAGCTTTTAAGTTTCATTAGGTCCCATTTGTTTAGTTTTGCTTATATTTCCAATATTCTGGGAGGTGGGTCATAGAGGATCTTGCTTTGATTTATGTCGGAGAGTGTTTTGCCTATGTTCTCCTCTAGGAGTTTTATAGTTTCTGGTCTTACATTTAGATCTTTAATCCATTTTGAGTTTATTTTTGTGTATGGTGTTAGAAAGTGTTCTAGTTTCATTCTTTTACAAGTGGTTGACCAGTTTTCCCAGCACCACTTGTTAAAGAGGTTGTCTTTTTTCCATTGTATATCCTTGCCTCCTTTGTCAAAGATAAGGTGTCCATAGGTTCGTGGATTTATCTCTGGGCTTTCTATTCTGTTCCATTGATCTATATTTCTGTCTTTGTGCCAGTACCATACTGTCTTGATGACTGTGGCTTTGTAGTAGAGTCTGAAGTCAGGCAGGTTGATTCCTCCAGCTCCATTCTTCTTTCTCAAGATTACTTTGGCTATTCGAGGTTTTTTGTATTTCCATACAAATTGTGAAATTCTTTGGTCTAGTTCTGTGAAAAATACCGTTGGTAGCTTGATAGGGATTGCATTGAATCTATAGACTGCTTTGGGTAGAATAGCCATTTTGACAATATTAATTCTTCCAATCCATGAACACGGTATGTTTCTCCATCTGTTTGTGTCCTCTTTGATTTCTTTCATCAGTGTTTTATAGTTTTCTATGTATAGGTCCTTTGTTTCTTTAGGTAGATATACTCCTAAGTATTTTATTCTTTTTGTTGCAATGGTGAATGGTATTGTTTCCTTAATTTCTCTGTCTGTTTTTTCATTGTTAGTATATAGGAATGCAAGGGATTTCTGTGTGTTAATTTTATATCCTGCAACTTTACTATATTCATTGATTAGCTCTAGTAATTTTCTGGTAGAGTCTTTAGGGTTTTCTATGTAGAGGATCATGTCATCTGCAAACAGTGAGAGTTTTTGAAATGGTGTGAAAAATATGAAGAGCTTCAAAATGTGTCAAATATAAGAGGAGCATGAAACAGTGTTCAAAAACATGAAGAGCCTGAAAAGCGGTGAAAAATATGAAGAGCTTAAAACGGTGTCAAATATAGGAGGAACATGAAACAGTGTTCAAATCATGAAGAGCCTGAAAAGGTGTGAAAAATATGAAGAGCTTCAAAAGGTGCCAAAAATATGTGGAGCATGAAACGGTCTGAAAAATAGGAGGAGCATGAAGCGGTGTTCAAAAACATGAAGAGCCTGAAAAGCGGTGAAAAATATGAAGAGCTTCAAAAGGTTTCAAAAAGATGAGGAACATGAAACGGTGTTGAAAAACATGAAGACCCTGAAAAGGTGTGAAAAGTATGAGGAGCTTGAAAAAGTGTCAAAAATATGAGGAGCATGAAACGGTCAAAAAAATAGGAGGAGCATGAAGCGGTGTTGAAAAATATTAAGAGCCTGAAAAGGTGTGAAAAATATGAAGAGCTTCAAAATGTGTTCAAAAATATGAGGAGCATGAAACGGTCTAAAAAATAGGAGGAGCATGAAGCGGTGTTGAAAAAAAAAAGAAGCCTGAAAAGGTGTGAAAAATATGAAGAGCTTCAAAATGTGTCAAAAATATGAGGGGCATGAAACGGTCTGAAAAATAGGAGGAGCATGAAACGTAGTTCAAAAACATGAAGGGCTTGAAATGATGTGAAAAATATGAAGACTTTCAAAAGCTGTGAAAAATATGAAGATCATGAAACGATCTGAAAAATAGGAGGAGCATGAAGCGGTTTTGAAAAACATGAAGAGCCTGAAAAGGTGTGAAATATATGAAGAGCTTCAAAGGGTGTCAAAAATATGAGGAGCATGAAACGGTCTGAAAAATAGGAGGAGCATGAAATGTTGTTCAAAAACATGAAGGGCTTGAAATGATGTGAAAAATATGAAGACTTTCAAAAGGTGTCAAAATTATGAAGGGCATGAAACGGTCTGAAAAATAGGACGAGCATCAAACGGTGTTGAAAAATATGAAGAGCCTGAATAGCTGTGAAAAATATGAAGAGCTTCAAAAGTGTCACAAATAGGAGTAGCATGAAACGGTTTTCAAAAACATGAAGAGCCAGTAAAGGTGTGAAAAACATGAATAGCTTCCAAATGTGACAAAAATAAGATGAGCATGAAACGGTCTGAAAAATAGGAGGAGCATGAAGCGGTGTTGAAAAACATGAAGAGCCTGAAAAGGTGTGAAATATATGAAGAGGTTCAAAAGGTGTCAAAAATGCGAGGAGCATGAAACGACTGAAATATAGGAGGAGCATGAACTGGTGTTGAAAAATATTAATAGCCTGAAAAGGTGTGAAATATATGAAGAGTTTCAAAAGGTGTGTAAAATATGAAGAGCTTCAATAGGTTGAAAAATATGAAGAGCTTCAAAAGATGTGAAACACATGAAGAGCTTCAAAAGGTGTCAAAAATGAGAGGAGCATGAAACGGTCTGAAAAAAAGGAGGAGCATGAAGTGGTGTTGAAAATCATGAAGTGCCTGAAAATGTGTAAAAAATATGAAGAGCTTGAAAAGGTGTCAAAAATATGAGGAGCATGAAACGGTCTAAAAAATAAATGGAGCATGAAACGGTGTTAAAAAACATCAAGAGCCTGAAAACGTGTGAAAAATATGAAGAGCTTCAAAAGGTGTGTAAAAAATGAAGAGCTTCAATAGGTTGAAAAATGTGAAGAGCTTCAAAAGATGTGAAAAACATGAAGAGCTTCAAAAGGTGTCAAAAATGAGAGGAGCATGAAAAGGTGTTAAAGAACATGAAGAGCCTGAAAAGGGGTGAAAAATATGAAGAGCTTCAAAAGGTGTCAAAAGTACGAGGAGCATGAAATGGTCAGAAAAATAAGAGGAGCATGAAGCGGTGTTGAAAAACATGAAGAGCCTGAAACTGTGTGAAATATATGAAGAGCTTCAAAAGGTATCAAAAATATGAGGAGCATGAAACAGTCTGAAAAATAGGAGGAGAATGAAGCGGTGTTGAAAAACTAGAAGAGCCTGAAAATGTGTGAAAAATATGAAGAGCTTCAAAAGGTGTCAAAAAAAAGAGGAGCATGAAACTGTCTGAAAAATAGGAACAGCATGAAACGGTGGTGAAAAACATGAAGAGCATGAAAAGGTGTGAAAAATATGAAGAGCTTCAAAAGGTGTCAAAAATATGAGGAGCATGCAACTGTCTGAAAATAGGAGGAGCATTAAACAGTGTTTAAACATGAAGAGCCTGAAAAGGTGTGAAATATATCAAGAGTTCAAAAGGTGTCAAAAATATGAGGAGCATGAAACGGTCTTAAAAATAGGAGAAGCATGAGACGGTGTAAAAACATGAAGAACCTGAAAACGTTGGAAAAATATGAAGAGCTTCAAAGGTGTCAAAATATGAGGAACATGAAACTGTCAGAAAAATATGAGGACCATGAAACGGTCTAAAAAATAGGACGAGCATGAAAAAGTGTTGAAAAACATGAAGAGCTTCAAAAGGTGTCAAAAATATGAGGAGCCTGAAACCATCTGAAAAATAGGAGGAGCATGAAACGGTGTTGAAAATCATGAAGAGCCTGAAAAGGTGTGAACAATAAGAAGAGCTTCAGAAGGTGTCAATAATATGAGGAGCATGAAAGGGTCTGAAAAATAGGAGGAGCATGAAATGGTGTTGAACACATGAATTGCTTGAAGAGGTCTGGAAAATATGAAGAGCTTCAAAAGGTGCCAAAAATATGTGGAGCATGAAACGGTCTGAAAAATAGGAGGAGCATGAAGCGGTGTTCAAAAACATGAAGAGCCTGAAAAGCGGTGAAAAATATGAAGAGCTTCAAAAGGTTTCAAAAAGATGAGGAACATGAAACGGTGTTGAAAAACATGAAGACCCTGAAAAGGTGTGAAAAGTATGAGGAGCTTGAAAAAGTGTCAAAAATATGAGGAGCATGAAACGGTCAAAAAAATAGGAGGAGCATGAAGCGGTGTTGAAAAATATTAAGAGCCTGAAAAGGTGTGAAAAATATGAAGAGCTTCAAAATGTGTTCAAAAATATGAGGAGCATGAAACGGTCTAAAAAATAGGAGGAGCATGAAGCGGTGTTGAAAAAAAAAAGAAGCCTGAAAAGGTGTGAAAAATATGAAGAGCTTCAAAATGTGTCAAAAATATGAGGGGCATGAAACGGTCTGAAAAATAGGAGGAGCATGAAACGTAGTTCAAAAACATGAAGGGCTTGAAATGATGTGAAAAATATGAAGACTTTCAAAAGCTGTGAAAAATATGAAGATCATGAAACGATCTGAAAAATAGGAGGAGCATGAAGCGGTTTTGAAAAACATGAAGAGCCTGAAAAGGTGTGAAATATATGAAGAGCTTCAAAGGGTGTCAAAAATATGAGGAGCATGAAACGGTCTGAAAAATAGGAGGAGCATGAAATGTTGTTCAAAAACATGAAGGGCTTGAAATGATGTGAAAAATATGAAGACTTTCAAAAGGTGTCAAAATTATGAAGGGCATGAAACGGTCTGAAAAATAGGACGAGCATCAAACGGTGTTGAAAAATATGAAGAGCCTGAATAGCTGTGAAAAATATGAAGAGCTTCAAAAGTGTCACAAATAGGAGTAGCATGAAACGGTTTTCAAAAACATGAAGAGCCAGTAAAGGTGTGAAAAATATGAATAGCTTCCAAATGTGACAAAAATAAGATGAGCATGAAACGGTCTGAAAAATAGGAGGAGCATGAAGCGGTGTTGAAAAACATGAAGAGCCTGAAAAGGTGTGAAATATATGAAGAGGTTCAAAAGGTGTCAAAAATGCGAGGAGCATGAAACGACTGAAATATAGGAGGAGCATGAACTGGTGTTGAAAAATATTAATAGCCTGAAAAGGTGTGAAATATATGAAGAGTTTCAAAAGGTGTGTAAAATATGAAGAGCTTCAATAGGTTGAAAAATATGAAGAGCTTCAAAAGATGTGAAACACATGAAGAGCTTCAAAAGGTGTCAAAAATGAGAGGAGCATGAAACGGTCTGAAAAAAAGGAGGAGCATGAAGTGGTGTTGAAAATCATGAAGTGCCTGAAAATGTGTAAAAAATATGAAGAGCTTGAAAAGGTGTCAAAAATATGAGGAGCATGAAACGGTCTAAAAAATAAATGGAGCATGAAACGGTGTTAAAAAACATCAAGAGCCTGAAAACGTGTGAAAAATATGAAGAGCTTCAAAAGGTGTGTAAAAAATGAAGAGCTTCAATAGGTTGAAAAATGTGAAGAGCTTCAAAAGATGTGAAAAACATGAAGAGCTTCAAAAGGTGTCAAAAATGAGAGGAGCATGAAAAGGTGTTAAAGAACATGAAGAGCCTGAAAAGGGGTGAAAAATATGAAGAGCTTCAAAAGGTGTCAAAAGTACGAGGAGCATGAAATGGTCAGAAAAATAAGAGGAGCATGAAGCGGTGTTGAAAAACATGAAGAGCCTGAAACTGTGTGAAATATATGAAGAGCTTCAAAAGGTATCAAAAATATGAGGAGCATGAAACAGTCTGAAAAATAGGAGGAGAATGAAGCGGTGTTGAAAAACTAGAAGAGCCTGAAAATGTGTGAAAAATATGAAGAGCTTCAAAAGGTGTCAAAAAAAAGAGGAGCATGAAACTGTCTGAAAAATAGGAACAGCATGAAACGGTGGTGAAAAACATGAAGAGCATGAAAAGGTGTGAAAAATATGAAGAGCTTCAAAAGGTGTCAAAAATATGAGGAGCATGCAACTGTCTGAAAATAGGAGGAGCATTAAACAGTGTTTAAACATGAAGAGCCTGAAAAGGTGTGAAATATATCAAGAGTTCAAAAGGTGTCAAAAATATGAGGAGCATGAAACGGTCTTAAAAATAGGAGAAGCATGAGACGGTGTAAAAACATGAAGAACCTGAAAACGTTGGAAAAATATGAAGAGCTTCAAAGGTGTCAAAATATGAGGAACATGAAACTGTCAGAAAAATATGAGGACCATGAAACGGTCTAAAAAATAGGACGAGCATGAAAAAGTGTTGAAAAACATGAAGAGCTTCAAAAGGTGTCAAAAATATGAGGAGCCTGAAACCATCTGAAAAATAGGAGGAGCATGAAACGGTGTTGAAAATCATGAAGAGCCTGAAAAGGTGTGAACAATAAGAAGAGCTTCAGAAGGTGTCAATAATATGAGGAGCATGAAAGGGTCTGAAAAATAGGAGGAGCATGAAATGGTGTTGAACACATGAATTGCTTGAAGAGGTCTGGAAAATATGAAGAGCTTCAAAAGATGTTAAAAATATGAGGAGCATGAAAGGGTTATAAACATTGGAGGAGCATGAAACGGTGTTGAAAAACAAGAAGAGCTTCAAAAAGTGTGAAAAATATGAAGAGCTTCAAAAGCTGTCATAAATAAGAGGAGCATGAGACGGTCTGAAAAATATGAGGAGCACGAAATGGTCTGAAAAATGGGAGGAGCATGAAACGTTGTATGAAAACATGAAGAGCAAGAAAAAGTGTGAAAAATATGAAGAGCTTCAAAAGGTCTCAAAAATATGAGGAGCATGAAACGGTCTGAAAAATAGGAGGAGCATGAGACGCTGTTGAAAAACATGAAGAACCTGAAAAGGTTGGAAAAACATGAAGAGCTTCAAAGATGTCAAAAATATGAGGAGCATGAAAAGTTCTGAAAAATAGGAGGAGCATGAAACGGTGTTGAAAAACATGAAGAACCTGAAAAGATGTGAAAAATATGAAGAGCTTCAAAAGGTGTCAAAAATATGAGAAGCATGAAACGGTCTGAAATAATGAGGACCATGAAACGGTCTGAAAAATAGGACAAGCATGAAACGGTGTTGAAAAATATGAAGAGCTTCAAAAAGTGTCAAAAATACGAGGAGCATGAAACGGTCTGAAAAACAGGAGGAGCATGAAACGGTGTTGAAAAACATGAAGAACATGAAAAGGTGTGAAAAATATGAAGAGCTTCAAAAGGTGCCAAAAATATGTGGAGCATGAAACGGTCTGAAAAATAGGAGGAGCATGAAGCGGTGTTCAAAAACATGAAGAGCCTGAAAAGGTGTGAAAAATATAAAGAGCTTCAAAAGGTGTGAAAAATATGAGGAGCATTAAACGGTCTGAAAAATACGAGGAGAATGAAGCGGTGTTGAAAAACATGAAGAGCCTGAAAAGGTGTGAAAAATATGAAGAGCTTCAAAAGTTGTCACAAATAGGAGGAGCATGAAACGGTGTTCAAAAACATGAAGAGCCTGAAAAGGTGTGAAAAATATGAAGAGCTTCAAAGGGTGTGAAAAATATGAAGAGTTTCAAAAGGTGAGAAAAATATGAAGAGCTTCAAAAGGTGTCAAAAATTAGAGGAGCAAGAAACGGTCTGAAAAATAGGTGGAGCATGAAGCGGTGCTGAAAAACATGATGAGACTGAAAAAGTGTGAAATATATGAAGAGCTTCAAAAGGTGTTAAAATTTGAGGAGCATGATACGGTCTGAAAGATAGGAGGAGCATGAAGCGGTGTTGAAAAATATGAAGAGCCTGAAAAGGTGTTAAAAATATTAGGAGCATGAAACGGTCTGAAAAATAGGTGGAGCATGAAGTGGTGTTGAAAAACTTGAAGAGCCTGAAAAGGTGTTAACAATATTAGGAGCCTGAAACAGTCTGAAAAATAGGAGGCGCATGAAGCGGTGTTGAAAAACTTGAAAAGCCTGAAAAGATGTGAAAAACAAGAAGAGCTTCAAAAGGTGTCAAAAATATGAGGAGCATGAAACGGCCAGAAAAATAGGAGGAGCATGAAGCGGTGTTCAAAAATATGAAGCGCCTGAAAAGGTGGGAAAAATATGAGGAGCATGATACGGTCTGAAAAATAGGTGGAGCATGAAGCGGTGTTGAAAAACATGAAGAGCCTGAAAATGTGTGAAAAACATGAAGAGTCTGAAAAGGTGTCAAATATATGAAGAGCTTCAAAAGGTTTGAAAAATATGAGGAGCATGATACGGTCTGAAAAATAGGAGGAGCAAGAAGCAGTGTTGAAAAACATGAAGAGCCTGAAAAGGTTTGAAAAACATGAAGAGTCTGAAAAGGTGTGAAATATATTAATAGCTTCAAAAGGTGTCAAATATGTTAGGAGCATGAAGTGGTGATGAAAAACATGAAGCGCCTGTAAATGTGTGAAGTATATGAAGAGCTTCAAAAGGTGTGAAAAATATGAGGAGCATGAAACGGCATGAAAAATAGCAGGAGCATGAAGCTGAGTTGAAAAACATGAGGGGCCAGAAAATGTGTGAAAAATATCAAGAGCTTCAAAAGGTGTCAAAAATATGAGGAGAATGAAACAGTCTGAAAAATAGAATGAGAAAGAAACTGTTTTGAAAAAGATGAAGCGCATGAAAAGCTGTGGAAAATATGAAGAGCTTAAAAAGTTGTCAAAAATATGAGAAGCATGTAACGGTCTGAAAAATAGGAAAAGCATGAAATGTTGTTTAAAAATATGAAGAGCCTGAAAAGGTGTGAAATATATGAAGAGCTTCAAAAGTTGTCAAAAATATGAAGAGCATGAAACGGTCTCAAAAATAGGAGGAGCATGAAGCGGTGTTGAAAAACAAGAAGAGCCTGAAAAGGTGTGAAAAACATGAAGAGCTTCAAAAGTTGTCAAAAATATGAGGAGTATATAACGGTCTGAAAAATAGGAGGAGCACGAAGCGGTGTTGAAAAACTTGAAGAGCCTGAAAAGGTGTGAAAAATTTGAAGAGACTCAAAAAGTGTCAAAAATATGAGGAGCATGAAACGGTGTTGAAAAACATGAAGAGCCTGAAAAGAGTGAAATAAATGAAGAGCTTCAAAAGGTGTCAAAAATATGAGGAGCATGAAACGGTCTGAAAAATAGGTGGAGCATGAAGCGGTGATGAAAAACATGAAGAGCCTGAAAAAGTGTGAAATACATGAAGAGCTTCAAAGGTGTTAAAATTTGAGGAGCATGATACGGTCTGAAAAATAGGAGGAGCATGAAGCGGTGTTGAAAAATATGAAGAGCCTGAAAAGGTGTGAAAAACATGAAGAGCTTCAAAAGGTGTCCAATATATGAGGTGCATGAAACGGTCTGAAAAATTGGAGGAGAATGAAACGGTGTTGAAAAACATGAAGCCTGAAAAGGTGTGAAAAATATTAGGAGCAAGAAACGGTCTGAAAAATAGGTGGAGCATGAGGCGGTGTTGAAAAACATGAAGAGCCTGAAAAGGTGTGAACAATAGGAGGAGCATGAAACGGTCTGAAAAATAGGAGGAGCATGAAACGGTGTTCAAAAACAAGAAGAGCCTGAAAAGGTGTGAAAAATATGAAGAGCGTCAAAATGAGTCAAAAATATGAGGAGCAGGAAAGGGTCTGAAAAAAAGGAGGAGCAAGAGGTGGTGTTGAAAAAGATGAAGCGACTGAAATCTGTGAAATAAATGAAGAGCTTCAAAAGATGTCAATAAAATGAGGAGCATGAAACGGTCTGAAAAATAGGAGGAGCATGAATCGGTGTTGAAAAACATGAAGAGCCTGAAAATGTGTGAAAAATATGAGGAGCAAGTAACGGTCTGAAAAATAAGAGGAGCATGAAGCGGAGTTGAAAAACATGAAGAGCCTGAAAAGGTGTGAAAAATATGAAGAGTCTGAAAATGTGTGAAATATATGAAGAGTCTGAAAATGTGTGAAATATATGAAGAGCTTCAAAAGCTGTCAAAAATTTGAGGAGCATGAAACCGTCTGAAATATAGGAGGAGCATGAAGCAGTGGTGAAAATCATGAAGAGCCTGAAAACGTGTGAAATATATGAAGAGCTTCAAAAGGTGTCAATAATAGGAGGAGCATGAAGCGGTGTTGAAAAACATGAAGAGCCTGAAAAGGTGTGAAAAATATGAAGAGCTTCAAAAGGTGTCAAAAATATGAGGAGCATGAAACGGTCTGAAAAATAAGAGGAGCAAGAAGCGCTGTTGAAAAAGATGAAGAGCCTGAAAATGTGTGAAAAATATGAAGAGCTGCAAAAATTGTCAAAAATATGAGGAGCATGAAAAGGTCTGAAAAATAGAAGGAGCATGAAGCAGTGTTGAAAATCATGAAGAGCCTGAAAAGGTGTGAAAAATATGAAGAGCTTCAAAAGGTGTCAAATATATGAGGAGTATGAAACTGTCTGAAAAAAGGAGGAGCAAGAAGTGGTGTTGAAAAACATGAAGCGCCTGAAATTGTGTGTAATATATGAAGAGCTTCAAAAGGTGTCAAAAATATGAGGAGCATGAAACGGTATGAAAAATAAGAGGAGCATGAAGCGGTGTTGAAAAACATGAAGAGCATGAAAAGGTGTGAAAAATATGAGGGGCATGAAACGGTCTGAAAATTAGGAGGAGCATGAAGCGGTGTTGAAAAACATGAAGAGCCTGAAAGGAGTGAAATATATGAAGAGCTTCAAAAGTTGTCAAAAATTAGAGGAGCATGAAGCCGTGTTGAAAAACATGAAGAGCCTGAAAAGTTGTGAAAAATATGAAGAGCTTCAAAAGGTGTCAAAAATATGAGGAGCAGGAAAGGGTCTGAAAATTAGAAGGAGCATGAAGCGGTGTTTAAAAACATGAAGAGCCTGAAAGGTGTGAAATATATGAAGAGCTTCAACAGATGTCAAAAATTTGAGGAGCATGAAGCGGTGTTGAAAAACATGAAGAGCCTGAAAGGTGTGAAATATATGAAGAGCTTCAAAAGGTGTCAAAAATATGAGGAGCATGAAACCGTCTGAAAAATAGGAGGAGCATGAATAGCTGTTCAAAAACATGACAGCCTGAAAAGGTGTGAACAATATGAAGAGCTTCAAAGGTTTCAAAAATATGAGGAGTATGAAACGGTCTGAAAAATAGGAGGAGCATGAAGCGGTTTTGAAAAACATGAAGAGCCTGAAAAGGTGTGAAAAATATGAAGAGCTTCAAAAGGTGTCAAAAATATGAGGAGCATGAAACGGTCTGAAAAATAGGAGGAGCATGAAGCGGAGTTGAAAAACATGAAGAGTCTGAAAAGTTGTGAACAATATGAAGAGCTTCAAAGGTGTCAAAAATATGAGGAGGATGAAATGGTGTTCAAAAACATGAAGAGCCTGAAAAGGTGTGAAAAATATGAACAGCTTAAAAAGGTGTCAAAAATATGAGGAGCTTGAAAAGGGTTCAAAAACATGAAGAGCATGAAAATGTATGAAAAATATGAAGAGTTTCAAATGGTGTCAAAAATATGAGAGCATGAAACGGTCTGAAAAATAGGAGGAGCATGAAATGGTGTTCAAAAACATGAAGAGACTGAAAACCTGTGAAAAATATGAAGAGCTTCAAAAGGTGTGGAAAATATGAGGAGCATGAAACGGTCTGAAATATAGGAGGAGCACGAATCGGTGTTCAAAAACATGAAAAGCCTGAAAAAGTGTGAAATATATGAAAAGCTTCAAAAGATGTCAAAAGTATGAGGAGCATGAAACGCTCTGAAAATAGGAGGAGGATGTAACCGTGTTGAAAAACATGAAGAGCATGAAAAGGTGTGAAAAATATGAAGAGCTTCAAAAGGTGTCAAAAATCTGAGGAGCATGAAACGGTCTGAAAAATAGGAGGAGCACGAATCGGTGTTCAAAAACATGAAGAGCCTGAAAAGGTGTGAAAAATATGAAGAGCTTCAAAAGGTGTCAAAAATATGAGGAGCTTGAAAAGGTGTTCAAAAACATGAAGAGCATGAAAATGTGTGAAAAATATGAAGAGTTTCAAATGGTGTCAAAAATATGAGGAGCATGAAACTGTCTGAAAAATAGGAGGAGCATGAAATGGTGTTCAAAAACATGAAGAGACTGAAAAAATGTGAAAATTATTAAGAGCTTCAAAAGGTGTGAAAAATATGAAGAGCTTCAAAAGGTGTGAAAAATATGAGGAGCATGAAACGGTCTGAAAAATAGGAGGAGAATGAAACTGTGTTGAAAAACATGAAGAGCCTGAAAAGGTGTGAAATGTATGTATAGGTTCAGAACGTGTCAAAAAAATGAGGAGCATGAAACGATCTGAAAAATAGGAGAAGATTGAAGCGGTGTTGAAAAACATGAAGAGCCTGAAAAGGTGTGAAAAATATGAAGAGCGTCAAAACGTGTCAAAAATATGAGGAGCATGAAACGGTCTGAAAAATAGGAGGAGCATGAAAAGGTGTTCAAAAACATGAAGCGCCTGAAAATGTGTGAAAAATATGAAGAGCTTCAAAAGGTGTGAAAAATATGAGGAGCATGAAGTGGTGTTCAAAAACATGAAGAGCTTGAAAAGGTATGAAATATACTAAGAGCTTCAAAAGGTGTGAAAAATAGGAGGCGCAAAAAGCGGTGTTCAAAAACATGAAAAGCCTGATAAGGTGTGAAATATATGAAGAGCTTCAAAAGGTGTCAAAAGTATGAGGAGCATGAAACGGTCTGAAAAATAGGAGCAGCATGAAATGATGTTCCAAAACATGAAGATCCTGAAAAGGTGTGAAAAATATGAAGAGCTTCAAAAGGTGTGAAATACATGAGGAGCATGAAACGGTCTGAAAATAGGAGGAGCATGATGTGCTGTTCAAAAACATGTGGAGCCTGAAAAGGAATGAAAAATATGAAGAGCTTCAAAAGGGGTCATAAAAAAGAGGAGCATGAAACGATCTGAAAAATAGGAGGAGCATGAAACGGTGTTGAAAACATAAAGAGCATGAAAAGGTGTGAAAAATACGAAGAGCTTCAAAAAGTGTCAAAAATATGAGGCGCATGAAACGGTCTGAAAAATAGGAGGAGCATGAAGCGGTGTTGAAAAACATGAAGAGCCTTAAAAGGTGTGAAAAATATGGGGAGCTTCAAAAGGTGTCAAAAATATGAGGAGCATGAAACGGTCTGAAAAATAGGAGGAGCATGAAACGGTGTTGAAAAATATGAAGAGCTTCAAAAAGTGTCAAAAATACGAGGAGCATGAAACGGTCTGAAAAACAGGAGGAGCATGAAACGGTGTTGAAAAACATGAAGAACATTTAAAGGTGTGAAAAATATGAAGAGCTTCAAAAGGTGCCAAAAATATGTGGAGCATGAAACGGTCTGAAAAATAGGAGGAGCATGAAGCGGTGTTCAAAAACATGAAGAGCCTGAAAAGGTGTGAAAAATATGAAGAGCTTCAAAGGGTGTGAAAAATATGAAGAGTTTCAAAAGGTGAGAAAAATATGAAGAGCTTCAAAAGGTGTCAAAAATTAGAGGAGCAAGAAACGGTCTGAAAAATAGGAGGATCATGAAGTGGTGTTGAAAAACATGAAGAGCCTGAAAAAGTGTGAAAAATATGAAGAGTTTCAAAAGGTGTCAAAAATATGAGGATCATGAAACGGTCTGAAATATAGGAGGAGTATGAAACGGTGTTGAAAAACATAAAGAGCATGAAAAGGTGTGGAAAATATGAAGAGCTTCAAAAGGTTTCAAAATTATTAGTCGCATGAAACGGGTAAAAAAAATAGGAGGAGCTTGAGACGGTGTTGAAAAACATGAAGATCCTGAAAAGGTGTGAAATATATGAAGAGCTTCAAAAGGTTTCAAAAAAAGGAGGAGCATGAGACGGTGTTGAAAAACATGAAGATCCTGAAAAGGTGTGAAAAATTTGAAGAGCTGCAAAAGGTGTCAAAAATATGAGGAGCATGTAACGGTGTTGAATAACATGAAGAGCATTAAAAGTCTGAAAAATATGAAGATCTTCAAAAGGAGTCAAAAATATGAGGAGGATGGAACGGTCTGAAAAAAAGTAGGAGCATGAGATGGTGTTGAAAAACATGAAGAACCTGAAAAGGTTGGAAATATATGAAGAGTTTTCAAGGTGTCAAAAATATGAGGAGCATGAAACGGTCTGAAAAATAGGAGGAGCATGAAACGGTGTTGAAAAACATGAAGAGCATGATAAGTGTTAAAAATATAAAGAGCTTCAAAAGGTGCCAAAATTTGAGGAGCATGAAACGTTCTGAAAAATAGGAGGAGCATGAAACGGTGTTGAAAAACATGAAGAGAATAAAAAGGTGTGAAAAATATGAAGAGCTTCAAAAGGTGTCAAAAAAAAGAGGAGCATGAAACTGTCTGAAAATTTGGAACAGCATGAAACGGTGGTGAAAATCCTGAAGAGCATGAAAAGGTGTGAAAAATATGAAGAGCTTCAAAATGTGTCAAAAATATGAGGAGCATGCAACTGTCTGAAAAATAGGAGGAGCATTAAACAGTGTTCAAAAACATGAAGAGCCTGAAAAGGTGTGAAATATATCAAGAGTTCAAAAGGTGTCAAAAATATGAGGAGCATGAAACGGTGTTCAAAAACATGAAAAGCCTGAAAAGGTGAAAAATATGAAGAGCTTCAAAAGGTGTCAAATATATGAGGAGCATGAAATGGTGTTGAAAAACATGAGGAGCATTAAAAGTGTGAAAAATATAAACTGCTTCAAAAGCTGTCAAAAATATGAGGAGCAAGAAACGGTCTGGAAAAGACGAGGAGCATGAAACGGTGTTGAAAAACATGAAGAGAATGAAAAGGTGTGAAAAATATGAAGAGCTTCAAAAGGTTTCAAAAATATGAGGAGCATGAAACGGTCTTAAAAATAGGAGAAGCATGAGACGGTGTAAAAACATGAAGAACCTGAAAACGTTAAAAAAATATGAAGAGCTTCAAAGGTGTCAAAAATATGAGGAACATGAAACTGTCAGAAAAATATGAGGACCATGAAACGGTCTAAAAAATAGGACGAGCATGAAACGGTGTTGAAAAACATGAAGAGCTTCAAAAGGTGTCAAAAATATGAGGAGCCTGAAACCATCTGAAAAATAGGAGGAGCATGAAACGGTGTTGAAAATCATGAAGAGCCTGAAAAGCTGTGAACAATAAGAAGAGCTTCAGAAGGTGTCAATAATATGAGGAGCATGAAAGGTTCTGAAAAATAGGAGGAGCATAAAATGGTGTTGAACACATGAATTGCTTGAAAAGGTATGAAAAATATGAAGAGCTTCAAAAGATGTTAAAAATATGAGGAGCATGAAAGGGTCATAAACATTGGAGGAGCATGAAACGGTGTTGAAAAACATGAAGAGCTTCAAAAAGTGTGAAAAATATGAAGAGCTTCAAAAGCTGTCATAAATAAGAGGAGCATGAGACGGTCTGAAAAATATGAGGAGCACGAAATGGTCTGAAAAATGGGAGGAGCATGAAACGTTGTATGAAAACATGAAGAGCATGAAAAGGTGTGAAAAATATGAAGAGATTCAAGAGGTGTCAAAAATATGAGGAGCATGAAACGGTCTGAAAAATAGGAGGAGCATGAGACGGTGTTGAAAAACATGAAGAACCTGAAAAGGTTGGAAAATCATGAAGAGCTTCAAAGGTGTCAAAAATATGAGGAGCATGAAAAGGTCTGAAAAATAGGAGGAGCATGAAACGATGTTGAAAAACATGAAGAACCTGAAAAGGTGTGAAAAATATGAAGAGCTGCAAAAGGTGTCAAAAATATGAGAAGCATGAAACGGTCTGAAATAATGAGGACCATGAAACGGTCTGAAAAATAGGACAAGCATGAAACGGTGTTGAAAAATATGAAGAGCTTCAAAAAGTGTCAAAAATACGAGGAGCATGAAACGGTCTGAAAAACAGGAGGAGCATGAAACCGTGTTGAAAAACATGAAGAGCATGAAAAGATGTGAAAAATATGAAAAGCTTCAAAAAGTTTCAAGAAAATGAGGAGGATGTAAACGTCTGAAAAACAGGAGGAGCATGAAACGTTGTTGAATAACTTTAAGAGCCTGAAAAGGTGATAAAAATATGAAGAACTTCAAACGGTGTCAAAAATATGAGGAGCGTGAAACCGTCTGAAAAATAGGATTGGCATGAAACGGTGTTGTCAAACATGAAGAACCTCAAAGGGTGTGAAAAATATGAAGAGCTTCAAAAGGTGTCAAAAATATCAGGAGCATGAATGGGTCTGAAAAATAGGAGGACCATGAAACGTTGTTGAATTACTTGAAGAGCCTGAAAAGGTGTTAAAAATATGAAGAGCTTCAAAAGGTTTCAAAAATATGAGGAGCGTGAAACGGTCTGAAAAATAGGATTAGCATGAAACGGTGTTCAGAAACATGAAAAGCCTGAGAAGGTGTGAAAAATATGAAGAGCTTAAAAAGCTATCAAAAATATGAGGAGCATGAAATGGTGTTGAAAAACATGAAGAGCCTGAAAAGGTGTGAAAAATATGAAGAGCTTCAAAAGGTGTCAAAAATATGAGGAGCATGAAACGGTCTGAAAAATAAGAGGAGGATCAAATGGTCTGAAAATTAAGAGGAGCATGAAACGGTGTTGAAAAACGTGAAGAGCTTCAAAAGGTGTCAAAAATATGAGGAGCATGAAACGGCCTGAAAATTATGAGGAGTATCAAACGGTGTTCAAAAACATGAAGAGCCTGAAAAGGTGTGAAAAATCTGAAGAGTTTCAGAAAGTCTGAAAAATATGAGGAGCATGAAACTATCTGAAAAATAGGAGGAGCAAGAAGCGGTGTTGAAAAACATGAAGAGCCTGAAAACGTGTGAAAAATATGAAGAGCTTCAAACGGTGTCAAAAATATGAGGAGCATGAAACAGTCTGAAAAATAGGAGGAGAATGAAGCGGTGTTGAAAAACTAGAAGAGCCTGAAAATGTGTGAAAAATATGAAGAGCTTCAAAAGGTGTGAAAATTATGAGTAGCATGAAACGGTCTGAAAAATAGGAGGAACATGAAGCAGTGTTGAAAAACACGAAGAGCCTGAAAAGCTGTGAAAAATACGAAGAGCCATAAAAGGTGTGAAAAATATGAGGAGCATGAAATGGTCTGAAAAATAGGAGGAGCATGAAGCGGTTTTGAAAAACAGGAGGAGCCTGAAAAGGTGTGAAAAATATGAAGAGCTTCAAACGGTGTCAAAAATATGAGGAGCATGAAACGGTCTGAAAAATAGGAGTAGCATGAAGCAGTATTGAAAAGCATGCAGAGCCTTAAAAGGTGTGAAAAATATGAAGAGCTTCAAAAGGTGTCAAAAATATGAGAAGCATGAAACTATCTCCAAAAATTAGGAGCAAGAAGTGGTATTCAAAAACATGAAGAGCCTGAAAAGGTGTGAAAAATATCAAGAGCTTCAAAAGTTGTCACAAATAGGAGGAGCATGAAACGGTGTTCAAAAACATGAAGAGCCTGAAAAGGTGTGAAAAATATGAAGAGCTTCAAAAGGTGTCAAAAAATAGAGGAGCAAGAAACGGTCTGAAAAGTAGGAAGATCATGAAGTGGTGTTGAAAAACATGAAGAGCCTGAAAAAGTGTGAAATATATGAAAATCTCCAAAAGGTGTCAAAAATATGAGGAGCATGAAACGGTCTGAAAAATAGGAGGAGCATGAAACGATGTTGAAAAAAATGAAGAGCCTGAAAAGCTGTGAAAAATATGAAGAGCTTCAAAAGGTGTCAAAAATATCAGTAGCATGAATGGGTCTGAAAGATAGGAGGAGCATCAAATGGTATTGAAGAACATGAAGATCCTGAAAAGTTGTGAAAAATATGAAGAGCGTCAAAAGGTGTCAAAATTATGCGGAGCATGAAACGGTCTGAAAAATAGGAGGAGCAAGAAGCGGTGTTGAAAAACATGAAGAGCCTGAAAAGGTGTGAAATATATGAAGAGCTTAAAAAGGCATGAAATGTATAACGATCCTGAAACGCTCTGAAAAACAGGAGGAGAATGAAGCGGTGTTGAAAAATATGAAGAGCCTGAAAAGGTGTGAAATATATGACGAGCTTAAAAAGGCGTGAAATATATGAGGAACCTGAAACGCTCTGAGAAACAGTAGGAGAATGAAGCGGTGTTGAAGAATATGAAGAGCCTGAAAAGGTGTTAACAATATTAGGAGCCTGAAACGGTCTGAAAAATAGGAGGCGCATAAAGCGGTGTTGAAAAACTTGAAAAGCCTGAAAAGGTGAGGAAAACATGAAGAGCTTCAAGAAGTGTCAAAAATATGAGGAGCATGAAACGGTCTGAAAAATGGAGGAGCATGAAACGGTGTTGAAAAATATGAAGAGCCTGAAAAGAGTGAAATATATGAAGAGCTTCAAAAGGTGTCAAAAATATGAGGAACATGAAACGGTCTGAAAAATAGGAGGAGCATGAAGCGGGGTTGAAAAACATGAAGAGCCTGAAAAGTTGTGTAATATATGAAGAGCTTCAAAAGATGTGAAAAATATGAGGAGAATGATACGGGCAGAAATGAAGGAGGAGCATGAAGCGGTGTTGAAAAACATGAACAGCCTGAAAAGGTGTGAAAAACATGAAGAGCTTCAAAAGGTGTCAAAAATATGAGGAGCATGAAACGGCCAGAAAAATAGGAGGAGCATGAAGCGGTGTTCAGAAATATGAAGCACCTGAAAAGGTGGGAAAAATATGAGGAGCATGAAACGGTTTGAAAAATAGGTGGAGCATGAAGTGGTGTTGAAAAACTTGAAGAGCCTGAAAAGGTGTTAACTATATTAGGAGCCTGAAACGGTCTGAAAAATAGGAGGCGCATAAAGCGGTGTTGAAAAACTTGAAAAGCCTGAAAAGGTGTGAAAAACATGAAGAGCTTCAAGAAGTGTCAAAAATATGAGGAGCATGAAACGGTCTGAAAAATAGGAGGAGCATGAAACGGTGTTGAAAAACATGAAGAGCCTGAAAAGAGTGATATATGAAGAGCTTCAAAAGGTGTCAAAAATATGAGGAACATGAAACGGTCTGAAAAATAGGAGGAGCATGAAGCGGGGTTGAAAAACATGAAGAGCCTGAAAAGTTGTGTAATATATGAAGAGCTTCAAAAGATGTGAAAAATATGAGGAGAATGATACGGGCTGAAAAGAAGGAGGAGCATGAAGCGGTGTTGAAAAACATGAACAGCCTGAAACGGTGTGAAAAACATGAAGAGCTTCAAAAGGTGTCAAAAATATGAGGAGCATGATACTGCCAGAAAAATAGGAGGAGCATGAAGAGGTGTTCAGAAATATGAAGGGCCTGAAAAGGTGGGAAAAATATGAGGAGCATGATACGGTCTGAAAAATAGGTGGAGCATGAAGCGGTGTTCACATGAAGAGCCTGAAAAGGTGTGAAAAATATGAAGAGCTTAAAAAAGTGTCAAAAATATGAGGAGCATGAAACGGTGTTGAAAAATATGAAGAGCCTGAAAATAGTGAAATAAATGAAGAGCTTCAAAAGGCATCAAAAATATGAGGAGCATGAAACGGTCTGAAAAATAGGTGGAGCATGAAGGGTGATGAAAAACATGAAGAGCCTGAAAAAGTGTGAAATACATGAAGAACTTCAAAGGTGTTTAAATTTGAGGAGCATGATACGGTCTGAAAAATAGGAGGAGCATGAAGCGGTGTTGAAAAACATGAATACTCTGAAAAGGTGTGAAAAATATAAAGAACTTCAAAAAGTGTCAAAAATATGAGGAGCATGAAACGGTATGAAAAATAGAGGGAACATGAAGCGGTGTTGAAATACTTGAAGAGCCTGAAAAGGTGTGAAAAATATGAAGAGCCTGAAAAGAGTGAAATATATGAAGAGCTTCAAAAGGTGTCAAAAATATGAGGAGCATGAAACGATCTGAAAAATAGGTGGGTCATGAAGCGGTGTTGAAAAACTTGAAGAGCCTGAAAAGGTGTTAAAAATATTAGGAGCATGAAACGGTCTGAAAAATAGGTGGAGCATGAAGCGGTGCTGAAAAACATGATGAGACTGAAAAAGTGTGAAATATATGAAGAGCTTCAAAAGGTGTTAAAATTTGAGGAGCATGATACGGTCTGAAAGATAGGAGGAGCATGAAGCGGTGTTGAAAAATATGAAGAGCCTGAAAAGGTGTTAAAAATATTAGGAGCATGAAACGGTCTGAAAAATAGGTGGAGCATGAAGTGGTGTTGAAAAACTTGAAGAGCCTGAAAAGGTGTTAACAATATTAGGAGCCTGAAACAGTCTGAAAAATAGGAGGCACATGAAGCGGTGTTGAAAACTTGAAAAGCCTGAAAAGATGTGAAAAACAAGAAGAGCTTCAAAAGGTGTCAAAAATATGAGGAGCATGAAACGGCCAGAAAAATAGGAGGAGCATGAAGCGGTGTTCAAAAATATGAAGCGCCTGAAAAGGTGGGAAAAATATGAGGAGCATGATACGGTCTGAAAAATAGGTGGAGCATGAAGCGGTGTTGAAAAACATGAAGAGCCTGAAAATGTGTGAAAAACATGAAGAGTCTGAAAAGGTGTCAAATATATGAAGAGCTTCAAAAGGTTTGAAAAATATGAGGAGCATGATACGGTCTGAAAAATAGGAGGAGCAAGAAGCAGTGTTGAAAAACATGAAGAGCCTGAAAAGGTTTGAAAAACATGAAGAGTCTGAAAAGGTGTGAAATATATTAATAGCTTCAAAAGGTGTCAAATATGTTAGGAGCATGAAGTGGTGATGAAAAACATGAAGCGCCTGTAAATGTGTGAAGTATATGAAGAGCTTCAAAAGGTGTGAAAAATATGAGGAGCATGAAACGGCATGAAAAATAGCAGGAGCATGAAGCTGAGTTGAAAAACATGAGGGGCCAGAAAATGTGTGAAAAATATCAAGAGCTTCAAAAGGTGTCAAAAATATGAGGAGAATGAAACAGTCTGAAAAATAGAATGAGAAAGAAACTGTTTTGAAAAAGATGAAGCGCATGAAAAGCTGTGGAAAATATGAAGAGCTTAAAAAGTTGTCAAAAATATGAGAAGCATGTAACGGTCTGAAAAATAGGAAAAGCATGAAATGTTGTTTAAAAATATGAAGAGCCTGAAAAGGTGTGAAATATATGAAGAGCTTCAAAAGTTGTCAAAAATATGAAGAGCATGAAACGGTCTCAAAAATAGGAGGAGCATGAAGCGGTGTTGAAAAACAAGAAGAGCCTGAAAAGGTGTGAAAAACATGAAGAGCTTCAAAAGTTGTCGAAAATATGAGGAGTATATAACGGTCTGAAAAATAGGAGGAGCACGAAGCGGTGTTGAAAAACTTGAAGAGCCTGAAAAGGTGTGAAAAATATGAAGAGCCTGAAAAGAGTGAAATATATGAAGAGCTTCAAAAGGTGTCAAAAATATGAGGAGCATGAAACCATCTGAAAAATAGGTGGGTCATGAAGCGGTGTTGAAAAACTTGAAGAGCTTGAAAAGGTGTTAAAAATATTAGGAGCATGAAACGGTCTGAAAAATAGGTGGAGCATGAAGCGGTGCTGAAAAACATGATGAGACTGAAAAAGTGTGAAATATATGAAGAGCTTCAAAAGGTGTTAAAATTTGAGGAGCATGATACGGTCTGAAAGATAGGAGGAGCATGAAGCGGTGTTGAAAAATATGAAGAGCCTGAAAAGGTGTTAAAAATATTAGGAGCATGAAACGGTCTGAAAAATAGGTGGAGCATGAAGTGGTGTTGAAAAACTTGAAGAGCCTGAAAAGGTGTTAACAATATTAGGAGCCTGAAACAGTCTGAAAAATAGGAGGCGCATGAAGCGGTGTTGAAAAACTTGAAAAGCCTGAAAAGATGTGAAAAACAAGAAGAGCTTCAAAAGGGGTCAAAAATATGAGGAGCATGAAACGGCCAGAAAAATAGGAGGAGCATGAAGCGGTGTTCAAAAATATGAAGCGCCTGAAAAGGTGGGAAAAATATGAGGAGCATGATACGGTCTGAAAAATAGGTGGAGCATGAAGCGGTGTTGAAAAACATGAAGAGCCTGAAAATGTGTGAAAAACATGAAGAGTCTGAAAAGGTGTCAAATATATGAAGAGCTTCAAAAGGTTTGAAAAATATGAGGAGCATGATACGGTCTGAAAAATAGGAGGAGCAAGAAGCAGTGTTGAAAAACATGAAGAGCCTGAAAAGGTTTGAAAAACATGAAGAGTCTGAAAAGGTGTGAAATATATTAATAGCTTCAAAAGGTGTCAAATATGTTAGGAGCATGAAGTGGTGATGAAAAACATGAAGCGCCTGTAAATGTGTGAAGTATATGAAGAGCTTCAAAAGGTGTGAAAAATATGAGGAGCATGAAATGGCATGAAAAATAGCAGGAGCATGAAGCTGAGTTGAAAAACATGAGGGGCCAGAAAATGTGTGAAAAATATCAAGAGCTTCAAAAGGTGTCAAAAATATGAGGAGAATGAAACAGTCTGAAAAATAGAATGAGAAAGAAACTGTTTTGAAAAAGATGAAGCGCATGAAAAGCTGTGGAAAATATGAAGAGCTTAAAAAGTTGTCAAAAATATGAGAAGCATGTAACTGTCTGAAAAATAGGAAAAGCATGAAATGTTGTTTAAAAATATGAAGAGCCTGAAAAGGTGTGAAATATATGAAGAGCTTCAAAAGTTGTCAAAAATATGAAGAGCATGAAACGGTCTCAAAAATAGGAGGAGCATGAAGCGGTGTTGAAAAACAAGAAGAGCCTGAAAAGGTGTGAAAAACATGAAGAGCTTCAAAAGTTGTCAAAAATATGAGGAGTATATAATGGTCTGAAAAATAGGAGGAGCACGAAGCGGTGTTGAAAAACTTGAAGAGCCTGAAAAGGTGTGAAAAATTTGAAGAGACTCAAAAAGTGTCAAAAATATGAGGAGCATGAAACGGTGTTGAAAAACATGAAGAGCCTGAAAAGAGTGAAATAAATGAAGAGCTTCAAAAGGTGTCAAAAATATGAGGAGCATGAAACGGTCTGAAAAATAGGTGGAGCATGAAGAGGTGATGAAAAACATGAAGAGCCTGAAAAAGTGTGAAATACATGAAGAGCTTCAAAGGTGTTAAAATTTGAGGAGCATGATACGGTCTGAAAAATAGGAGGAGCATGAAGCGGTGTTGAAAAACATGAAGAGCCTGAAAAGGTGTGAAAAACATGAAGAGCTTCAAAAGGTGTCCAATATATGAGGTGCATGAAACGGTCTGAAAAATTGGAGGAGAATGAAACGGTGTTGAAAAACATGAAGCCTGAAAAGGTGTGAAAAATATTAGGAGCAAGAAACGGTCTGAAAAATAGGTGGAGCATGAGGCGGTGTTGAAAAACATGAAGAGCCTGAAAAGGTGTGAACAATAGGAGGAGCATGAAACGGTCTGAAAAATAGGAGGAGCATGAAACGGTGTTCAAAAACAAGAAGAGCCTGAAAAGGTGTGAAAAATATGAAGAGCTTTAAAACGTGTCAAAATTATGAGGAGCAATAAACGATCTGAAAAAATTGTTGGAGCGTGAAGTGGTGTTGAAAAACATGAAGAGCCTGACAAGTTGTGAAAAAAATGAAGAGCTTAAAAGGTGTGAAAATTATGTGGAGCAGGAAACGGGCTGAAAAATAGGTGGACCATGAAGTGGTGTTGAAAAACATGAAGCACCGGAAAATGTGTGAAATATATGAAGAGCTTCAAAAGGTTTCAAAAATATGAGGAGCATGAAACGGTCTGAAAAATAGGAGGAGCATGGAGCGGTGTTGCAAAGATGAAGAGCCTGAAAAGGTGTGAAAATCATGAAGAGTTTCAAAAGGTGTCAAAAATATGAGGAGAATGAAAAGGTCTCAAAAATAGGAGGAGCATGAAGCGGTGTTGAAAAACATGAAGAGCATGAAAAGGTGTGTAAAATATGGAGAGCTTCAAAATGTGTTAAAAATATGTGGAGCAGGAAACGGTCTGAAAAATAGGAGGAGCATAAAGCGGTGTTGAAAAACATGAAGCGCCTGAAAATGTGTGAAAAATATGAAAAGCTTCAAAAGGTGTCAAATATATGAAGAGCATGAAACCTTCTGAAAAATTGGAGGAGCATGAAGCTGTGTTGAAAAACATGAAGAGCCTGAAAAGGTGTGAAAAATATGAAGAGCTTCAAAAGGTGTGAAAAATATGCAGAGCATGAAACGGTCTGAAATATAGATGGAGCATGAAGCGGTGTTGGAAAATATGAAGACCCTGAAAAAGTGTGAAATATATGAAGAGCTTCAAAAGGTGTGAAAAATATGAGGAGCATGAAACAGTCTCAAAAATGGGAGGAGCATGAAGCTTTGTTGAAAAACATGAAGAGCCTGAAAAGGTGTGAAAAATATGAAGAGCTTCAGAAGGTGTGAAAAATATGCAGAGCATGAAACGGTCTGAAATATAGATGGAGCATGAAGCGGTGTTGGAAAATATGAAGACCCTGAAAAAGTGTGAAATATATGAAGAGCTTCAAAAGGTGTGAAAAATAAGAGGAGCATGAAACGGTCTGAAAAATAGGAGGAGCATCAAGTGGTGTTGAAAAACATGAAGATCCTGAAAAGGTGTGAAAAATATGAAGAGCTTCAAAAGGTGTCAAATTTATGAGCAGCATGAAACGGTCTGAAAAGTAGGAGGAGCAAGAAGTGGTGTTGAAGATCGGGATTGGGAATACATGTAAATAAAAAAAAAAATAAAATAAAATAAAATAAAATAAAAAAAAAAAAAAAAAAAAAGAAAAACCTGAAGAGCCTGAAAAGGTGTGAAATATATGAAGAGCTTCAAAACGCGTGTAATATATAAGGAACATAAATCGCTCTGAAAAATAGGAGGAGCATGAAGCGGTGTTGAAAAACATGAAGAGCCTGAAAAGTTGTGAAATATATGAAGAGCTTCAAAACGCGTGAAATATATGAGGAACATAAAACGCTCTGAAAAATAGGAGGAGCATGAAGAGGTGTTGAAAAACATGAAGAGCCTGAAAAGGTGTGAAATATATGAAGAGCTTCAAAAAGTGTCAATTATAAGAGGTTCATGAAACGGTCTGAAAAAAAGGAGAGGCATGAAACGGTGTGAAAAACAGGAGGAGCATGAAGCGGTGTTGAAAAACATGAAGAGCCTGAAAAGGTGTGACAAATATAAAGACTTTCAAAAGGTGTCATTAATATGAGGAGCATGAATCGGCCTGAAAAATAGGAGGAGCATGAAGCGGTGACAAAAATTTGCAGAGCCTGAAAAGGTATGAAAAATAAGAAGAGCCTCAAAACGTGTCAAAAATATGAGGAGCATGAAACGGTCTGAAAAATAGGAGCAGCATGAAATGATGTTCCAAAACATGAAGATCCTGAAAAGGTGTGAAAAATATGAAGAGCTTCAAAAGGTGTGAAATACATGAGGAGCATGAAACGGTCTGAAAAATCGGAGGAGCATGAAGCTGTGCTCAAACACATGAAGAGCCTGAAAAAGTGTGAAAAATATGAAGAGCTTCAAAAGCTGTCAAAAAATATGAGGAGCATGAAACGGTCTGAAAAATATGAGGAGCATGAAGCAGTGTTCAAAAACATGAAGAGCCTGAAAAGGTATGAAAAATATGAAGAGCATCTAAAGGTGTGAAAAATATGAGGAGCATGAAACGGTCTCAAAATAGGAGGAGCATGAAACGGTCTGAAAAATAGGAGGAGCATGAAGCGGTCTTGAAAAACATGAAGAGCCAGAAAAGGTGTGAAAAATATGAAGAGCTTCTAAAGGTGTGAAAAATATGAGGAGCATGAAACGGTCTGAAAAATAAGAGGAGCATGAAGCGGTGATGAAAAATATGAAGAGCCTGAAAAGGTTTGAAAAATATCAGGAGCTTCAAAAGGTGTGAAAAATATGAGGAGCATGAAACTGTCTGAAAAATCGGAGGAGCATGAAGCTTTGCTCAAACACATGAAGAGCCTGAAAAGGTGTGAAAAACAGGAGGAGCTTCAAAAGGTGTCAAAAATATGAGGAGCATGAAACGGTCTGAAAAATCGGAGGAGCATGAAGTGGGGTTGAAAAACATGAAGAGCCTGAAAAGGTGTGAAAAATATGAAGAGCTTCAAAAGGTGTCAAAAATATTAGGAGCATGAAACACTCTCAAAAATAGGAGGAGCATGAAGCGGTGTTCAAAAACTTGGAGAGCCTGAAAACGTGTGAAAAATATGAAGAGCTTCAAAAGGTGTCAATAATAGGAGGTGCATGAAACAGTGAAAAATAGGAGGAGCATGAAACGGTCTGAAAAATAGAAGGAGCATGAAACGGTTTTGAAAAACATGAAGAGCTTGGAAAGGTGTGAAACATATGAAGAGTTTCAAAAGGTGTGAAAAATATGAGGAGCATGAAACGGTCTGAAAAATAGGAGGAACATGAAACGGTGTTAAGAAACATGAAGAGGCTGAAATTGTGTCAAAAAAATTAAGAGTTTCAAAAGGTGTGAAAAATATGAAGAGCTTCAAAAGGTGTCAAAAATATGAGGAGCATGAAACGGTCTGAAATATAGGAGGAGCATGAAGCGGTGTTGAAAAACATGAAGAGCCTGAAAAGGTGTGAAACATATGAAGAGATTCAAAAGGGGTCAAAAATATGAGGAGCATGAAACGGCCTGAAAAATAGGAGGAGCATGAAGCGGTGTTGAAAAACATGAAGAGTTTGAAAAAGTGTGAAAAATATGAAGAGTTTCAAAAGGTGTGAAAAATATGAAGAGCTTCAAAAGTTGTCAAAAATGAGATGAGCATGAAACGGTCTGAAAAATAGGAGGAGCATGAAGTGGTGTTGAAAAACAGGAAGAGCCTGAAAAGGTGGGAAATATATGAAGAGCTTCAAAAGGTGTCAAAAATATGAGGAGCATGAAACGGTCTGAAAAATAGGAGGAGCATGTAGTGGTGTTGAAAAACATGACGAGCCAGAAAAGGTGTGAAATATATGAAGAGCTTCAAAAGGTGTCAACAATATGAGAAGCATGAAACGGTCTGAAAAATAGGAGGAGCATGAAGTGGTGTTCAAAAACATGAAGAGTCTGAAAAGATGTGAAATATATGAAGAGCTTCAAAGGTTGTCAAATATATGAGGAGCATGAAAATTTCTGAAAAATAGGAGGAGCATGAAGCGGTGTTCAGAAACATGAAGAGCCTGAAAAGGTGTGAAAAATATGAAGAGCTTCAAAAGGTGTCAAAAATGAGATGAGCATGAAGCGGTCTGAAAAATAGGAGGAGCATGAAGTGGCGTTGAAAAACATGAAGAGCCTCAAAAGGTGTGAAAAATATAAAGAGTTTCAAAAGGTGTGAAATACATGAGGAGCATGAAACGGTCTGAAAAAAAGGAGGAGCATGAAGCGGTGTTCAAAAACATGAAGAGCCTGAAAAGCTGTGAAAAATATGAAGAGCCTGAAAAGGTGTGAAAAATATGAAGAGCTTCAAAAGGTGTCAAAAATATGAGGAGCATGAAACCCTTTGAAAAATAGGAGGAGCTTGAAGGGGTGTTGAAAAACATGAAGAGCCTGAAAAGGTGTGAAGAATATGAAGAGCTTCAAAAGGTGTGACAAATATGAGGAGCATGAAACGGTCGAAAAATAAGAGGAGCAAGAAGCGGTGTTGAAAAACATGAAGAGTTTCAAAAGTTGTGAAAAATATGAAAAATTTCAAAAGCTGTCAAAAATGAGATGAGTTGAAACGGTCTGAAAAATAGGCGGAGCATGAAACGGTCTGAAAAATAGGAGGAGCATGAAACGGTGTTCAAGAACATGAAGAGCCTGAAAAGCTTCGAAAAATATGAAGAGCTTCAAAAGGTGTGAAAAATATGAAGAGCTTCAAAATGTCTGGAATACATGAGGAGCATGAAACGGTCTGAAAAATAAGAGGAGCGTGAAGCGGTGTTCAAAAACATGAAGAGCCTGAAAAGGTGTGAAATATATGAAGAGCTTCAAAATGTGTCAAAAATATGAGGAGCATGAAACGCTCAGAAAATTAGGAGGATCAAGAAGCGATGTTGAAAAACATGAAAAGCCTGAAAAGTTGTGAAAAACATGAAGAGCTTCAATAGGTGTGATAAACATGAGGAACAAGAAGTGTTCTGAAAAATAGGAGGAGCATGAAGCGGTGTTGAAAAACATGAAGAGCCTGAAAAGCTGTGAAATATATGAAGAGTTTCAAAAAGTGTGAAATATATGAAGAGCTTCAAAAGGTGTGAAATACATGAGGAGCAGGCAACAGTCTGAAAAATAGGAGGAGCATGAAGCGGTGTTGAAAAACATGAAGAGCCTGAAAAGCTGTGAAATATATGAAGAGTTTCAAAAAGTGTGAAATATATGAAGAGCTTCAAAAGGTGTGAAATACATGAGGAGCAGGAAACAGTCTGAAAAATAGGAGGAGCATGAAGCGGTGTTGAAAAACATGAAGAGCCTGAAAAGCTGTGAAAAATATGAAGAGCTTCAAAAGGTATCAAAAATATGAGGAGCATGAAACGGTCTGGAAAATAGGAGGAGCATGAAACCGTGTTCAAAAACATGAAGAGCCTGAAAATGTGTGAAAAATATTAAGAGCTTCAAAAGATGTGAAATACATGAGGAGCATGAAACGGTCTGAAAAATAGGAGGAGCATGAAGCGGTGTTCAACAACATGAAGAGCCTGAAAAGGTGTGAAAAATACGCAGAGCTTCAAAAGGTGTGAAATACATGAGGAGCATGAAAAGGTCTGAAAAATAGGAGGAGCATGAAGCGGTGTTGAAAAACATGAAGAGCCTGAAAAGGTGTCAAAAATATGACGAGCATGAAACGGTCTGAAAAATAGGAAGAACATGAAGCGGTGTTCAAAAACCTGAAGAGCCTGAAAAGGTGTCAAAAATATGACGAGCATGAAACGGTCTGAAAAATAGGAAGAACATGAAGCGGTGTACAAAAACATGACGAGCCTGAAAAGGTGTGAAAAACATGAAGAGCTTCAAAAGTTGTGAAAAATATGAAAAATTTCAAAAGCTGTCAAAAATGAGATGAGTTGAAACGGTCTGAAAAATAGGCGGAGCATGAAACGGTCTCAAAAATAGGGGGAGCATGAAACGGTGTTCAAGAACATGAAGAGCCTGAAAAGCTTCGAAAAATATGAAGAGCTTCAAAAGGTGTGAAAAATATGAAGAGCTTCAAAATGTGTGGAATACATGAGGAGCATGAAACGGTCTGAAAAATAAGAGGAGCGTGAAGCGGTGTTCAAAAACATGAAGAACCTGAAAAGGTGTGAAATATATGAAGAGATTCAAAAGGTTTCAAAAATATGAGGAGCATGAAACGCTCAGAAAAGTAGGAGGATCATGAAGCGATGTGAAAAACATGAAAAGCCTGAAAAGGTGTGAAAAACATGAAGAGCTTCAATAGGTGTGATAAACATGAGGAACAAGAAGTGGTCTGAAAAATAGGAGGAGCATGAAGCGGTGTTGAAAAACATGAAGAGCCTGAAAAGGTGTGAAAAATGTGAAGAGCTTCAAAAGGTGTGAAATACAAGAGGAGCATGAAACGGTCTGAAAAAAAGGAGGAGCATAAAGCGGTGTTGAAAAACATGAAGAACCTGAAAAGGTGTGAAAAATATGAAGAACTTCAAAAGGTGCCAAAAATATGAGGAGCATGAAACGGTCTGAAAAATTGGAGAAGCATGACGCGGTGTTGAAAAACATGAAGAGCCTGAAAAGGTGTGAAAAATATGAAGAGCTTGAAAAGGTGTGAAAAATATGAGGAGCATGAAACGGTGTTCAAAAACATGAAGAGCCTGAAAAGCTGTGAAATATATGAAGAGTTTCAAAAGGTGTGAAATATATGAAGAGCTTCAAAAGGTGGGAAATACATGAGGAGCAGGAAACAGTCTGAAAAATAGGAGGAGCATGAAGCGGTGTTGAAAAACATGAAGAGCCTGAAAAGCTGTGAAAAATCTTAAGAGCTTCAAAAGGTGTCAAAAATGAGATGAGCATGAAACGGTCTGGAAAATAGGAGGAGCATGATACCGTGTTCAAAAACATGAAGAGCCTGAAAATGTGTGAAAAATATTAAGAGCTTCAAAAGATGTGAAATACATGAGGAGCATGAAACGGTCTGAAAAATAGGAGGAGCATGAAGCGGTGTTGAAAAACATGAAGAGCCTGAAAAGGTGTGAAAAATATGAAGAGCTTCAAAAGGTGTCAAATATATGAGGAGAATGTTAAGATCTGAAAAATAGGAGGAGCATGAAGCGGTGTTGAAAAACATGAAGAGCCTGAAAAGGTGTGAAAAATATGAAGAGCTTCAAAAGGTGTCAAAAATATGAGGAGCATGAAACGCTCTGAAAAATAGGAGGATCATGAAGCAGTGTTGAAAAACATGAAGAACCTGAAAAGGTGTGAAAAATATGAAGAGCTTCAAAAGGTGTCAAAATTATGAAGAGCTTCAAAGGTGTCAAAAATATGAGGAGCATGAAACGGTCTGAAAAATAGGAGGAGCATGAAGTGGCATTGAAAAACATGAAGAGACTGAAAAGGTGTGAAATATTTGAAGAGCTTCAAAAGGTGTCAAAATTTTGAAGAGCTTCAAAGGTGTCAAAAATATGAGGAGCATGAAACGGTGTTCAAAAACATGGAAAGCAAGAAAAGGTGTGAAAAATATGAAGAGCTTCTAAAGGTGTCAAAAATATGAGGAGCATGAAACGGCCTGAAAAATAGGAGGAGCATGAAGCGGTGTTGAAAAACATGAAGAGTTTGAAAAAGTGTGAAAAATATGAAGAGTTTCAAAAGGTGTGAAAAATATGAAGAGCTTCAAAAGTTGTCAAAAATGAGATGAGCATGAAACGGTCTGAAAAATAGGAGGAGCATGAAGTGGTGTTGAAAAACATGAAGAGCCTGAAAAGGTGTGAAAAATATGAAGAGCTTCAAAACATGTCAAAAATATGAGGAACATGAAACGGTCTGAAAAATAGGAGGAGCAAGAAAGGGTGTTGAACAACATGAAGAGCCTGAAAACGTGTGAAAAATATGAAGAGCTTCAAAAGATGTGAAAAATATGAAGAGCTTCAAAAGGTGTCGAAAATGAGATGAGCATGAAACCGTGTGAAAAATAGGAGGAGCATGAAGTGGTGTTGAAAAACATGAAGAGCCTGAAAAGGTGTGAAATATATGAAGAGGTTCAAAAGGTGTGAAAAATATGAAGAACTTCAAAAGTTGTCAAAAATGAGATGAGCATGAAACGGTCTGAAAAATAGGAGGAGCATGAAGTGGTGTTGAAAAAAATGAAGAGCCTGAAAAGGTGTGAAAAATATGAAGAGCTTCAAAAGGTGTCAAAAATATGAAGAGCATGAAATGGTCTGAAATATAGGAGGAGCATGAAACGGATTTCAAAAACATGAAGAGCCTGAAAAGGTGTGAAAAATATGAAGAGATTCAAAAGGGGTGAAATACATGAGGAGCATGAAACGGTCTGAAAAAGAGGAGGAGCATGAAGCGGTGTTCAAAAACCTGAGGAGCCTGAAAAGGTGTAAAAAATATGAAGAGGTTCAATAGTTGTGAAAAATAGGAGGAGCATGAAGCGGTGTTCGAAAACCTGAGGAGCCTGAAAAGGTGTAAAAAATATGAAGAGGTTCAAAAGTTGTGAAAAATAGGAGGAGCATGAAGCGGTGTTCAAAAACATGAAAAGCCTGAAAAGGTGTGAAAAATATGAAGAGCTTCAAAAGGTGTCAAAAATATGAGGAGCATGAAACGGTCTGAAAAATAGGAGGAGCATGAAGCGGTGTTGAAAAACATGAAGAGCCTGAAAAGGTGTGAAAAATATGAAGAGATTCAAAAGGGGTCAAAAATATGAGGAGCATGAAACGGCCTGAAAAATAGGAGGAGCATGAAGCGGTGTTGAAAAACATGAAGAGTTTGAAAAAGTGTGAAAAATATGAAGAGTTTCAAAAGGTGTGAAAAATATGAAGAGCTTCAAAAGTTGTCAAAAATGAGATGAGCATGAAACGGTCTGAAAAATAGGAGGAGCATGAAGTGGTGTTGAAAAAAATGAAGAGCCTGAAAAGGTGTGAAAAATATGAAGAGCTTCAAAAGGTGTCAAAAATATGAGGAGCATGAAAAGTTCTGAAAAATAGGACGAGCCTGAAGCGGTGTTGAAACACATGAAGAGCCTGAAAAGGTGTGAAAAATATGAAGAGCTTCAAAAGGTGTGAAATACATGAGGAGCATGAAACTCTCTGAAAAATACTAGGAGCATGAAGTGGTGTTCAAAAATATGAACAGCCTGAAAAGGTGTGAAATACATGAAGAGCTTCAAAAGGTCTCAAAATTATGAGGAGTATGAAACGATCTGAAAAATAGGAGGAGCATGAAACGGATTTCAAAAACATGAAGAGCCTGAAAAGGTGTGAAAAATATGAAGAGCTTCACAAGGTGTGAAATACATGAGGAGCATGAAACGGTCTGAAAAATAGGAGGAGCATGAAGCGGTGTTCAACAACATGAAGAGCCTGAAAAGGTGTGAAAAATACGCAGAGCTTCAAAAGGTGTGAAATACATGAGGACCATGAAACGTTCTGAACAATAAAAGGAGCATGAAGCGGTGTTGAAAAACATGAAGAGCTTGAAAAGGTGTGAAAAATGTGAAGAGCTTCAAAAGGTGTGAAAAATATGAGGAGCATGATATGGCCGGAAAAATAGTAGGAGCATGAAGCGTTGTCCTAAAACATGAAGAGCCTGAAAAAGTGTGAAATACATGAAGAGCTTCAAAAGGTCTCAAAATTATGAGGAGTATGAAACGATCTGAAAAATAGGAGGAGCATGAAACGGATTTCAAAAACATGAAGAGCCTGAAAAGGTGTGAAAAATATGAAGAGCTTCACAAGGTGTGAAATACATGAGGAGCATGAAACGGTCTGAAAAATAGGAGGAGCATGAAGCGGTGTTCAACAACATGAAGAGCCTGAAAAGGTGTGAAAAATACGCAGAGCTTCAAAAGGTGTGAAATACATGAGGACCATGAAACGTTCTGAAAAATAAAAGGAGCATGAAGCGGTGTTGAGAAACATGAAGAGCCTGAAAAGGTGTGAAAAATATGAAGAGCTTCAATAGCTGTGAAAAATAGGAGGAGCATGAAGCATTGTTCAGGAACATGAAAAGCATGAAAATGCGTGAAAAATCTGAAGAGCTTCAAAAGGTGTGAAAAATATGAGGAGCAGGAAATGGTCTGAAAAATAGGAGGAGCATGTATTGGTGTTGAAAAACATGAAGAGCCTGAAAAGGTGTGAAAAATATGAAGAGCTTCCAAAGGTGTGAAAAATATGAAGAGCTTCAAAAGGTGTCAAAAATATGAAGAGCTTCAAAAGGTGTCAAAAATGAGATGAGCATCAAAAGGTCTGAAAAATAGGAAGAGCTTGGAGTGGTGTTGAAAAACATGAAGAGCTTGAAAAAGCGTGAAATATATGAAGAGTTTCAAAAGGTGTGAAAAATATGGGGAGCTTCAAAAGGTGTCAAAAATATGAGGAGCATGAAACGGTCTGAAAAATAGGAAGAACATGAAGCGGTGTTCAAAAACATGAAGAGCCTGAAAAGGTGTGAAAAATATGAAGACCTTCAAAAGGTGTCAAAAATATGAGGAGCATGAAACGGTCTGAAAAATACGAGGAGCATGAAACGGTGTTCAAAATATGAAGGGCCTGAAAAGGTGTGAATTATATGAAGAGCGTCAAAACGTGTCAAAAATATGAGGAGCATGAAACGGTCTGAAAAATAGGAGGAGCATGAAGCGGTGATTAAAAACATGAAGAGACTGAAAAGGTGTGAGTAATATGAAGAGCTTCAAAAGGTTTGAAAAATATGAAGAGGTTCAAAAGGTGTGAAAAATATGAAGAGCTTCAGAAGGTGTCAAAAATGAGAAGAGCATGAAACGGTTTGAAAAATAGGAGGAGCATGAAACGATCTGAAAAATAGGAGGAGCATGAAACGGTGTTGAAAAACATGAAGAGCCTTAAAAGGTGTGAAAAATATGGGGAGCTTCAAAAGGTGTCAAAAATATGAGGAGCATGAAACGGTCTGAAAAATAGGAGGAGCATGAAACGGTGTTCAAAAAGATGAAGAGCCTGAATAGGTGTGAAAAATATGAGAGCTTCAAAAGGTGTGAAAAATATGAGGAGCATGAAACGGTCTGAAAAATAGGAAGAACATAAAACGGTGTTCAAAAACATGAAGGGCCTGAAAAGGTGTGAAATATATGAAGATCCTCAAAACGTGTCAAAAATATGAGGAGCATGAAAATGTCTGAAAAATAGGAGGAGCATGACGCGGTGTTGAAAAACATTTAGAGACTGAAAACGTGTGAAAAATAAGAAGAGTTTCAAAAGGTGTGAAAAATATGAAGAGATTCAAAGGTGTCAAAAATATGAGGAGCATGAAACGGTCTGAAAAATAGGAGGAGCATGAAACCGTGTTCAAATACATGAAGAGCCTGAAAAGGTGTGAAAAATATGAAGAGCTTCAAAAGGTGTGAAAAATATGAAGAGCTTCAAAATCTGTAAAAAATGAGATGAGCATGAAACGGTGTGAAAAATAGGAGAAGCATGAAGTGGTGTTGAAAAATATGAAGAGCCTGAAAAAGTGTGAAATATAAAAAGAGCTTCAAAAGGTGTGAAAAATATGAGGAGCTTCAAAAGGTGTCAAAAATATGAGAAGCATGAAACGGTCAGAAAAATAGGAGGAGCATGAAACGGTGTTCAAAAAGATGAAGAGCCTGAATAGGTGTGAAAAATATGAAGAGCTTCAAAAGTTTTCAAAAATATGAGGAACATGAAAGAATCTGAAAAAAGGGAGGAGCATGAAGCGATGTTGAAAATCATGAAGAGCCTGAAAAGGTGTGAAAAATTTGAAGAGCTTCAAAAGGTGTAAAATACATTAGGAGAATGAAACGGTCTGAAAAATAGGCGAAGCATGAAGTGGTGTTCAAAAACATGAAGAGTCTGAAAAAATGTGAAATATATGAATAGCTTCAAAGGTTGTTAAAAATATGAGGAGCATGAAACGGTCTGAAAAATAGGAGGAGCATGAAGCTGTGTTCAAAAACATGAAGAGCCTGAAAAGGTGTGAAAAATATGAAGAGGTTCAAAAGGCGTCAAAAATGAGATGAGCATGAAGCGGTCTGAAAAATAGGAGGAGCATGAAGTGGCGTTGAAAAACATGAAGAGCCTGAAAAGGTGTGAAAAATATAAAGAGCTTCAAAAGGTGTGAAATACATGAGGAGCATGAAACGGTCTGAAAAATAGGAGGAGCATGAAGCGGTGTTCAAAAACATGAATAGCCTGAAAAGCTGTGAAAAATATGAAGAGCCTGAAAAGGTGTGAAAAATATGGAGAGCTTCAAAAGGTGTCAAAAATATGAGAAGCATGAAACCCTTTGAAAAATAGGAGGAGCATGAAGCAGTGTTGAAAAACATGAAGAGCCTGAAAAGGTGTGAAAAATATGAAGAGCTTCAAAAGGTGTGACAAATATGAGGAGCATGAAACGGTCTGAAAAATAAGAGGAGCAAGAAGCGGTGTTGAAAAACATGAAGAAGCTGAAAAGGTGTGAAAAATGTGAAGAGCTTCAAAAGGTGTGAAAAATATGAAAAATTTCAAAAGCTGTCAAAAATGAGATGAGTTGAAACGGTCTGAAAAATAGGCGGAGCATGAAACGGTCTGAAAAATAGGAGGAGCATGAAACGGTGTTCAAGAACATGAAGAGCCTGAAAAGGTTCGAAAAATATGAAGAGCTTCAAAAGGTGTGAAAAATATGAAGAGCTTCAAAATGTGTGGAATACATGAGGAGCATGAAACGGTCTGAAAAATAAGAGGAGCGTGAAGCGGTGTTCAAAAACATGAAGAACCTGAAAAGGTGTGAAATATATGAAGAGATTCAAAAGGTTTCAAAAATATGAGGAGCATGAAACGCTCAGAAAAGTAGGAGGATCATGAAGCGATGTTGAAAAACATGAAAAGCCTAAAAAGGTGTGAAAAACATGAAGAGCTTCAATAGGTGTCATAAACATGAGGAACAAGAAGTGGTCTGAAAAATAGGAGGAGCATGAAGCGGTGTTCAAAAACATGAAGAGCCTGAAAAGGTGTGAAAAATGTGAAGAGCTTCAAAAGGTGTGAAATACAAGAGGAGCATGAAACGGTCTGAAAAAAAGGAGGAGCATAAAGCGGTGTTGAAAAACATGAAGAAGCTGAAAAGGTGTGAAAAATATGAAGAACTTCAAAAGGTGCCAAAAATATGAGGAGCATGAAACGGTCTGAAATAAAGGAGGAGCATGAAACGGTCTGAAAAATAGGAGGAGCATGAAACGGTGTTCAAAAACATGAAGAGCCTGAAAAGCTGTGAAATATATGAAGAGTTTCAAAAGGTGTGAAATATATGAAGAGCTTCAAAAGGTGGGAAATACATGAGGAGCAGGAAACAGTCTGAAAAATAGGAGGAGCATGAAGCGGTGTTGAAAAACATGAAGAGCCTGAAAAGCTGTGAAAAATATTAAGAGCTTCAAAAGGTGTCAAAAATATGAGGAGCATGAAACGGTCTGGAAAATACGAGGAGCATGAAACCGTGTTCAAAAACATGAAGAGCATGAAAATGTGTGAAAAATATTAAGAGCTTCAAAACATGTGAAATACATGAGGAGCATGAAACGATCTGAAACATAGGAGGAGCATGAAGCGGTGTTGAAAAACATGAAGAGCCTGAAAAGGTGTGAAAAATATGAAGAGCTTCAAAAGGTGTGAAAAATATGAGGAGCATGAAACGGTCTGAAAAATTGGAGAAGCATGACGCGGTGTTGAAAAACATGAAGAGCCTGAAAAGGTGTGAAAAATATGAAGAGCTTGAAAAGGTGTGACAAATATGAGGAGCATGAAACGGTCTGAAAAATAGGAGGAGCATGAAGTGGCGTTGAAAAACATGAAGAGCCTCAAAAGGTGTGAAAAATATAAAGAGTTTCAAAAGGTGTGAAATACATGAGGAGCATGAAACGGTCTGAAAAAAAGGAGGAGCATGAAGCGGTGTTCAAAAACATGAAGAGCCTGAAAGCTGTGAAAAATATGAAGAGCCTGAAAAGGTGTGAAAAATATGAAGAGCTTCAAAAGGTGTCAAAAATATGAGGAGCATGAAACCATTTGAAAAATAGGAGGAGCTTGAAGGGGTGTTGAAAAACATGAAGAGCCTGAAAAGGTGTGAAGAATATGAAGAGCTTCAAAAGGTGTGACAAATATGAGAAGCATGAAACGGTCGAAAAATAAGAGGAGCAAGAAGCGGTGTTGAAAAACATGAAGAGTTTCAAAAGTTGTGAAAAATATGAAAAATTTCAAAAGCTGTCAAAAATGAGATGAGTTGAAACGGTCTGAAAAATAGGCGGAGCATGAAACGGTCTGAAAAATAGGAGGAGCATGAAACGGTGTTCAAGAACATGAAGAGCCTGAAAAGCTTCGAAAAATATGAAGAGCTTCAAAAGGTGTGAAAAATATGAAGAGCTTCATAATGTGTGGAATACATGAGGAGCATGAAACGGTCTGAAAAATAAGAGGAGCGTGAAGCAGTGTTCAAAAACATGAAGAGCCTGAAAAGGTGTGAAATATATGAAGAGCTTCAAAATGTGTCAAAAATATGAGGAGCATGAAACGCTCAGAAATGTAGGAGGATCAAGAAGCGATGTTGAAAAACATGAAAAGCCTGAAAAGTTGTGAAAAACATGAAGAGCTTCAATAGGTGTGATAAACATGAGGAACAAGAAGTGGTCTGAAAAATAGGAGGAGCATGAAGCGGTGTTCAAAAACATGAAGAGCCTGCAAAGGTGTGAAAAATGTGAAGAGCTTCAAAAGGTGTGAAATACAAGGGGAGCATGAAACGGTCTGAAAAAAAGGAGGAGCATGAAACGGTCTGAAATAAAGGAGGAGCATGAAACGGTCTGAAAAATAGGAGGAGCATGAAACGGTGTTCAAAAACATGAAGAGCCTGAAAAGCTGTGAAATATATGAAGAGTTTCAAAAAGTGTGAAATATATGAAGAGCTTCAAAAGGTGTGAAATACATGAGGAGCAGGAAAGAATCTGAAAAATAGGAGGAGCATGAAGCGGTGTTGAAAAACATGAAGAGCCTGAAAAGCTGTGAAAAATATGAAGAGCTTCAAAAGGTATCAAAAATATGAGGAGCATGAAACGGTCTGGAAAATAGGAGGAGCATGAAACCGTGTTCAAAAACATGAAGAGCCTGAAAATGTGTGAAAAATATTAAGAGCTTCAAAAGATGTGAAATACATGAGGAGCATGAAACGGTCTGAAAAATAGGAGGAGCATGAAGCGGTGTTGAAAAACATGAAGAGCCTGAAAAGGTGTGAAAAATATGAAGAGCTTCAAAAGGTGTCAAATATATGAGGAGAATGTTAAGATCTGAAAAATAGGAGGAGCATGAAGCGGTGTTGAAAAACATGAAGAGCCTGAAAAGGTGTGAAAAATATGAAGAGCTTCAAAACGTGTCAAAATTATGAAGAGCTTCAAAGGTGTCAAAAATATGAGGAGCATGAAACGGTCTGAAAAATAGGAGGAGCATGAAGTGGCATTGAAAAACATGAAGAGACTGAAAAGGTGTGAAATATTTGAAGAGCTTCAAAAGGTGTCAAAATTTTGAAGAGCTTCAAAGGTGTCAAAAATATGAGGAGCATGAAACGGTGTTCAAAAACATGGAAAGCAAGAAAAGGTGTGAAAAATATGAAGAGCTTCAAAAGGTGTCAAAAATATGAGGAGCATGAAACGGTCTGAAAAATAGGAGGAAAATGAAGCGGTGTTGAAAAACATGAAGAGCTTGAAAAGGTTTGAAAAATATGAAGAACTTCAAAAGGTGTCAAAAATAGGAGGAGCATGAAGCGGTATGAAAAATAGGAGGAGCATGAACCGGTGTTGAAAAACATGAAGAGCCTGAAAAGGTGTGAAAAATATGAAGAGTTTGAAAATGTGTCTAAAATATGAGGAGCAGGAAACGGTCTAAAAAATAGGAGCATGAAGTGGTGTTGAAAAACATGAAGAGCCTGAAAAGCTGTGAAAAATAAGAAGAGCATCAAAAACTGTCAAAATATGAGGAGCATGAAACGGTGTTCAAAAACATGAAACGCCTGAAAAGGTGTGAAATATATGAACAGCTTCAAAAGGTATCAAAAATAGGAGGAGCATGAAGCGGTGTTGAAAAACATGAAGAGCCTGAAAAGGTGTGAAATATATGAAGAGCTTCAAAAGGTTTCAAAAATATGTGGAGCATGAAACGGTTTGAAAAATAGGAGGAGCATGAAGCCGTGTTCAAAAACATGAAGAGCCTTAAAAGGTGTGAAAAATATGAAGAGCTTCAAAAGGTGTCAAAAATATGAGGTGCATGAAACGGTCTGAAAAATAGGAAGAGCATTAAGCGGTGTTGAAAAACATGAAGAGCCTGAAAAGGTGTGAAAAATATGAAGAGCTTCAAAAGGTGTGAAAAATATGAGGAGCATGAAACGGTCTGAAAAATAGAAGGAGCATGAAACGGTCTGAAAAATGGGAGGAGCATGAAGCGGTGTTGAAAAACATGAAGAGCCTAAAAACGTGTGAAAAACATGAAGAGCTTAAAAGTTGAGAGAAATATGAAGAGCTACAAAAGGTGTCAAAAATGAGACGAGCATGAAACGGTCTGGAAAATAGGACGAGCATGAAGCGGTGTTCAACAACATGAAGAGCCTGAAAAGGTGTGAAAAATACGCAGAGCTTCAAAAGGTGTGAAATACATGAGGACCATGAAACGGTCTGAAAAATAAAAGGAGCATGAAGCGGTGTTGAAAAACATGAAGAGCCTGAAAAGGTGTGAAAAATATGAAGAGCTTCAATAGTTGTGAAAAATAGGAGGAGCATGAAGCATTGTTCAGGAACATGAAAAGCGCGAAAATGCGTGAAAAATCTGAAGAGCTTCAAAAGGTGTGAAAAATATGAGGAGCATGAAATGGTCTGAAAAATAGGAGGAGCATGTATTGGTGTTGAAAAACATGAAGAGCCTGAAAAGGTGTGAAAAATATGAAGAGCTTCAAAAGGTGTCAAAAATATGACGAGCATGAAACGGTCTGAAAAATAGGAGGAGCATGAAGCGGTGTTCAAAAACATGAAGAGCCTGAAAAGGTGTGAAAATTATGAAAAGCTTCAAAAGCTGTGAAATACATGAGGAGCATGTAAAGTTCTGAAAAATAGAAGGAGCATGAGGCGGAGTTGAAAAATATGAAGAGCCTGAAAAGGTGTGAAAAATATGAAGAGCTTCAAAAGGTGCCAAAAATATGAGGAGCATGAAACGGTCTGAAAATAGGAGCAGCATGAAACGGTGTTAAAAAACATAAAGAGCCTGAAATTGTGTCAAAAATATGAAGAGCTTCAAAAGGTGTGAAAAATATGAGGAGCATGAAGCGGTGTTCAAAAACATGAAAAGCCTGAGAAGGTGTGAAAAATATGAAGAGCTTCAAAAGGTGTCAAAAATATGAGGAGCATGAAACGGTCTGAAAAATAGGAGGAGCATGAAAGGGTGTTCAAAAATATGAAGAGCCTGAAAAGGTGTGAAAAATATGAAGAGCTTCAAAACGTATCAAAAATATGAGAAGCATTAAATGGTCTGAACAATAGGAGGAGTAAGAAGCGGTGTTGAAAAACATAAACAGCATGAAAACGTATGAAGAATATGAAGAGCTTCAAAAGGTGTCCAAATGAGATGACCATGAAACGGACTGAAAAATAGGAGCAGCAGGACGTGGTGTTGAAAAACATGAAGAGTCTGAAAAGATGTGAAATATATGAAAAGCTTCAAAGGTTGTCAAAAATATGAGGAGCATGAAACCCTTTGAAAAATAGGAGGAGCATGAAGCGGTGTTGAAAAACATGAAGAGCCTGAAAAGGTGTGAAAAATATGAGGAGCTTCAAAAGGTGTCAAAAATATGAGGAGCATGAAACGGTCTGAAAAATAGGAGGAGCATGAAACGGTGTTCAAAAAGATGAAGAGCCTGAATAGTTGTGAAAAATATGAAGAGCCTCAAAAGGTGTGAAATACATGAGGAGCATGAAACGGTCTGAAAAATAGAAGGAGCATGAAGTTGTATTGAAAAACTTGACGAGCCTGAAAAGGTGTGAAAAATATGAAGAGCTTCAAAAGGTTTCAAAAATATGAGGAACATGAAACAATCTGAAAAATAGGAGGAGCATGAAGCAGTGTTGAAAATCATGAAGAGCCTGAAAAGGTGTGAAAAATTTGAAGAGCTTCAAAAGGTGTAAAATACATTAGGAGAATGAAACGGTCTGAAAAATAGGAGAAGCATGAAGTGGTGTTCAAAAACATGAAGAGTCTGAAAAGATGTGAAATATATGAAGAGCTTCAAAGGTTGTCAAAAATATGAGGAGCATAAAACCCTTTGAAAAATAGGAGGAGCATGAAGCGGTGTTGAAAAACATGAAGAGCCTGAAAAGGTGTGAAAAATATGAAGAGCTTCAAAAGGTGTCAAAAATGAGATGAGCATGAAGCGGTCTGAAAAATAGGAGGAGCATGAAGAGGCGTTGAAAAACATGAATAGCCTGAAAAGGTGTGAAAAATATGAAGAGCCTGAAAAGGTGTGAAAAATATGAAGAGCTTCAAAAGGTGTCAAAAATAGGAGGAGCATGAAGCGGTGTTGAAAAACATGAAGAGCCTGAAAAGGTGTGAAAAATATGAAGAGCTTCAAAAGGTGTGACAAATATGAGGAGCATGAAACGGTCTGAAAAATAAGAGGAGCAAGAAGCGGTGTTGAAAAACATGAAGAGCTTCAAAAGTTGTGAAAAATATGAAAAATTTCAAAAGCTCTCAAAAATGAGATGAGTTGAAACGGTCTGAAAAATAGGCGGAGCATGAAACGGTCTCAAAAATAGGAGGAGCATGAAACGGTGTTCAAGAACATGAAGAGCCTGAAAAGCTTCGAAAAATATGAAGAGCTTCAAAAGGTGTGAAAAATATGAAGAGCTTCAAAATGTGTGGAATACATGAGGAGCATGAAACGGTCTGAAAAATAAGAGGAGCGTGAAGCGGTGTTCAAAAAGATGAAGAGCCTGAAAAGGTGTGAAATATATGAAGTGATTCAAAAGGTTTCAAAAATATGAGGAGCATGAAACGCTCAGAAATGTAGGAGGATCATGAAGCGATGTTGAAAAACATGAAAAGCCTGAAAAGGTGTGAAAAACATGAAGAGCTTCAATAGGTGTGATAAACATGAGGAACAAGAAGTGGTGTGAAAAATAGGACGAGCATGAAGTGGTGTTCAAAAACATGAAGAGCCTGAAAAGGTGTGAAAAATGTGAAGAGCTTCAAAAGGTGTGAAATACAAGAGGAGCATGAAACGGTCTGAAAAAAAGGAGGAGCATAAAGCGGTGTTGAAAAACATGAAGAACCTGAAAAGGTGTGAAAAATATGAAGAACTTCAAAAGTTGCCAAAAATATGAGGAGCATGAAACGGTCTGAAATAAAGGAGGAGCATGAAATGGTCTGAAAAATAGGAGGAGTATGAAACGGTGTTCAAAAACATGAAGAGCCTGAAAAGCTGTGAAATATATGAAGAGTTTCAAAAGAAGTGAAATATATGAAGAGCTTCAAAAGGTGTGAAATACATGAGGAGCAGGAAACAGTCTGAAAAATAGGAGGACCATGAAGCGGTGTTGAGAAACATGAAGAGCCTGAAAAGCTGTGAAAAATATTAAGAGCGTCAAAAGGTGTCAAAAATATGAGGAGCATGAAACGGTCTGGAAAATAGGAGGAGCATGAAAGCGTGTTCAAAAACATGAAGAGCCTGAAAATGTGTGAAAAATATTAAGAGCTTCAAAAGGTGTCAAAATTATGAGGAGAATGTTAAGATCTGAAAAATAGGAGGAGCATGAAGCGGTGTTGAAAAACATGAAGAGCCTGAAAAGGTGTGAAAAATATGAAGAGCTTCAAAAGGTGTGAAAAATATGAGGAGCATGAAACGCTCTGAAAAATAGGAGAAGCATGAAGCGGTGTTGAAAAAAAGGAAGAGCCTGAAAAGGTGTGAAAAATATGAAGAGCTTCAAAAGGTGTCAACATTATGAAGAGCTTCAAAGGTGTCAAAAATATGAGGAGCATGAAACGGCCTGAAAAATAGGAGGAGCATGAAGTGGCATTGAAAAACATGAAGAGACTGAAAAGGTGTGAAATATATGAAGAGCTTCAAACGGTGTCAACAATATGAAGAGCTTCAAAGGTGTCAAAAATATGAGGAGCATGAAACGGTCTGAAAAATGGGAGGAGCATGAAGCGGTGTTGAAAAACATGAAGAGCCTGAAAACGTGTGAAAAACATGAAGAGCTTAAAAGTTGAGAGAAATATGAAGAGCTTCAAAAGGTGTTAAAAAATGAGACGAGCATGAAACGGTCTGGAAAATAGGACGAGCATGAAGCGGTTTTGAAAACATGAAGAGCCAGAAAAGGTGTGAAAAATATGAAGAGCTTCAAAAAGTGTCAAAAATATGAGGAGCATGAAACGGTCTGAAAAAGAGTAGGATCATGAAGCCGTGTTGAAAAACATGGGGAGCCTGAAAAGGTGTGAAAAATATGAAGAGCTTCAAAAGGTGTCAAAAATATGAGGAGCATGAAACAGTCTGAAAAATAGGAGGAGAATGAAACGGTGTTCAAAAACATGAAGAGCCTGAAAAGGTGTGAAACATATGAAGAGCTTCAAAAGTAGTGGAAAATATGAAGAGATTCAAAATGAGTCAAAGTGAGATGAGCATGAAACGGTCTGAAAAATAGGAGGAGCATGAAGTGGTGTTGAAAAACATGAAGAGCCTGAAAATGTGTGAAACATATGAAGAGCTTCAAAAGTTGTCAGAAATGATAGAAACATGAAACGGTCTGAAAAATAGGATGAGCAAGAAGGGGTGTTGAAAAACATGAAGAGCCTGAAAACGTTTGAGAAATATGAAGAGCTTCATAAGGTGTGAAAAATATGAAGAGCTTCAAAAGGTGTCAAATATGAGATGAGCATGAAACAGTGCGAAAAATAGGAGGAGCCTGAAATCGTGTTCAAAAACATGAAGAGCCTAAAAAGGTGTGAAAAATATAAAGAGCTTCAAAAGTTGTGAAATACATGAGGAGCATGAAACGGTCTGAAATATAGGAGGAGCATGAAGCGGTGTTGAAATACATGAAGAGCCTTAAAAGGTGTGAAAAATATGAAGAGCTTCAAAAGGTGTCAAAATTTTGAAGAGCTTCAAAATTGTCAAAAATATGAGGAGCATGAAACGGTGTTCAAAAATATGGAAAGCAAGAAAAGGTGTGAAAAATATGAAGAGCTTCAAAAGGTGTTAAAAATAGGAGGAGCATGAAGCGGTATGAAAAATAGGAGGAGCATGAACCGGTGTTGAAAAACATGAAGAGCCTGAAAAGCTGTGAAAAATATGAAGAACATCAAAAACTGTCAAAATATGAGGAGCATGAAACGGTGTTCAAAAACATGAAACGCCTGAAAAGGTGTGAAATATATGAACAGCTTCAAAAGGTATCAAAAATAGGAGGAGCATGAAATGGTCTGAAAAATAGGAAGAGCATGAAGTGGTATTCAAAAACATGAAGAGCCTGAAAAGTTGTGAAAAATATGAAGAGCTTCAAATGGTGTGAAAAATATGAGGAGCATTAAACGGTTTGAAAAATAGGAGGAGCATAAAACGGTGTTCAAAAAGATGAAGAGCCTGAAAAGTTGTGAAAAATATGAAGAGCTTCAAAAGGTGACAAAAATAGAGGGGGCATGAAACTATCTGAAAAATAGGAGGAGCATGAAGCGGTGTTGAAAAACATGAAGAACCTGAAAAGGTTTGAAAAATATGAAGAGCTTCAAAAGGTGTCAAAAATAAGAGGAGTATGAAACGGTCTGAAAAAAAGGAGGAGCATGAAGTGGTGTTGAAAAACATAAAGAGCCTGAAAAGGTGTGCAAAATACGAAGAGCTTCAAAAGGTGTCAAAAATATGAGGAGCATGGAACGGTCTGAAAAAAAGGAAGAGCAGGAAGCGGTGCGGAAAAACATGAAGAGCCTGAAAAGGTGTGAAAAATATGAAGACCTTCAAAAGGTGTTAAAAAGAGGAGGCACATGAAACTGTCTGAAAAATACGAGGAGCATGAAGCGGTGTGGAAAAACATGAAGAGTCTGAAAAAGTGTGTAAAATTTGAAGAGCTTCAAAAGGTGTCAAAAATATGAAGAGCTTCAAAAGGTGTCAAAAATATGAGGAGCATGTAACGGTCTGAATAATAGGAGGAGCATCAAGCGGTGTTCAAAATCATGAAGAGCATTAAAAGGTGTGAAAAATATGAAGAGCTTCAAAAGATGTCAAAAATATGAGGAGCATGAAACGATCTGAAAAATAGGAGGAGCATGAAACGGTGCGCAAAAACATGAAGAGCCTGAAAAGGTGTGAAAAATATGAAGAGCTTCAAAATGTTTCAAAAATATGAGGAGCATGAAACGGTCTGAAAAATAGGAGGAGCAAGAAGCGGTGTTGAAAAACATGAAGAGCGTGAAAACGTTTGAAAAATATGAAGACCTTCAAAAGGTGTCAAAAATATGAGGAGCATGAAACGGTCGGAAAAATAGGAAGAGCATGAAGCAGTGTTGAAAAACATGAAGAGGCTGAAAAGGTGTGAAAAATATGAAGAGCTTCAAAAGGTGTCAAAAATATGAGGAGCATGAAACGGTCTGAAAAATAGGAGGAGCATGAAATGGTCTGAAAAATGGGAGGAGCATGAAGCGGTGTTGAAAAACATGAAGAGCCTGAAAACGTGTGAAAAACATGAAGAGCTTAAAAGTTGTGAGAAATATGAAGAGCTTCAAAAGGTGTGAAAAAATGAGACGAGCATGAAACGGTCTGGAAAAGAGGACGAGCATGAAGCGGTGTTGAAAACATGAAGAGCCAGAAAAGGTGTGAAAAATATGAAGAGCTTCAAAAAGTGTCAAAAATATGAGGAGCATGAAACGGTCTGAAAAAGAGTAGGATCATGAAGCCGTGTTGAAAAACATGGGGAGCCTGAAAAGTTGTGAAAAATATGAAGAGCTTCAAAAGGTGTCAAAAATATGAGGAGCATGAAACAGTCTGAAAAATAGGAGGAGAATGAAAAGGTGTTCAAAAACATGAAGAGCCTGAAAAGGTGTGAAAAATATGAAGAGCTTTAAAAGGTGTGAAATACATGAGGAGCATGAAACGGTCTGAAAAATAGGAGGAGCATGAAACCGTGTTCAAAAACATGAAGAGCCTGAAAAGTTGTGAAAAATATGAAGAGCTTCAAACGGTTGGAAATACATGAGGAGCATGAAACGGTGTTGAAAAACATGAAGAGCCTGAAAAGGTGGGTAAAATATGAAGAGCTTCAAAAGGTGTCAAAAATATGAGGAGCATGAAACGGTCTGAAAAATAGGAGGAGCATTAAACGGTGTTCAAAAACATGAAGAGCCTGAAATGGTGTGAAATATGAAGAGCTTCAAAAGGTGTCAAAAATAGGAGGAGCATGAAACAGTCTGAAAAATAGGAGGAGCATGAAGCGGTGTAAAAAACATGAAGATCCTGAAAAGGTGTGAAAAATATGAAGAGCTTCAAAAGGTGTCAAAAATATGAGGAGCATGAAACGGTCTGAAAAATAGGAGGAACATGAAGTGGTGTTCAAAAACATGAAGAGCCTCAAAAGGTGTGAAAAATATGAAGAGCTTCAAAAGGTGTCAAAAATATGAGAAGTATGAAACGGTCTGAAAAATAGGAGGAGCATGAAACGGTGTTCAAAAACATGAAGAGCCTGAAAAGGTGTGAAAAATATGAAGTGCTTCAAAAGGTGTCAAAAATAGGATGAGCATGAAACGGTCTGAAAAATAGGAGCAGCATGAAGCGGTATAAAAAACATGAAGAGCCTGAAAAGGTGTGAAAGTTATGAAGACCTTCAAAAGGTGTCAAAAATATGAGGAGCATGAAACGGTCTGAAAAGTAGGAGCAGCATGAAGCGGTGTAATAAACATGAAGAGCCTGAAAAGGTGTGAAAAATATGAAGAGCTTCAAAAGGTGTGAAAAAAATGAAGAGGTTCAAAATGTGTCAAAAATATGAGGAGCATGAAAAGTTCTGAAAAATAGGAGGAGCAAGAAGCAGTGTTGAAAAAAATGAAGAGCCTGAAAACGTTTGAAAAATATGAAGAGATTCAAAAGGTGTGGAAAATATGAAGAGCTTCAAAATGTGTCAAAGTGAGATGAGCATGAAACGGTCTGAAAAATAGGAGGAGCATGAAGTGGTGTTGAAAAACATGAAGAGCCTGAAAATGTGTGAAATATATGAAGAGCTTCAAAAGTTGTCAGAAATGATAGAAACATGAAACGCTCTGAAAAATAGGATGAGCAAGAAGGGGTGTTGAAAAACATGAAGAGCCTGAAAACGTTTGAGAAATATGAAGAGCTTCATAAGGTGTGAAAAATATGAAGAGCTTCAAAAGGTGTCAAAAATGAGATGAGCATGAAACAGTGCGAAAAATAGGAGGAGCATGAAACCGTGTTCAAAAACACGAAGAGTCTAAATAGGTTGAAATATATGAAGAGCTTCAAAAGGTGTGAAAAAAAAGGGGAGCATAAAAAGGTCGGAAAAATAGGAAAAGCATGAAGTGGTGTTGAAAAACATGAAGAGCCTGAAAACGTGTGAAATATATGAAGAGCTTCAAAAGGTGTCAAATATATGAGGAGCATGAAACGGTCTGAAAAATAGGAGGAACACAAGTGGTGTTCAAAAACATGAAGAGCCTGAAAAGGTGTGAAAAATATGAAGAGTTTCAAAAGGTGTCAAAAATATGAGGAGCATGAATCGGTGTTGAAAAACATGAAGAGCCTGAAAATGTGTGAAAAATATGAAGAGCTTCAAAAGGTGTCAAAAATATGAGGAGCATGAAACGGTCTGAAAAATAGGAGAAGCATGAAGCGGTCTTGAAAAACATGAAGAACATGAAAAGGTGTGAAAAATATGAAGAGCTTCAAAAGGTGTCAAAATATGAGGAGCATGAACCGGTCTGAAAAATAGGAGGAGCATGAAGCGGTGTTGAAAAACATGAAGAGCATGAAAAGGTGTGAAAAATATGAAGAGCTTCAAAAGGTGTCAAAAATATGAGGAGTATGAAACGGTCTGAAAAATGGGAGGAGCATGAAGCCGTGTTCAAAAACATGAAGAGCCTTAAAAGGTGTGAAAAATATGAAGAGCTTCAAAAGGTGTGAAAAATATGAGGAGCATGAAACGGTCTGAAAAATAGGAGGAGCATGAAACGGTCTGAAAACTGGGAGGAGCATGAAGCCGTGTTGAAAAACATGAAGAGCCTAAAAACGTGTGAAAAACATGAAGAGCTTAAAAGTTGAGAGAAATATGAAGAGCTACAAAAGGTGTCAAAAATGAGACGAGCATGAAACGGTCTGGAAAATAGGACGAGCATGAAGCGGTGTTCAACAACATGAAGAGCCTGCAAAGGTGTGAAAAATACGCAGAGCTTCAAAAGGTGTGAAATACATGAGGACCATGAAACGGTCTGAAAAATAAAAGGAGCATGAAGCGGTGTTGAAAAACATGAAGAGCCTGAAAAGGTGTGAAAAATATGAAGAGCTTCAATAGTTGTGAAAAATAGGAGGAGCATGAAGCATTGTTCAGGAACATGAAAAGCGCGAAAATGCGTGAAAAATCTGAAGAGCTTCAAAAGGTGTGAAAAATATGAGGAGCATGAAATGGTCTGAAAAATAGGAGGAGCATGTATTGGTGTTGAAAAACATGAAGAGCCTGAAAAGGTGTGAAAAATATGAAGAGCTTCAAAAGGTGTCAAAAATATGACGAGCATGAAACGGTCTGAAAAATAGGAGGAGCATGAAGCGGTGTTCAAAACATGAAGAGCCTGAAAAGGTGTGACAATTATGAAAAGCTTCAAAAGCTGTGAAATACATGAGGAGCATGTAAAGTTCTGAAAAATAGAAGGAGCATGAGGCGGAGTTGAAAAATATGAAGAGCCTGAAAAGGTGTGAAAAATATGAAGAGCTTCAAAAGGTGCCAAAAATATGCGGAGCATGAAACGGTCTGAAAAATAGGAGCAGCATGAAACGGTGTTAAAAAACATAAAGAGCCTGAAATTGTGTCAAAAATATGAAGAGCTTCAAAAGGTGTGAAAAATATGAGGAGCATGAAGCGGTGTTCAAAAACATGAAAAGCCTGAGAAGGTGTGAAAAATATGAAGAGCTTCAAAAGGTGTCAAAAATATGAGGAGCATGAAACGGTCTGAAAAATAGGAGGAGCATGAAAGGGTGTTCAAAAATATGAAGAGCCTGAAAAGGTGTGAAATATATGAAGAGCTTCAAAACGTATCAAAAATATGAGAAGCATTAAATGGTCTGAACAATAGGAGGAGTAAGAAGCGGTGTTGAAAAACATAAACAGCATGAAAACGTATGAAGAATATGAAGAGCTTCAAAAGGTGTGAAAAATATGAAGAGCTTCAAAAGGTGTCCAAAATGAGATGACCATGAAAGGGACTGAAAAATAGGAGCAGCAGGAAGTGGTGTTGAAAAACATGAAGAGTCTGAAAAGATGTGAAATATATGAAAAGCTTCAAAGGTTGTCAAAAATATGAGGAGCATGAAACCCTTTGAAAAATAGGAGGAGCATGAAGCGGTGTTGAAAAACATGAAGAGCCTGAAAAGGTGTGAAAAATATGAGGAGCTTCAAAAGGTGTCAAAAATATGAGGAGCATGAAACGGTCTGAAAAATAGGAGGAGCATGAAACGGTGTTCAAAAAGATGAAGAGCCTGAATAGTTGTGAAAAATATAAAGAGCCTCAAAAGGTGTGAAATACATGAGGAGCATGAAACGGTCTGAAAAATAGAAGGAGCATGAAGTTGTCTTGAAAAACTTGACGAGCCTGAAAAGGTGTGAAAAATATGAAGAGCTTCAAAAGGTTTCAAAAATATGAGGAACATGAAACAATCTGAAAAATAGGAGGAGCATGAAGCAGTGTTGAAAATCATGAAGAGCCTGAAAAGGTGTGAAAAATTTGAAGAGCTTCAAAAGGTGTAAAATACATTAGGAGAATGAAACGGTCTGAAAAATAGGAGAAGCATGAAGTGGTGTTCAAAAACATGAAGAGTGTGAAAAGATGTGAAATATATGAAGAGCTTCAAAGGTTGTCAAAAATATGAGGAGCATGAAACCCTTTGAAAAATAGGAGGAGCATGAAGCGGTGTTGAAAAACATGAAGAGCCTGAAAAGGTGTGAAAAATATGAAGAGCTTCAAAAGGTGTAAAAAATGAGATGAGCATGAAGCCGTCTGAAAAATAGGAGGAGCATGAAGTGGCGTTGAAAAACATGAAGAGCCTGAAAAGGTGTGAAAAATATAAAGAGCTTCAAAAGGTGTGAACTACATGAGGAGCATGAAACGGTCTGAAAAATAGGAGGAGCATGAAGCGGTGTTCAAAAACATGAAGAGCCTGAAAAGCTGTGAAAAATATGAAGAGCCTGAAAAGGTGTGAAAAATATGAAGAGCTTCAAAAGGTGTCAAAAATATGAGGAGCATGAAACCCTTTGAAAAATAGGAGGAGCATGAAGCGGTGTTGAAAAACATGAAGAGCCTGAAAAGGTGTGAAAAATATGAAGAGCTTCAAAAGGTGTGACAAATATGAGGAGCATGAAACGGTCTGAAAAATAAGAGGAGCAAGAAGCGGTGTTGAAAAACATGAAGAGCTTCAAAAGTTGTGAAAAATGTGAAGAGCTTCAAAAGGTGTGACAAATATGAGGAGCATGAAACGGTCTGAAAAATAAGAGGAGCGTGAAGCGGTGTTCAAAAACATGAAGAGCCTGAAAAGGTGTGAAATATATGAAGTGATTCAAAAGGTTTCAAAAATATGAGGAGCATGAAACGCTCAGAAATGTAGGAGGATCATGAAGCGATGTTGAAAAACATGAAAAGCCTGAAAAGGTGTGAAAAACATGAAGAGCTTCAATAGGTGTGATAAACATGAGGAACAAGAAGTGGTCTGAAAAATAGGACGAGCATGAAGCGGTGTTCAAAAACATGAAGAGCCTGAAAAGGTGTGAAAAATGTGAAGAGCTTCAAAAGGTGTGAAATACAAGAGGAGCATGAAACGGTCTGAAAAAAAGGAGGAGCATAAAGTGGTGTTGAAAAACATGAAGAGCCTGAAAAGCTGTGAAATATATGAAGAGTTTCAAAAGGAGTGAAATATATGAAGAGCTTCAAAAGGTGTGAAATACATGAGGAGCAGGAAACAGTCTGAAAAATAGGAGGACCATGAAGCGGTGTTGAGAAACATGAAGAGCCTGAAAAGCTGTGAAAAATATTAATAGCTTCAAAAGGTGTCAAAAATATGAGGAGCATGAAACGGTCTGGAAAATAGGAGGAGCATGAAAGCGTGTTCAAAAACATGAAGAGCCTGAAAATGTGTGAAAAATATTAAGAGCTTCAAAAGGTGTCAAAATTATGAGGAGAATGTTAAGATCTGAAAAATAGGAGGAGCATGAAGCGGTGTTGAAAAACATGAAGAGCCTGAAAAGGTGTGAAAAATATGAAGAGGTTCAAAAGGTGTGAAAAATATGAGGAGCATGAAACGGTCTGAAAAATAGGAGAAGCATGAAGCAGTGTTGAAAAACATGAAGAGCCTGAAAAGGTGTGAAAAATATGAAGAGCTTCAAAAGGTGTGAAAAATATGAGGAGCATGAAACGGTCTGAAAAATAGGAGAAGCATGAAGCGGTGTTGAAAAAAAGGAAGAGCCTGAAAAGGTGTGAAAAATATGAAGAGCTTCAAAAGGTGTCAAAATTATGAAGAGCTTCAAAGGTGTCAAAAATATGAGGAGCATGAAACGGCCTGAAAAATAGGAGGAGCATGAAGTGGCATTGAAAAACATGAAGAGACTGAAAAGGTGTGAAATATATGAAGAGCTTCAAAAGGTGTCAAAATTTTGAAGAGCTTCAAAGGTGTCAAAAATATGAGGAGCATGAAACGGCCTGAAAAATAGGAGGAGCATGAAGTGGCATTGAAAAACATGAAGAGACTGAAAAGGTGTGAAAAATATGAAGAGCTTCAAAAGGTGTCAAATATGAGATGAGCATGAAACAGTGCGAAAAATAGGAGGAGCCTGAAATCGTGTTCAAAAACATGAAGAGCCTAAAAAGGTGTGAAAAATATAAAGAGCTTCAAAAGTTGTGAAACACATGAGGAGCATGAAACGGTCTGAAATATAGGAGGAGCATGAAGTGGTGTTGAAAAACATGAAGAGCCTGAAAATGTGTGAAAAATATGAAGAGCTTCAAAAGGTGTCAAAATTTTGAAGAGCTTCAAAATTGTCAAAAATATGAGGAGCATGAAACGGTGTTCAAAAATATGGAAAGCAAGAAAAGGTGTGAAAAATATGAAGAGCTTCAAAAGGTGTCAAAAATAGGAGGAGCATGAAGCGGTATGAAAAATAGGAGGAGCATGAACCGGTGTTGAAAAACATGAAGAGCCTGAAAAGGTGTGAAAAATATGAAGAGTTTGAAAATGTGTCAAAAATATGAGGAGCAGGAAACGGTCTGAAAAATAGGAGCATGAAGTGGTGTTGAAAAACATGAAAAGCCTGAAAAGCTGTGAAAAATATGAAGAGCATCAAAAACTGTCAAAATATGAGGAGCATGAAACGGTGTTCAAAAACATGAAATGCCTGAAAAGGTGTGAAATATATGAACAGCTTCAAAATGTATCAAAAATAGAGGAGCATGAAACGGTCTGAAAAATAGGAAGAGCATGAAGTGGTATTCAAAAACATGAAGAGCCTGAAAAGTTGTGAAAAATATGAAGAGCTTCAAATGGTGTGAAAAATATGAGGAGCATGAAACGGTTTGAAAAATAGGAGGAGCATAAAACGGTGTTCAAAAACATGAAGAGCCTGAAAAGTTGTGAAAAATATGAAGAGGTTCACAAGGTGACAAAAATAGAGGGGGCATGAAACTATCTGAAAAATAGGAGGAGCATGAAGCGGTGTTGAAAAACATGAAGAACCTGAAAAGGTTTGAAAAATATGAAGAGCTTCAAAAGGTGTCAAAAATAAGAGGAGTATGAAACGGTCTGAAAAAAAGGAGGAGCATGAAGTGGTGTTGAAAAACATAAAGAGCCTGAAAAGGTGTGCAAAATACGAAGAGCTTCAAAATGTACCAAAAATATGAGGAGCATGGAACGGTCTGAAAAAAAGGAAGAGCAGGAAGCGGTGCGGAAAAACATGAAGAGCCTGAAAAGGTGTGAAAAATATGAAGACCTTCAAAAGGTGTTAAAAAGAGGAGGCACATGAAACTGTCTGAAAAATACGAGGAGCATGAAGCGGTGTGGAAAAACATGAAGAGTCTGAAAAAGTGTGTAAAATTTGAAGAGCTTCAAAAGGTGTCAAAAATATGAAGAGCTTCAAAAGGTGTCAAAAATATGAGGAGCATGTAACGGTCTGAATAATAGGAGGAGCATCAAGCGGTGTTCAAAATCATGAAGAGCATTAAAAGGTGTGAAAAATATGAAGAGCTTCAAAAGATGTCAAAAATATGAGGAGCATGAAACGATCTGAAAAATAGGAGCAGCATGAAACGGTGCGCAAAAACATGAAGAGCCTGAAAAGGTGTGAAAAATATGAAGAGCTTCAAAATGTTTCAAAAATATGAGGAGCATGAAACGGTCTGAAAAATAGGAGGAGCAAGAAGCGGTGTTGAAAAACATGAAGAGCCTGAAAACGTTTGAAAAATATGAAGAGCTTCAAAAGGTGTGGAAAATATGAAGAGCTTCAAAATGTGTCAAAAATAAGAGGAGCATGAAACGGTCTGAAAAATAGGAGGAGCATGAAATAGTGTTGAAAAACATGAAGAGCCTGAAAATGTGTGAAATATATGAAGAGCTTCAAAAGGTGTCAGAAATGAGAGGAGCATGAACCGGTCTGAAAAATAGGAGGAGCATGAAGTGATGTTGAAAAATATGAAGAGCCTGAAAAGGTGTGAAAAATATGAAGAGCTTCAAAAGGTGTCAAAAATATGAGGATCATGAACCGGTCTGAAAAATAGGAGAAGCATGAAGCGGTGTTCAAAAACATGAAAGCATGAAAAGGTGTAAAAATATGAAGAGCTTCAAAAGGTGTCAAAAATATGAGGAGCATGAAACGGTCGGAAAAATAGGAAGAGCATGAAGCGGTGTTGAAAAACATGAAGAGCCTGAAAAGGTGTGAAAAATATGAAGAGCTTCAAACGGTGTCAAAAATATGAGGAGCATGAAACGGTCTGAAAAATGGGAGGAGCATGAAGCGGTGTTGAAAAACATGAAGAGCCTGAAAACGTGTGAAAAACATGAAGAGCTTAAAAGTTGAGAGAAATATGAAGAGCTTCAAAAGGTGTTAAAAAATGAGACGAGCATGAAACGGTCTGGAAAATAGGACGAGCATGAAGCGGTGTTGAAAACATGAAGAGCCAGAAAAGGTGTGAAAAATATGAAGAGCTTCAAAAAGTGTCAAAAATATGAGGAGCATGAAACGGTCTGAAAAAGAGTAGTATCGTGAAGCCATGTTGAAAAACATGGGGAGCCTGAAAAGGTGTGAAAAATATGAAGAGCTTCAAAAGGTGTCAAAAATATGAGGAGCATGAAACAGTCTGAAAAATAGGAGGAGAATGAAACGGTGTTCAAAAACATGAAGAGCCTGAAAAGGTGTGAAACATATGAAGAGCTTCAAAAGGTGTGGAAAATATGAAGAGATTCAAAATGAGTCAAAGTGAGATGAGCATGAAACGGTCTGAAAAATAGGAGGAGCATGAAGTGGTGTTGAAAAACATGAAGAGCCTGAAAATGTGTGAAACATATGAAGAGCTTCAAAAGTTGTCAGAAATGATAGAAACATGAAACGGTCTGAAAAATAGGATGAGCAAGAAGGGGTGTTGAAAAACATGAAGAGCCTGAAAACGTTTGAGAAATATGAAGAGCTTCATAAGGTGTGAAAAATATGAAGAGCTTCAAAAGGTGTCAAATATGAGATGAGCATGAAACAGTGCGAAAAATAGGAGGAGCCTGAAATCGTGTTCAAGAACATGAAGAGCCTAAAAAGGTGTGAAAAATATAAAGAGCTTCAAAAGTTGTGAAATACATGAGGAGCATGAAACGGTCTGAAATATAGGAGGAGCATGAAGCGGTGTTGAAAAACATGAAGAGCCTTAAAAGGTGTGAAAAATATGAAGAGCTTCAAAAGGTGTCAAAATTTTGAAGAGCTTCAAAATTGTCAAAAATATGAGGAGCATGAAACGGTGTTCAAAAATATGGAAAGCAAGAAAAGGTGTGAAAAATATGAAGAGCTTCAAAAGGTGTTAAAAATAGGAGGAGCATGAAGTGGTATGAAAAATAGGAGGAGCATGAACCGGTGTTGAAAAACATGAAGAGCCTGAAAAGGTGTGAAAAATATGAAGAGTTTGAAAATGTGTCAAAAATATGAGGAGCAGGAAACGGTCTGAAAAATAGGAGCATGAAGTGGTGTTGAAAAACATGAAGAGCCTGAAAAGCTGTGAAAAATATGAAGAGCATCAAAAACTGTCAAAATATGAGGAGCATGAAACGGTGTTCAAAAACATGAAACGCCTGAAAAGGTGTGAAATATATGAACAGCTTCAAAATGTATCAAAAATAGGAGGAGCATGAAACGGTCTGAAAAATAGGAAGAGCATGAAGTGGTATTCAAAAACATGAAGAGCCTGAAAAGTTGTGAAAAATATGAAGAGCTTCAAATGGTGTGAAAAATATGACGAGCATTAAACGGTTTGAAAAATAGGAGGAGCATAAAACGGTGTTCAAAAAGATGAAGAGCCTGAAAAGTTGTGAAAAATATGAAGAGCTTCAAAAGGTGACAAAAATAGAGGGGGCATGAAACTATCTGAAAAATAGGAGGAGCATGAAGCGGTGTTGAAAAACATGAAGAACCTGAAAAGGTTTGAAAAATATGAAGAGCTTCAAAAGGTGTCAAAAATAAGAGGAGTATGAAACGGTCTGAAAAAAAGGAGGAGCATGAAGTGGTGTTGAAAAACATAAAGAGCCTGAAAAGGTGTGCAAAATACGAAGAGCTTCAAAAGGTGTCAAAAATATGAGGAGCATGGAACGGTCTGAAAAAAAGGAAGAGCAGGAAGCGGTGCGGAAAAACATGAAGAGCCTGAAAAGGTGTGAAAAATATGAAGACCTTCAAAAGGTGTTAAAAAGAGGAGGCACATGAAACTGTCTGAAAAATACGAGGAGCATGAAGCGGTGTGGAAAAACATGAAGAGTCTGAAAAAGTGTGTAAAATTTGAAGAGCTTCAAAAGGTGTCAAAAATATGAAGAGCTTCAAAAGGTGTCAAAAATATGAGGAGCATGTAACGGTCTGAATAATAGGAGGAGCATCAAGCGGTGTTCAAAATCATGAAGAGCATTAAAAGGTGTGAAAAATATGAAGAGCTTCAAAAGATGTCAAAAATATGAGGAGCATGAAACGATCTGAAAAATAGGAGGAGCATGAAACGGTGCGCAAAAACATGAAGAGCCTGAAAAGGTGTGAAAAATATGAAGAGCTTCAAAATGTTTCAAAAATATGAGGAGCATGAAACGGTCTGAAAAATAGGAGGAGCAAGAAGCGGTGTTGAAAAACATGAAGAGCGTGAAAACGTTTGAAAAATATGAAGACCTTCAAAAGGTGTCAAAAATATGAGGAGCATGAAACGGTCGGAAAAATAGGAAGAGCATGAAGCAGTGTTGAAAAACATGAAGAGGCTGAAAAGGTGTGAAAAATATGAAGAGCTTCAAAAGGTGTCAAAAATATGAGGAGCATGAAACGGTCTGAAAAATAGGAGGAGCATGAAATGGTCTGAAAAATGGGAGGAGCATGAAGCGGTGTTGAAAAACATGAAGAGCCTGAACACGTGTGAAAAACATGAAGAGCTTAAAAGTTGTGAGAAATATGAAGATTCAAAAGGTGTGAAAAAATGAGACGAGCATGAAACGGTCTGGAAAAGAGTACGAGCATGAAGCGGTGTTAAAAACATGAAGAGCCAGAAAAGGTGTGAAAAATATGAAGAGCTTCAAAAAGTGTCAAAAATATGAGGAGCATGAAACGGTCTGAAAAAGAGTAGGATCATGAAGCCGTGTTGAAAAACATGGGGAGCCTGAAAAGGTGTGAAAAATATGAAGAGCTTCAAAAGGTGTCAAAAATATGAGGAGCATGAAACGGTCTGAAAAATAGGAGGAACATGAAGCGGTGTTCAAAAACATGAAGAGCCTCAAAAGGTGTGAAAAATATGAAGAGCTTCAAAAGGTGTCAAAAATATGAGAAGCATGAAACGGTCTGAAAAATAGGAGGAGCATGAAACGGTGTTCAAAAACATGAAGAGCAGGAAAAGGTGTGAAAAATATGAAGTGCTTCAAAAGGTGTCAAAAATAGGAGGAGCATGAAACGGTCTGAAAAATAGGAGCAGCATGAAGCGGTATAAAAAACATGAAGAGCCTGAAAAGGTGTGAAAGATATGAAGACCTTCAAAAGGTGTCAAAAATATGAGGAGCATGAAACGGTCTGAAAAGTAGGAGCAGCATGAAGCGGTGTAATAAACATGAAGAGCCTGAAAAGGTGTGAAAAATATGAAGAGCTTCAAAAGGTGTGAAAAAAATGAAGAGGTTCAAAATGTGTCAAAAATATGAGGAGCATGAAAAGTTCTGAAAAATAGGAGGAGCAAGAAGCAGTGTTGAAAAAAATGAAGAGCCTGAAAACGTTTGAAAAATATGAAGAGCTTCAAAAGGTGTGGAAAATATGAAGAGCTTCAAAATGTGTCAAAGTGAGATGAGCATGAAACGGTCTGAAAAATAGGAGGAGCATGAAGTGCTGTTGAAAAACATGAAGAGCCTGAAAACGTGTGAAATATATGAAGAGCTTCAAAAGTTGTCAGAAACGATAGAAACATGAAACGCTCTGAAAAATAGGATGAGCAAGAAGGGGTGTTGAAAAACATGAAGAGCCTGAAAACGTTTGAGAAATATGAAGAGCTTCATAAGGTGTGAAAAATATGAAGAGCTTCAAAAGGTGTCAAAAATGAGATGAGCATGAAACAGTGCGAAAAATAGGAGGAGCATGAAACCGTGTTCAAAAACACGAAGAGTCTAAATAGGTTGAAATATATGAAGAGCTTCAAAAGGTGTGAAAAAAAAGGGGAGCATAAAAAGGTCTGAAAAATAGGAGAAGCATGAAGTGGTGTTGAAAAACATGAAGAGCCTGAAAACGTGTGAAATATATGAAGAGCTTCAAAAGGTGTCAAATATATGAGGAGCATGAAACGGTCTGAAAAATAGGAGGAACACAAGTGGTGTTCAAAAACATGAAGAGCCTGAAAAGGTGTGAAAAATATGAAGAGCTTCAAAAGGTGTCAAAAATATGAGGAGCATGAATCGGTGTTGAAAAACATGAAGAGCCTGAAAAGGTGTGAAAAATATGAAGAGCTTCAAAAGGTGTGAAAAAAATGAAGAGGTTCAAAATGTGTCAAAAATATGAGGAGCATGAAAAGTTCTGAAAAATAGGAGGAGCAAGAAGCAGTGTTGAAAAAAATGAAGAGCCTGAAAACGTTTGAAAAATATGAAGAGCTTCAAAAGGTGTGGAAAATATGAAGAGCTTCAAAATGTGTCAAAGTGAGATGAGCATGAAACGGTCTGAAAAATAGGAGGAGCATGAAGTGCTGTTGAAAAACATGAAGAGCCTGAAAACGTGTGAAATATATGAAGAGCTTCAAAAGCTGTCAGAAATGATAGAAACATGAAACGCTCTGAAAAATAGGATGAGCAAGAAGGGGTGTTGAAAAACATGAAGAGCCTGAAAACGTTTGAGAAATATGAAGAGCTTCATAAGGTGTGAAAAATATGAAGAGCTTCAAAAGGTGTCAAAAATGAGATGAGCATGAAACAGTGCGAAAAATAGGAGGAGCATGAAACCGTGTTCAAAAACACGAAGAGTCTAAATAGGTTGAAATATATGAAGAGCTTCAAAAGGTGTGAAAAAAAAGGGGAGCATAAAAAGGTCTGAAAAATAGGAGAAGCATGAAGTGGTGTTGAAAAACATGAAGAGCCTGAAAACGTGTGAAATATATGAAGAGCTTCAAAAGGTGTCAAATATATGAGGAGCATGAAACGGTCTGAAAAATAGGAGGAACACAAGTGGTGTTCAAAAACATGAAGAGCCTGAAAAGGTGTGAAAAATATGAAGAGTTTCAAAAGGTGTCAAAAATATGAGGAGCATGAATCGGTGTTGAAAAACATGAAGAGCCTGAAAATGTGTGAAAAATATGAAGAGCTTCAAAAGGTGTCAAAAATATGAGGAGCATGAAACGGTTTGAAAAATAGGAGAAGCATGAAGCGGTCTTGAAAAACATGAAGAACATGAAAAGGTGTGAAAAATATGAAGAGCTTCAAAAGGTGTCAAAATATGAGGAACATGAACCGGTCTGAAAAATAGGAGGAGCATGAAGCGGTCTTGAAAAACATGAAGAACATGAAAAGGTGTGAAAAATATGAAGAGCTTCAAAAGGTGTCAAAATATGAGGAACATGAACCGGTCTGAAAAATAGGAGGAGCATGAAGCGGTGTTCAAAAACATGAAGAGCCTGAAAATGTGTGAAAAATATGAAGAGCTTCAAAAGGTGTCAAAAATATGAGGAGCATGAAACGGTCTGAAAAATAGGAGAAGCATGAAGCGGTCTTGAAAAACATGAAGAGCATGAAAAGGTGTGAAAAATATGAAGAACTTCAAAAGGTGTCAAAATATGAGGAGCATGAAACGGTCTGAAAAATAGGAGGAACACAAGTGGTGTTCAAAAACATGAAGAGCCTGAAAAGGTGTGAAAAATATGAAGAGTTTCAAAAGGTGTCAAAAATATGAGGAGCATGAATCGGTGTTGAAAAACATGAAGAGCCTGAAAATGTGTGAAAAATATGAAGAGCTTCAAAAGGTGTCAAAAATATGAGGAGCATGAAACGGTCTGAAAAATAAGAGAAGCATGAAGCGGTCTTGAAAAACATGAAGAACATGAAAAGGTGTGAAAAATATGAAGAGCTTCAAAAGGTTTCAAAATATGAGGAACATGAACCGGTCTGAAAAATAGGAGGAGCATGAAGCGGTGTTCAAAAACATGAAGAGTCTGAAAATGTGTGAAAAATATGAAGAGCTTCAAAAGGTGTCAAAAATATGAGGAGCATGAAACGGTCTGAAAAATAGGAGAAGCATGAAGCGGTCTTGAAAAACATGAAGAGCATGAAAAGGTGTGAAAAATATGAAGAGCTTCAAAAGGTGTCAAAATATGAGGAACATGAACCGGTCTGAAAAATAGGAGGAGCATGAAGCGGTGTTCAAAAACATGAAGAGCATGAAAAGGTGTGAAAAATATGAAGAGCTTCAAAAGGTGTCAAAAATATGAGGAGCATGAAACGGTCTGAAAAATAGGAGGAGCATGAAACGGTCTGAAAAATTGGAGGAGCATGAAGCAATGTTGAAAAACATGAAGAGCCTGAAAACGTGTGAAAAACATGAAGAGCTTAAAAGTAGTGAGAAATATGAAGAGCTTCAAAAGGTGTCAAAAATGAGACGAGCATGAAACGGTCTGGAAAATAGGAGGAGCATTAAGCGGTGTTGAAAACATGAAGAGCCAGAAAAGGTGTGAAAAATATGAAGAGCTTCAAAAAGTGTCATAAATATGAAGAGCATGAAACGGTCTGAAAAATAGGAGGAGCATGAAGTGATGTTGAAAAACATGAAGAGCCTGAAAAGGTGTGAAAAATATGAAGAGCTTCAAAAGGTGTCAAAAATATGAGGAGCATGAATCGGTTTTGAAAAACATGAAGAGCCTGAAAAGGTGTGAAAAATATGAAGAGCTTCAAAAGGTGTGAAAAAAATGAAGAGGTTCAAAATGTGTCAAAAATATGAGGAGCATGAAAAGTTCTGAAAAATAGGAGGAGCAAGAAGCAGTGTTGAAAAAAATGAAGAGCCTGAAAACGTTTGAAAAATATGAAGAGCTTCAAAAGGTGTGGAAAATATGAAGAGCTTCAAAATGTGTCAAAGTGAGATGAGCATGAAACGGTCTGAAAAATAGGAGGAGCATGAAGTGCTGTTGAAAAACATGAAGAGCCTGAAAACGTGTGAAATATATGAAGAGCTTCAAAAGTTGTCAGAAATGATAGAAACATGAAACGCTCTGAAAAATAGGATGAGCAAGAAGGGGTGTTGAAAAACATGAAGAGCCTGAAAACGTTTGAGAAATATGAAGAGCTTCATAAGGTGTGAAAAATATGAAGAGCTTCAAAAGGTGTCAAAAATGAGATGAGCATGAAACAGTGCGAAAAATAGGAGGAGCATGAAACCGTGTTCAAAAACACGAAGAGTCTAAATAGGTTGAAATATATGAAGAGCTTCAAAAGGTGTGAAAAAAAAGGGGAGCATAAAAAGGTCTGAAAAATAGGAGAAGCATGAAGTGGTGTTGAAAAACATGAAGAGCCTGAAAACGTGTGAAATATATGAAGAGCTTCAAAAGGTGTCAAATATATGAGGAGCATGAAACGGTCTGAAAAATAGGAGGAACACAAGTGGTGTTCAAAAACATGAAGAGCCTGAAAAGGTGTGAAAAATATGAAGAGTTTCAAAAGGTGTCAAAAATATGAGGAGCATGAATCGGTGTTGAAAAACATGAAGAGCCTGAAAATGTGTGAAAAATATGAAGAGCTTCAAAAGGTGTCAAAAATATGAGGAGCATGAAACGGTCTGAAAAATAGGAGAAGCATGAAGCGGTCTTGAAAAACATGAAGAACATGAAAAGGTGTGAAAAATATGAAGAGCTTCAAAAGGTGTCAAAATATGAGGAACATGAACCGGTCTGAAAAATAGGAGGAGCATGAAGCGGTCTTGAAAAACATGAAGAACATGAAAAGGTGTGAAAAATATGAAGAGCTTCAAAAGGTGTCAAAATATGAGGAACATGAACCGGTCTGAAAAATAGGAGGAGCATGAAGCGGTGTTCAAAAACATGAAGAGCCTGAAAATGTGTGAAAAATATGAAGAGCTTCAAAAGGTGTCAAAAATATGAGGAGCATGAAACGGTCTGAAAAATAGGAGAAGCATGAAGCGGTCTTGAAAAACATGAAGAGCATGAAAAGGTGTGAAAAATATGAAGAACTTCAAAAGGTGTCAAAATATGAGGAGCATGAAACGGTCTGAAAAATAGGAGGAACACAAGTGGTGTTCAAAAACATGAAGAGCCTGAAAAGGTGTGAAAAATATGAAGAGTTTCAAAAGGTGTCAAAAATATGAGGAGCATGAATCGGTGTTGAAAAACATGAAGAGCCTGAAAATGTGTGAAAAATATGAAGAGCTTCAAAAGGTGTCAAAAATATGAGGAGCATGAAACGGTCTGAAAAATAAGAGAAGCATGAAGCGGTCTTGAAAAACATGAAGAACATGAAAAGGTGTGAAAAATATGAAGAGCTTCAAAAGGTGTCAAAATATGAGGAACATGAACCGGTCTGAAAAATAGGAGGAGCATGAAGCGGTGTTCAAAAACATGAAGAGCCTGAAAATGTGTGAAAAATATGAAGAGCTTCAAAAGGTGTCAAAAATATGAGGAGCATGAAACGGTCTGAAAAATAGGAGAAGCATGAAGCGGTCTTGAAAAACATGAAGAGCATGAAAAGGTGTGAAAAATATGAAGAGCTTCAAAAGGTGTCAAAATATGAGGAACATGAACCGGTCTGAAAAATAGGAGGAGCATCAAGCGGTGTTCAAAAACATGAAGAGCATGAAAAGGTGTGAAAAATATGAAGAGCTTCAAAAGGTGTCAAAAATATGAGGAGCATGAAACGGTCTGAAAAATAGGAGGAGCATGAAACGGTCTGAAAAATTGGAGGAGCATGAAGCAATGTTGAAAAACATGAAGAGCCTGAAAACGTGTGAAAAACATGAAGAGCTTAAAAGTAGTGAGAAATATGAAGAGCTTCAAAAGGTGTCAAAAATGAGACGAGCATGAAACGGTCTGGAAAATAGGAGGAGCATTAAGCGGTGTTGAAAACATGAAGAGCCAGAAAAGGTGTGAAAAATATGAAGAGCTTCAAAAAGTGTCATAAATATGAAGAGCATGAAACGGTCTGAAAAATAGGAGGAGCATGAAGTGATGTTGAAAAACATGAAGAGCCTAAAAAGGTGTGAAAAATATGAAGAGCTTCAAAACGAGTCAAAAATATGAGGAGCATGAAACGGTCTGAAAAAGAGTTTGATCATGAAGCCGTGTTGAAAAACATGGGGAGCCTGAAAAGGTGTGAAAAATATGAAGAGCTTCAAAAGGTGTCAAAAATATGAGGAGCATGAAATGGTCTGAAAAATAGGAGGAGCATGAAACCGTGTTCAAAAACATGAAGAGCCTGAAAAGTTGTGAAAAATATGAAGAGCTTCAAACGGTTGGAAATACATGAGGAGCATGAAACCGTCTTGAATAACATGACGAGCCTGAAAAGGTGGGTAAAATATGAAGAGCTTCAAAAGGTGTGAAATACATGAGGAGCATGAATCGTTCTGAAAAATAGAAGGAGCATGAAGTAGTGTTTAAAAACATGAAGAGACTGAATAGGTGTGAAAAATATGAAGAGCTTCAAAAGGTGTCAAAGTATGACGAGCATGAAACGGTCTGAAACATAGGAGGAGCATGAATCGGTTTTGAAAAACATGAAGAGCCTGAAAATGTGTGAAAAATATGAAGATCTTCAAAACGTGTCAAAATATGAGGAGCATGAAACGGTCTGAAAAACAGGAGGATCATGAAGCCGTGTTGAAAAACATGGGGAGGCTGCAAAGGTGTGAAAAATTTGAAGAGCTTCAAAAGGTTGGAAATACATGAGGAGCATGAAACGGTCTGGAAAATAGGAAGAGCATGAAGCGGTGTTGAAAAACATGAAGAGCCTGAAAAGGTGGATAAAATATGAAGAGCTTCAAAAGGTGTCAAAAATATGAGGAGCATGAAACGGTCTGAAAAATAGGAGAAGCATGAAGTGGTGTTGAAAAACATGAAGAGCCTGAAAACGTGTGAAAAATATGAAGAGCTTCAAAAGGTGTGAAAAATATGAAGAGCTTCAAAAGGTGATAAAAATGAGATGAACATGAAACGGTCTGAAAAATATGAGGAGGATGAAGCGGTGTTGGAAATCATGAAGAGTATGAAAAGGTGTGAAATATATGAAGAGCTTCAAAAAGTGTCAAAACTATGAGGAGCATGAAACGGTCTGAAAAATAGGAGGAGCATGAAAGGGTTTTCAAATGCATGAAGAGCCTGAAAAGTAGTGAAAAATATGAAGAGCTTCAAAAGGTGTAAAATACATGAGGAACATGAAACGGTCTGGAAAATAGGATGAGCATGAAGTTGTGTTGAAAAACATGAAGAGACTGAAAAGGTGTGAAAAATATGAAGAGGTTCAAAAGGTGTGAAAAATATGACGAGTATGATACGGTCTGAAAAATAGGAGGAGCATGAAGCTCTGTTCAGAAACATGAAGATCCTGAAAAGTTGTGGAAAATATGAAAAGCTTCAAAAGTTGTCAAAAATATGAGGAGCATGAAACATTCTGAAAAATAGGAGGATCATGAAGCGGTGTTCAAAATCATGAAGAGGCTGAAAAGGTGTGAAAAATATGCAGAGATTCAAAAGGTGTCAAAAATATGAGGAGCATGAATCGGTGTTGAAAAACATGAAGAGCCTGAAAATGTGTGAAAAATATGAAGAGCTTCAAAAGGTGTCAAAAATATTAGGAGCATGAAACGGTCTGAAAAATAGGAGAAGCATGAAGCGGTGTTGAAAAACATGAAGAACATGAAAAGGTGTGAAAAATTTGAAGAGCTTCAAAAGGTGTCAAAAATATGAGGAGCATGAACCGGTCTGAAAAATAGGAGGAGCATGAAGTGTTGTTCAAAAACATGAAGAGCATGAAAAGGTGTGAAAAATATGAAGAGCTTCAAAAGGTGTCAAAAATATGAGGAGCATGAAACGGTCTGAAAAATAGGAAGAGAATGAAACGGTGTTGAAAAACATGAAAAGCCTGAAAAGGTGTGAAAAATATGAAGAGCTTCAAAAGGTGTCAAAAATATGAGGAGCATGAAACGGTCTGAAAAATAGGAGGAGCATGAAACGGTCTGAAAAATGGGAGGAGCATGAAGCGGTGTTGAAAAACATGAAGAGCCTGAAAACGTGTGAAAAACATGAAGAGCTTAAAAGTTGTGAGAAATATGAAGAGCTTCAAAAGGTGTCAAAAATGAGATGAGCATGAAACGGTCTGGAAAATAGGATGAGCATGAAGTGGTGTTGAAAACATGAAGAGCCAGAAAAGGTGTGAAAAATATGAAGAGCGTCAAATGCTGTCAAAAATATGAGGAGCATGAAACGGTCTGAAAAAGAGTAGGATCATGAAGCCGTGTTGAAAAACATGGGGAGCCTGAAAAGGTGTGAAAAATATGAAGAGCTTTAAAAGGTGTGAAATACATGAGGAGCATGAAACGGTCTGAAAAATAGGAGGAGCATGAAACCGTGTTCAAAAACATGAAGAGCCTGAAAAGTTGTGAAAAATATGAAGAGCTTCAAACGGTTGGAAATACATGAGGAGCGTGAAACCGTCTTGAAAAACATGACGAGCCTGAAAAGGTGGCTAAAATTTGAAGAGCTTCAAAAGGTGTGAAATACATGAGGAGCATGAATCGGTCTGAAAAATAGGAGGAGCATGAAGTAGTGTTTAAAAACATGAAGAGACTGAATAGGTGTGAAAAATATGAAGAGCTTCAAAAGGTGTCAAAATATGAGGAGCATGAAACGGTCTGAAACATAGGAGGAGCATGAATCGGTTTTGAAAAACATGAAGAGCCTGAAAATGTGTGAAAAATATGAAGATCTTCAAAACGTGTCAAAATATGAGGAGCATGAAACGGTCTGAAAAACAGGAGGATCATGAAGCCGTGTTGAAAAACATGGGGAGGCTGCAAAGGTGTGAAAAATATGAAGAGCTTCAAAAGGTTGGAAATATATGAGGAGCATGAAACGGTCTGGAAAATAGGAAGAGCATGAAGCGGTGTTGAAAAACATGAAGAGCCTGAAAAGGTGGATAAAATATGAAGAGCTTCAAAAGGTGTCAAAAATATGAGGAGCATGAAACGGTCTGAAAAATAGGAGAAGCATGAAGTGGTGTTGAAAAACATGAAGAGCCTGAAAACGTGTGAAAAATATGAAGAGCTTCAAAAGGTGTGAAAAATATGAAGAGCTTCAAAAGGTGATAAAAATGAGATGAGCATTAAACGGTCTGAAAAATATGAGGAGGATGAAGCGGTGTTGGAAATCATGAAGAGTATGAAAAGGTGTGAAATATATGAAGAGCTTCAAAAGGTGTCAAAAATATGAGGAGCATGAAACGGTCTGAAAAATAGGAGGAGCATGAAGCGGTGTTGAAAAACATGAAGAACCTGAAAAGGTGTGAAAAATATGAAGAGCTTCAAAAGGTGTCAAAACTATGAGGATCATGAAACGGTCTGAAAAATAGGAGGAGCATGAAAGGGTGTTCAAATGAATGAAGAGCCTGAAAACGTGTGAAAAATATGAAGAGTTTCAAAAGGTGTAAAATACATGAGGAACATGAAACGGTCTGGAAAATAGGATGAGCATGAAGTTGTGTTGAAAAACATGAAGAGACTGAAAAGGTGTGAAAAATATGAAGAGGTTCAAAAGGTGTGAAAAATATGACGAGTATGATACGGTCTGAAAAATAGGAGGAGCATGAAGCTCTGTTCAAAAACATGAAGATCCTGAAAAGTTGTGAAAAATATGAAAAGCTTCAAAAGTTGTCAAAAATATGAGGAGCATGAATCATTCTGAAAAATAGGAGGATCATGATGCGGTGTTCAAAATCATGAAGAGGCTGAAAACGTCTGTAAAATATGAAGAGCTTCAAAACGTGTGAAATACATGAGGAGCATGAAAAAGTCTGAAAAATAGGAGGAGCATCAAGCGGTGTTCAAAAACATGAAGAGCCTGAAAAGGTGTGAAAAATATGAAGAGCTTCAAAAGGTGTGAAAATAGGAGGAGCATGAAACGGGCTGAAAAATAGCAGGAACATGAAGCGGTGTTCAAAAACATGAAGAGCCTGAAAAGGTGTGAAAAATATGAAGAGCTTCAAAAGGTGTGAAATACATGAGGAGCATGAAACTCTCTGAAAAATAGGAGGAGCATGAAGCGGTTTTGAAAAACATGAAGAGCCTGAAAAGGTGTGAAAAATATGAAGAGCTTCAAAAGGTGTCAGAAATGAGAGAAGCATGAAACGGTCTGAAAAATAGGATGAGCAAGAAGGGGTGTTGAAAAACATGAAGAGCCTGTAAACGTTTGAGAAATATGAAGAGCTTCAAAAGCTGTGAAAAATATGAAGAGCTTCAAAAGTTGTTAAAAATGAGATGAGCATGACACAGTTGGAAAAATAGGAGGAGCATGAAAGCGTGTTTAAAAACATGAAGAGACTAAAAAGGTTGAAAAATATGAAGAGCTTCAAAAGGTGTGAAAAATATGAGGAGCATAAAACGGTCTGAAAAATAGGAGAAGCATGAAGTGGTGTTGAAAAACATGAAGAGTCTGAAAACGTGTGAAATATATGAAGAGCTTCAAATGGTGTCAAATATATGAGGAGCATGAAACGGTCTGAAAAATAGGAGGAACACAAGTGGTGTTCAAAAACATGAAGAGCATGAAAAGGTGTGAAAAATATGAAGAGATTCAAAAGGTGTCAAAAATATGAGGAGCATGAATCGGTGTTGAAAAACATGAAGAGCCTGAAAATGTGTGAAAAATATGAAGAGCTTCAAAAGGTGTCAAAAATATGAGGAGGATGAAATGGTCTGAAAAATAGGAGAAGCATGAAGCGGTGTTGAAAAACATGAAGAACATGAAAATGTGTGAAAAATATGAAGAGCTTCAAAAGGTGTCAAAAATATGAGGAGCATGAACTGGTCTGAAAAATAGGAGGAGCATGAAGCGTTGTTCAAAAACATCAAGAGCATGAAAGGGTGTGAAAAATATGAAGAGCTTCAAAAGGTGTCAAAAATATGAGGAGCATGAACCGGTCTGAAAAATAGGAGGAGCATGAAGCGGTGTTCAAAAACATGAAAAGCCTGAAAAGCTGTGAAAAATATGAAGAGCTTCAAAAGGAGTCAAAAATATGAAGAGCATGAAATGGTCTGAAAATTAGGAGGAGCATGAAGTGATGTTGAAAAACATGAAGAGCCTAAAAAGGTGTGAAAAATATGAAGAGCTTCAAAAGGTGTGAAATTCATGAGGAGCATGAAACGGTCTGAAAAATAGGAGGAGCATGAAGCGTTGTTCAAAAACATCAAGAGCATGAAAAGGTGTGAAAAATATGAAGAGCTTCAAAAGGTGTGAATTACATGAGGAGCATGAAAAAGTCTGAAAAAAGGAGGAGCATAAGGCGGTGTTGAAAAACATGAAGAGCCTGAAAAAGTGTGAAAAATATGAAGAGATTCAAAAGGTGTCAATAATATGAGGAGCATGAAACTGTCTGAAAAATGGGAGGAGCATGAAGCTGTGTTCAAAATCGTGAAGAGCCTGAAAAGGTGTGAAAAATATGAAGAGCTTCAAAACGTGTCAAAAATATGAGGAGCATGAAACGGTCTGAAAAATAGAAGCAGCATGAAGCGGTGTTCAAAAACATGAAGAGCCTGAAAACGTGTGAAAAATATGAAGAGCTTCAAAAGGTGTGAAAAATATGAAGAGCTTCAAAAAGTGTCAAAAATTAGATGAGCATGAAACGGTCTGAAAAATAGGAGGAGCATGAAGCGTTGTTCAAAAACGTGAAGAGCCTGAAAAGGTGTGAAAAATATTAAGAGCTTCAAAAGTTGTCAAAAATATGAGGAGCATGAATAGGTCTGAAAAATAGGAGGAGCATGAAGCGGTGTTCAAAAACATGAAGAGCCTGAAAAGGTGTGAAAAATATGAAGAGCTTCAAAAGGTGTCAAAAATATGAGGAGCAAGAAATGGTCTGAAAAATAGAAGGAGCATGAAACGGTCTTCAAAAACATGAAGAGCCTGAAAAGGTGTGAAAAATATGAAGAGCTTCAAAAGGTGTCAAAAATGTGAGGAGCATGAAACGGTCTGATAAATAGGAGGAGCATGAAGCGGTGTTCAAAAACATGAAGAGCCTGAAATGGTGTGAAAAATATGTCGAGATTCAAAACGTGTCAAAAATATGAGGAGTATGAAACGGTCTGAAAAAAGGAAGAGCAAGAAAGGGTGTTGAAAAACATGAAGAGACTGAAAACGTGTGAAAAATATGAAGAGCTTCCAAAGATGTGAAAAATATGAAGAGCTTCAAAAGGTGTCAAAAATGAGATGAGCATGAAATGGTCTGAAAAATACGAGGAGCATGAAGGTGTGTTGAAAATCATGAAAAGCCTGAAAAGACATGAAAAATATGAAGAGCATCAAAAGATGTGAAAAATATGAAGAGCATCAAAAGATGTCAAAATGAGATGAGCATGAAACGGTCTGAAAAATAGGAGGAGCATGAAGTGGTGTTGAAAAAAATGAAAAGTCTGAAATGGTGTGAAATATATGAAGAGCTTCAAAAGGTGTTAAAAATATGAGGAGAAAGAAACGGTCTGCAAAATAGGAGGAGCATGAAATGATGTTCAAAAACACGAAGAGCATGAAAAGCTGTGAGAAATATGAAGAGCTTCAAAAGGTGTGAAAAATATGAGGAGCATGAAATGGTCTGAAAAATAGGAGGAGCATGAAGCGGTGTTCAAAAACATGACAAGCCTGAAAAGGTGTGAAAAATATGAAGAGCTTCAAAAGGTGTGAAATAAATTAGGAGCATGAAACGGTCTGAAATATAGGAGGAGCATGAAGCGGTGTTCAAAAACATGAAGAGCCTGAAAAGGTGTTAAAAATATGAAGAGCTTCTAAAGGTGTCAAAAATATGAGGAGCATGAAACGGTCTGAAAAACAAGAGTAGCATGAAGTGGTGTTGAATCACATCAAGAGCCTGAAAAGGTGTGAAAAATATGAAGAGCTTCAAAAGGTGTTAAAAATATGAAGAGCATGAAACGGTCTGAAAAATAGGAGAAGCGTGAAGCTGTGTTCAAAAACATGAAGAGCCTGAAAAGGTGTGAAAAATGTGAAGAGCTTCAAAAGGTGTGAAAAATATGAGGAGCATGTAAAGGTCTGAAAAATAGAAGCAGCATGAAATGGTGTTGAAAAACATGAAGAGCCTGAAAAGGTGTGAAAAATATGAAGAGCTTCAAAAATGTGAAAAATATGAAGAGCTCAAAAGGTGTGAAATATATGAAGAGTTTCAAAAGGTGTTAAAAATTAGAAGAGCATGAAACGGTCTGAAAAATAGGAGGAGCGTGAAGTGGTGTTGAAAAACATGAAGAGCCTGAAAAGGTGTGAAATATATGAAGAGCTTCAAAAGGTGTCAATAATATGAGGAGCATGAAACTGTCTGAAAAATGGGAGGAGCATGAAGCTGTGTTCAAATTCGTGAATAGCCTGAAAAGGTGTGAAAAATATGAAGAGCTTCAAAACGTGTCAAAAATATGAGGAGCATGAAACGGTCTGAAAAATAGAAGCAGCATGAAGCGGTGTTCAAAAACATGAAGAGCCTGAAAACGTGTGAAAAATATGAAGAGCTTCAAAAGGTGTGAAAAATATGAAGAGCTTCAAAAAGTGTCAAAAATTAGATGAGCATGAAACGGTCTGAAAAATAGGAGGAGCATGAAGCGTTGTTCAAAAACGTGAAGAGCCTGAAAAGGTGTGAAAAATATGAAGAGCTTCAAAAGTTGTCAAAAATATGAGGAGCATGAATAGGTCTGAAAAATAGGAGGAGCATGAAGCGGTGTTCAAAAACATGAAGAGCCTGAAAAGGTGTGAAAAATATGAAGAGCTTCAAAAGGTGTCAAAAATATGAAGAGCATGAAACGGTCTGAAATTTTGGAGGATGATGAGCGGTGTTCAAAAACATGAAGTGCCTGAAAATGTGTGAAAAATATGAAGAGCTCCAAATGGTGTCAAAAATATGAGAAGCATGAAACGGTCTGAAAGATAGGAGGAGCATGAAACGGTGATCAGAAACATGAAGAGCCTGAAAAGTTGTGAAAAATATGAATAGCTTCAAAAGGTGTGAAATTCAGGAGGAGCATGAAACCTTTCTGAAAAATAGGAGAAGCATGAAGTGGTGTGGAAAAACATGAAGCGCCTGAAAAGGTGTGAAAAATATGAAGAGCTTCAAAAGGTGTTAAAAATATGAAGAGCTTGAAACGCTCTGAAAATTTGGAGGATCATGAGCGGTGTTCAAAAACATGAAGTGCCTGAAAATGTGTGAAAAATATGAAGAGCTTCAAATGGTGTCAAAAATATGAGAAGCATGAAACGGTCTGAAAGATAGGAGGAGCATGAAACGGTGATCAGAAACATCAAGAGCCTGAAAAGTTGTGAAAAATATGAATAGCTTCAAAAGGTGTGAAATTCAGGAGGAGCATGAAACCTTTCTGAAAAATAGGAGAAGCATGAAGTGGTGTGGAAAAACATGAAGCAGCTGAAAAGGTGTGAAAAATATGAAGAGCTTCAAAAGGTGTTAAAAATATGAAGAGCTTGAAACGGTCTGAAAATTTGGAGGATCATGAGCGGTGTTCAAAAACAAGAAGAGCCTGAAAAGGTGTGAAAAATATGAAGAGCTTCAAAAGGTGTGAAAAATATGAGGAGCATGAAACGGTCTGAAAAATAGAAGCAGCATGAAACGGTGTTGAAAAACATGAAGAGCCTGAAAAGGTGTGAAAAATATGAAGAGCTTCAAAAGGTGTTAAAAATATGAGGAGCATGAAACGGCCTGAAAAATAGAAGCAGCATGAAACGGTGTTGAAAAATGTGAAGAGCCTGAAAAGGTGTGAAAAATATGAAGAGCTTCAAAAGGGGTCAAAAATATAAAGAGCATGAAACGGTCTGTAAAATAGGAGGTTCATGAAACGGTGTTCAAAATCATGAAGAGCCTGAAAACGTGTGAAAAATATGAAGATCTTCAAAAGGTGTCAAAAATATGAGGAGCATGAAACGTTCTGAAAAATAGGAGGAGAATGAAACGGTGATCAAAAACATGAGGAGCCTGAAAAGGTGTGAGAAATATGAAGAACTTCAAAAGGTGTGAAATTCATGAGGAGCATGAAACGGTCTGAAAAATATGAGAAGCATGAAGTGGTGTGGAAAAACATGAAGAGCCTGAAAAGGTGTGAAAAATATGAAGAGCTTCAAATGGTGTCAAAAATATGAGAAGCATGAAACGGTGTGAAAGATAGGAGGAGCATGAAACGGTGATCAGAAACATGAAGAGCCTGAAACGTTGTGAAAAATATGAAGAGCTTCAAAATGTGTGAAATTCATGAGAAGCATGAAAAGGTTTGAAAAATACGAGAAGCATGAAGTGGTGTGGAAAACATGAAGAACCTGAAAAGGTGTGAAAAATATGAAGAGTTTCAAAAGGTGTCAAAAATATGAGGAGCATGAAACGGTCTGAAAAATAGGAGGAGCATGAAACGGTGATCAAAAACAAGAGGAGCCTGAAAAGGTGTGAGAAATATGAAGAACTTCAAAAGGTGTTAAATTCATGAGAGCATGAAACGTTCTGAAAAATAGGAGGAGCATGAAGTGGTGTTCAAAAACATGAAGAGTCTGAAAAGGTGTGAAAAATATGAAGAGCTTCAATAGGTGTGAAAAATATGAGGAGCAGTATACGGTGTGCAAAATAGGAGAAGCATGAAGCGGTGTTCAAAAACATGAAGAGCCTGATAAGGTGTGAAAAATATGAAAAGTTTGAAAAGGTGTCAAAAATGAGATGAGCATGAAACGGTCTGAAAAATAGGAGGAGCATGAAGTGGTGTTGAAAAACATGAAGAGCCTGAAAAGTTGTGAAAAATATGAAGAGATTGTAAAGGTTTCAAAAATGAGATGAGCATGAAACGGTCTGAAAAATAGGAGGACCATGAAGTGGTGTTGCAAAACATGAAGAGCCTGAAAATGCATGAAAAATATGAAGAGGTTCAAAAGGTGTGAAATACATGAGGTGCATGAAACTCTCTGAAAAATAGGAGGAGCATGAAGCGGTGTTCAAAAACATGAAGAGCCTGAAATGTTGTGAAAAATTTGAAAAGCTTCAAAAGGTGTCAAAAACGAGATGAGCATGAAACTGTCTGAAAAATAGGAGGACCATGAAGTGGTGTTGAAAAACATGAAGAGCCTGAAAAGGAGTGAAAAATATGAAGAGCTTCAATAAGTGTCAAAAATATGAGGAGCATGAAACGGTCTGAAAAATAGGAGGAGCATGAAACGGTGATCAAAAACATGAAGAGTCTGAAAAGGTGTGAAAAATATGAAGAGCTTCAAAAGGTGTCAAAAATATGAGGAGCATGAAAGGTCTGAAAAATACGACGAGCATGAAGTGGTGCTGAAACACAAGAAGACCCTGAAAAGTTGTGAAATAATGAAGAGCTTCTAAAGGTGTCAAAAATATGAGGAGGATGAAACGGTCTGAAAAATAGGAGGAGCATGAAGTGTTGTTGAAAAACCTGAAGAACCTGAAAAGGTGTGAAAAAAATGAAGAGCTTCAAAATGTGTCAAAAATATGAGGAGCATGAAACGGTCTGGAAAATAGGAGGAGCATGAAGCGGTGTTCAAAAACATGAAGAGTCTGAAAACGTGTGAAAAATATGAAGAGCTTCAAAAGGTGTCAAAACTATTAGGGGCATGAAACGGTCTGAAAAATACGAGGAGCATGAAGTGGTGCTGAAAAACATGAAGAGCTTGAAAAGGTGTGAAAATTATGAAGAGCTTCAAAAGGTGTCAAAAATATGAGGAGCATGAAACGGTCTGAAAAAGAGGAGAAGCGTGAAGCTGTGTTCAAAAACATGAAGAGCCTGAAAAGGTGTGAAAAATGTGAACAGCTTCAAAAGGTGTGAAAAATATGAGGAGCATGTAAAGGTCTGAAAAATAGAAGCAGCATGAAATGGTGTTGAAAAACATGAAGAGCCTGAAAAGGTGTGAAAAATATGAAGAGCTTCAAAAATGTGAAAAATATGAAGAGCTTCAAAAGGTGTGAAATATATGAAGAGTTTCAAAAGGTGTTAAAAATTAGAAGAGCATGAAACGGTCTGAAAAATAGGAGGAGCGTGAAGTGGTGTTGAAAAACATGAAGAGCCTGAAAAGGTGTGAAAAATATAAAGAGCTTCAAAAGGTGTGAATTACATGAGGAGCATGAAAAAGTCTGAAAAAAGGAGGAGCATAAGGCGGTGTTGAAAAACATGAAGAGCCTGAAAAGGTGTGAAAAATATGAAGAGATTCAAAAGGTGTCAATAATATGAGGAGCATGAAACTGTCTGAAAAATGGGAGGAGCATGAAGCTGTGTTCAAAATCGTGAAGAGCCTGAAAAGGTGTGAAAAATATGAAGAGCTTCAAAACGTGTCAAAAATATGAGGAGCATGAAACGGTCTGAAAAATAGAAGCAGCATGAAGCGGTGTTCAAAAACATGAAGAGCCTGAAAACGTGTGAAAAATATGAAGAGCTTCAAAAGGTGTGAAAAATATGAAGAGCTTCAAAAAGTGTCAAAAATTAGATGAGCATGAAACGGTCTGATAAATAGGAGGAGCATGAAGCGGTGTTCAAAAACATGAAGAGCCTGAAATGGTGTGAAAAATATGTCGAGATTCAAAACGTGTCAAAAATATGAGGAGTATGAAACGGTCTGAAAAAAGGAAGAGCAAGAAAGGGTGTTGAAAAACATGAAGAGACTGAAAACGTGTGAAAAATATGAAGAGCTTCCAAAGATGTGAAAAATATGAAGAGCTTCAAAAGGTGTCAAAAATGAGATGAGCATGAAATGGTCTGAAAAATACGAGGAGCATGAAGGTGTGTTGAAAATCATGAAAAGCCTGAAAAGGCATGAAAAATATGAAGAGCATCAAAAGATGTGAAAAATATGAAGAGCATAAAAAGATGTCAAAATGAGATGAGCATGAAACGGTCTGAAAAATAGGAGGAACATGAAGTGGTGTGGAAAAAAATGAAAAGTCTGAAGTGGTGTGAAATATATGAAGAGCTTCAAAAGGTGTTAAAAATATGAGGAGAAAGAAACGGTCTGCAAAATAGGAGGAGCATGAAGAGGTGTTCAAAATCATGACGAGCCTGAAAAGGTGTGAAAAATATGAAGAGCTTCAAAAGGTGTGAAATAAATGAGGAGCATGAAACGGTCTGAAATATAGGAGGAGCATAAAGCGGTGTTCAAAAACATGAAGAGCCTGAAAAGGTGTTAAAAATATGAAGAGCTTCTAAAGGTGTCAAAAATATGAGGAGCATGAAACGGTCTGAAAAACAAGAGTAGCATGAAGTGGTGTTGAATCACATCAAGAGCCTGAAAAGGTGTGAAAAATATGAAGAGCTTCAAAAGGTGTTAAAAATATGAAGAGCATGAAACGGTCTGAAAAATAGGAGAAGCGTGAAGCTGTGTTCAAAAACATGAAGAGCCTGAAAAGGTGTGAAAAATGTGAAGAGCTTCAAAAGGTGTGAAAAATATGAGGAGCATGTAAAGGTCTGAAAAATAGAAGCAGCATGAAATGGTGTTGAAAAACATGAAGAGCCTGAAAAGGTGTGAAAAATATGAAGAGCTTCAAAAATGTGAAAAATATGAAGAGCTTCAAAAGGTGTGAAATATATGAAGAGTTTCAAAAGGTGTTAAAAATTAGAAGAGCATGAAACGGTCTGAAAAATAGGAGGAGCGTGAAGTGGTGTTGAAAAACATGAAGAGCCTGAAAAGGTGTGAAAAATATAAAGAGCTTCAAAAGGTGTGAATTACATGAGGAGCATGAAAAAGTCTGAAAAAAGGAGGAGCATAAGGCGGTGTTGAAAAACATGAAGAGCCTGAAAAGGTGTGAAAAATATGAAGAGATTCAAAAGGTGTCAATAATATGAGGAGCATGAAACTGTCTGAAAAATGGGAGGAGCATGAAGCTGTGTTCAAAATCGTGAAGAGCCTGAAAAGGTGTGAAAAATATGAAGAGCTTCAAAACGTGTCAAAAATATGAGGAGCATGAAACGGTCTGAAAAATAGAAGCAGCATGAAGCGGTGTTCAAAAACATGAAGAGCCTGAAAACGTGTGAAAAATATGAAGAGCTTCAAAAGGTGTGAAAAATATGAAGAGCTTCAAAAAGTGTCAAAAATTAGATGAGCATGAAACGGTCTGATAAATAGGAGGAGCATGAAGCGGTGTTCAAAAACATGAAGAGCCTGAAATGGTGTGAAAAATATGTCGAGATTCAAAACGTGTCAAAAATATGAGGAGTATGAAACGGTCTGAAAAAAGGAAGAGCAAGAAAGGGTGTTGAAAAACATGAAGAGACTGAAAACGTGTGAAAAATATGAAGAGCTTCCAAAGATGTGAAAAATATGAAGAGCTTCAAAAGGTGTCAAAAATGAGATGAGCATGAAATGGTCTGAAAAATACGAGGAGCATGAAGGTGTGTTGAAAATCATGAAAAGCCTGAAAAGGCATGAAAAATATGAAGAGCATAAAAAGATGTCAAAATGAGATGAGCATGAAACGGTCTGAAAAATAGGAGGAACATGAAGTGGTGTGGAAAAAAATGAAAAGTCTGAAGTGGTGTGAAATATATGAAGAGCTTCAAAAGGTGTTAAAAATATGAGGAGAAAGAAACGGTCTGCAAAATAGGAGGAGCATGAAGAGGTGTTCAAAAACATGACGAGCCTGAAAAGGTGTGAAAAATATGAAGAGCTTCAAAAGGTGTGAAATAAATGAGGAGCATGAAACGGTCTGAAATATAGGAGGAGCATGAAGCGGTGTTCAAAAACATGAAGAGCCTGAAAAGGTGTTATAAATATGAAGAGCTTCTAAAGATGTCAAAAATATGAGGAGCATGAAACGGTCTGAAAAACAAGAGTAGCATGAAGTGGTGTTGAATCACATCAAGAGCCTGAAAAGGTGTGAAAAATATGAAGAGCTTCAAAAGGTGTTAAAAATATGAAGAGCATGAAACGGTCTGAAAAATAGGAGAAGCGTGAAGCTGTGTTCAAAAACATGAAGAGCCTGAAAAGGTGTGAAAAATGTGAAGAGCTTCAAAAGGTGTGAAAAATATGAGGAGCATGTAAAGGTCTGAAAAATAGAAGCAGCATGAAATGGTGTTGAAAAACATGAAGAGCCTGAAAAGGTGTGAAAAATATGAAGAGCTTCAAAAATGTGAAAAATATGAAGAGCTTCAAAAGGTGTGAAATATATGAAGAGTTTCAAAAGGTGTTAAAAATTAGAAGAGCATGAAACGGTCTGAAAAATAGGAGGAGCGTGAAGTGGTGTTGAAAAACATGAAGAGCCTGAAAAGGTGTGAAAAATATAAAGAGCTTCAAAAGGTGTGAATTACATGAGGAGCATGAAAAAGTCTGAAAAAAGGAGGAGCATAAGGCGGTGTTGAAAAACATGAAGAGCCTGAAAAGGTGTGAAAAATATGAAGAGATTCAAAAGGTGTCAATAATATGAGGAGCATGAAACTGTCTGAAAAATGGGAGGAGCATGAAGCTGTGTTCAAAATCGTGAAGAGCCTGAAAAGGTGTGAAAAATATGAAGAGCTTCAAAACGTGTCAAAAATATGAGGAGCATGAAACGGTCTGAAAAATAGAAGCAGCATGAAGCGGTGTTCAAAAACATGAAGAGCCTGAAAACGTGTGAAAAATATGAAGAGCTTCAAAAGGTGTGAAAAATATGAAGAGCTTCAAAAAGTGTCAAAAATTAGATGAGCATGAAACGGTCTGATAAATAGGAGGAGCATGAAGCGGTGTTCAAAAACATGAAGAGCCTGAAATGGTGTGAAAAATATGTCGAGATTCAAAACGTGTCAAAAATATGAGGAGTATGAAACGGTCTGAAAAAAGGAAGAGCAAGAAAGGGTGTTGAAAAACATGAAGAGACTGAAAACGTGTGAAAAATATGAAGAGCTTCCAAAGATGTGAAAAATATGAAGAGCTTCAAAAGGTGTCAAAAATGAGATGAGCATGAAATGGTCTGAAAAATACGAGGAGCATGAAGGTGTGTTGAAAATCATGAAAAGCCTGAAAAGGCATGAAAAATATGAAGAGCATCAAAAGATGTGAAAAATATGAAGAGCATAAAAAGATGTCAAAATGAGATGAGCATGAAACGGTCTGAAAAATAGGAGGAACATGAAGTGGTGTGGAAAAAAATGAAAAGTCTGAAGTGGTGTGAAATATATGAAGAGCTTCAAAAGGTGTTAAAAATATGAGGAGAAAGAAACGGTCTGCAAAATAGGAGGAGCATGAAGAGGTGTTCAAAAACATGACGAGCCTGAAAAGGTGTGAAAAATATGAAGAGCTTCAAAAGGTGTGAAATAAATGAGGAGCATGAAACGGTCTGAAATATAGGAGGAGCATGAAGCGGTGTTCAAAAACATGAAGAGCCTGAAAAGGTATTAAAAATATGAAGAGCTTCTAAAGGTGTCAAAAATATGAGGAGCATGAAACGGTCTGAAAAACAAGAGTAGCATGAAGTGGTGTTGAATCACATCAAGAGCCTGAAAAGGTGTGAAAAATATGAAGAGCTTCAAAAGGTGTTAAAAATATGAAGAGCATGAAACGGTCTGAAAAATAGGAGAAGCGTGAAGCTGTGTTCAAAAACATGAAGAGCCTGAAAAGGTGTGAAAAATGTGAACAGCTTCAAAAGGTGTGAAAAATATGAGGAGCATGTAAAGGTCTGAAAAATAGAAGCAGCATGAAATGGTGTTGAAAAACATGAAGAGCCTGAAAAGGTGTGAAAAATATGAAGAGCTTCAAAAATGTGAAAAATATGAAGAGCTTCAAAAGGTGTGAAATATATGAAGAGTTTCAAAAGGTGTTAAAAATTAGAAGAGCATGAAACGGTCTGAAATATAGGAGGAGCGTGAAGTGGTGTTGAAAAACATGAAGAGCCTGAAAAGGTGTGAAAAATATTAACAGCTTCAAAAGGTGTGAATTACATGAGGAGCATGAAAAAGTCTGAAAAAAGGAGGAGCATAAGGCGGTGTTGAAAAACATGAAGAGCCTGAAAAGGTGTGAAAAATATGAAGAGATTCAAAAGGTGTCAATAATATGAGGAGCATGAAACTGTCTGAAAAATGGGAGGAGCATGAAGCTGTGTTCAAAAACGTGAAGAGCCTGAAAAGGTGTGAAAAATATGAAGAGCTTCAAAACGTGTCAAAAATATGAGGAGCATGAAACGGTCTGAAAAATAGAAGCAGCATGAAGCGGTGTTCAAAAACATGAAGAGCCTGAAAACGTGTGAAAAATATGAAGAGCTTCAAAAGGTGTGAAAAATATTAAGAGCTTCAAAAAGTGTCAAAAATTAGATGAGCATGAAACGGTCTGAAAAATAGGAGGAGCATGAAGCGTTGTTCAAAAACGTGAAGAGCCTGAAAAGGTGTGAAAAATATGAAGAGCTTCAAAATTTGTGAAATACATGAGGAGCATGAAAAGTTCTGAAAAATAGGAGGAGCATGAAGTGGTGTTCAAAAACATGATGAGCCTGAAAACGTGTGAAAAATATGAGGAGCTTCAAAAATGTGAAAAATATGGAGAGCTTCAAAAGGTGTCAAAAATATGAGGAGCATGAAACGGTCTTAAAAATAGGAGGAGGATGAATTGGTGTTCAAAAACATGAAGAGCCTGAAAAGGTGTGAAAAATATGAAGAGACTCAATACGTGTCAAAAATATGAGGAGTATGAAACAGTCGGAAAAATAGCAGGAGCATGAAGCGGTGTTGAAAAACATGAAGTGTCTGAAAACGTGTGAAAATTATGAAGAGCTTCAAAAATGTGAAAAATATGAAGAGCTTCAAAAGGTGTGAAAATATGAAGAGCTTCAAAAGGTGTCAAAAAAGAGATGAGCATGAAAAGGTCTGAAAAATACGAGGAGCATGAAGGTGTTGAAAATCATGAAGAGCCTGAAAAGGTATGAAAAATATGAAGAGCTTCATAAGGTGTGAAATATATGAAGAGATTCAAAAGGTGTCAAAATGAGATGAGCATGAAACGATTTGAAAAATAGGAGGAGCATGAATTGGTGTTGAAAAAATTGAAGAGCCTGAAAAGGTGTGAAATATCTGAAGAGCTTCAAAAGGTGTCAAAGATATGAGCAGAATGAAACAGTCTGAAAAATAGGAGGAGCATGACGCCGTGTTCAAAAACATGAAGAGCCTGAAAAGGTGTGAAAAATATGAGGAACTTCAAACGGTGTGAAATACATGAGGAGCATTAAACGGTCTGAAAAATAGGAGTAGCATGAAGTGGTGTTGAAATATGAAGATCTTCAAAATGTGTGAAAAATATGAGGAGAACGAAACGGTGTGAAAAATAGGAGGAGCATGGAGTGGTGTTGAAAAACATGAAGAGCCTGAAAAGCTGTGAGAAATATGAAGAGCTTCAAAAGGTGTGAAAAATATGAAGAGCTTCAAAACGTGTCAAAAATATGAGGAGAATGAAACGGGCTGCAACATAGGAGGAGCATGAAATGGTGTTCAAAAACATGAAGAGCCTGAAAAGGTGTGAAAAATATGAAGTGATTCAAAAGTGGTGAAATACATGAGGAGGATTAAACGGTCTGAAAAATAGGAGTAGCATGAAGTGGTGTTGAAAAATATGAAGAGCCTGAAAACGTGTGAAAAATATGAAGAGCTTCAAAATGTGTGAAAAATATGAAGAGCTTCAAAAGGTGTCAAAATGAGATGAGCATGAAACGGTCTGAAAAATAGGAGGAGAATGAAGCGGTGTTGAAAAACATGAAGAGCCTGAAAACGTGTGAAAAATATGAAGAGCTTCAAAAGGTGTGAAAAATATGAAGAGCTTCAAATGGTGTCAAATATTAGATGAGCCTGAAACGGTCTGAAAAATAGGAGGAGCATGAAATGGTGTTGAAAAAAAATGAAGAGCCTGAAAAGGTGTGAAATATATGAAGAGCTTGAAAAGGTGTCAAAAATATGAGGAGCATGAAACGGTCTGAAAAATAGGAGGAGCATGAAGCGGTGTTAAAAAACATGAAGAGCCTGAAAAGGTGTGAAAAATATGAAGAGTTTCTAAAGGTGTCAAAATGAGATGAGCATGAAACGTTCTGAAAAATAGGAGGAGAATGAAGAGGTGTTGAAAATCATCAAGAACCTGAAAAGGTGTGAAAAATATGAAGAGATTAAAAAGGTGTCAAAAAGAGATGAGCATGAAAAGGTCTGAAAAATAGGAGGAGCATGAAGTGGTGTTGAAAAAAATGAAAACCCTGAAAAGGTGTGAAATATATGAAGGGCTTCAAAACATGTGAGATACATGAGGAGAATGAAACGATCTGAAAAATAGCAGGAGCATGAAGCGGTGTTGAAAAACATGAAGTGTCTGAAAAGTGTGAAAATATGAAGAGCTTCAAAAATATGAAAAATATGAAGCGCTTCAAAAGGTGTGAAAAATATGAAGAGCTTCAAAAGGTGTCAAAAATGAGATGAGCATGAAACTGTCTGAAAAATAGGAGGAGCATGATGCGGTGTTGAAAATCATGAAGAGCCTGAAAAGGTGTGAAAAATATGAAAAGCTTCAAAAGATGTGAAAAATATGAAGAGCTTCAAAAGGTGTCAAAAATATGAGGAGCATGAAACGTTCTGAAAAATAGGAGGAGGATGAAGCGGTGTTGAAAAACATGAAGAGTCTGAAAAGGTGTGAAAATATGAAGACCTTCAAAAATATGAAAAATATGAAGAGCTTCAAAATGTGTCAAAAATATGAGGAACATGAAACGTTCTGATAAAGAGGAGGAGAATGAAGCGGTGTTGAAAAACATCAAGAGCCTAAAAAGGTGTGAAAAATATGAAGAGCTTCAAAAGGTGTGAAATAGATGAGGAGCATTAAATGGTCTAAAAAATAGGAGGAGCATGAACTGGTGTTCAAAAACGTGAAGAGCCTGAAAAGGTGTGAAATATATGAAGAGCTTCAAAAGGTGTCAAATATATGAGGAGCATGAAACGGTCTGAAAAATATGAGGAGCATGAAACGGTGATCAAAAACATGAAGAGCCTGAAAAGGTGTGAAAAACATGAAGAGATTCAAAAGCTGTGAAATACACGAGGAGCATGAAACGGGCTGAAAAATAGGAGAAGCATGAAGTAGTGTGGAGAAACATGAAGAGCCTGAAAAGGTGTGAAAAATATGAAGAGCTTCAAAAGGTGTGAAAAATATGAGGAGCAAGAAATGGTCTGAAAAATAGGAGGATTATGAAACGGTGTTCAAAAACAAGAAGAGCCTGAAAAGGTGTGAAAAATAGTAAAAGCCTCACAAAGTGTCAAAAATATGAGGAGCATGAAACGGTCTGAAAAATTGCAGGAGCATGAAGTGGTGTTGAAAAACATGAAGAGTCTGAAAACGTGTGAAAATAAGAAGAGCTTCAAAAATATGAGAAATATGAAGAGCTTCAAAAGGTATCAAAATGAGATGAGCATGAACCTGTCTGAAAAATAGGAGGAGCATGAAGTGGGGTTGAAAAAATGAAAAGCCTGAAAAGGTGTGAAATATATGAAGTGCTTCAAAGGAGTCAAAAATATGAGGAGAATGAAACGGTCTGAAAAATAGGAGGAGCATGAAGTGGTGTTGAAAAACATGAAGAGCCTGAAAACGTGTGAAAAATATGAAGACCTTCAAAAAGTGTGAAAAATATGAAGAGCTTCAAAAGGTGTCAAAATGAGATGAGCATGAAACGATCGGAAAAACAGGAGGAGAATGAAGCGGTGTGGAAATCATCAAGAGCATGAAAAGGTGTGAAAAATATGAGGAGCTTCAAAAGGTGTCAAAAAGGGATGAGCATGAAAAGGTCTGAAAAATAGGAGGAGCAAGAAGTGGTGTTGAAAAAATGAGAAGCCTGAAAAGGTGTGAAATATATGAAGAGCTTCAAAAGGTGTGAAATAAATGAGGAGCATGAAACTCTCTGAAAAATAGAAGGAGCATGAAGAGTTGTTGTAAAATATGAAGAGCCTGAAAAGGTGTGAAAAATATGAAGAGCTTCAAAAGGTGTCCAAAATATGAGGAGCATGAAACGGTCTGAAAAATAGGAGGAGCATGAAGCGGTGTGGAAAAACATGAAGAGACAGAAAAGGTGTGAAAAATATGAAGAGCTTCAAAAGGTGTCCAAAATATGAGGAGCATGAAACGGACTGAAAAATAGGAGGAGCATGAAGCAGTGTTTAAAAACATGAAGAGCCTGAAAAGGTGTGAAAAATATGAAGAGCTTCAAAAGGTGCCAAAAATATGAGGAGCATGAAACGGTCTGAAAAATAGGAGGAGCATGACGCCGTGTTCAAAAACATGAAGAGCCTGAAAAGATGTGAAAAATATGAGGAACTTCAAACGGTGTGAAATACATGAGGAGCATTAAACGGTCTGAAAAATAGGAGGAGCATGAAGCGGTGTTGTAAAACATGAAGAGCCTGAAAACTTGTGAAAAATATGAAGAGCTTCAAAAGGTGTGAAAAATATGAAGAGCTTCAAAAGGTGTCAAAATGAGATGAGAATGAAACGTTCTGAAAAAGAAGAGGAGCATGAAGTGGTGTTGAAAAAAATGAAGAGCCTGAAAAGGTGTGAAATATAGGAAGAGCTTCAAAAGGTGTGAAAAATATGAGGAGAACGAAACGGTGTGAAAAATAGGAGGAGCATGGAGTGGTGTTGAAAAACATGAAGAGCCTGAAAAGCTGTGAGAAATATGAAGAGCTTCAAAAGGTGTGAAAAATATGAAGAGCTTCAAAACGTGTCAAAAATATGAGGAGAATGAAACGGGCTGCAACATAGGAGGAGCATGAAATGGTGTTCAGAAACATGAAGAGCCTGAAAAGGTGTGAAAAATATGAAGTGATTCAAAAGTTGTGAAATACATGAGGAGGATTAAACGGTCTGAAACATAGGAGGAGCATGAAGCGGTGTTGTAAAACATGAAGAGCCTAAAAACGTGTGAAAAATATGAAGAGCTTCAAAAGGTGTGAAAAATATGAAGAGCTTCAAAAAGTGTCAAAAATTAGATGAGCATGAAACGGTCTAAAAATAGGAGTAGCATGAAGTGGTGTTGAAAAATATGAAGAGCCTGAAAACGTGTGAAAAATATGAAGAGCTTCAAAATGTGTGAAAAATATGAAGAGTTTCAAAAGGTGTCAAAATGAGATGAGCATGAAACGGTCTGAAAAATAGGAGGAGAATGAAGCGGTGTTGAAAAACATGAAGATCCTGAAAACGTGTGAAAAATATGAAGATCTTCAAAAGGTGTCAAAAATATGAGGAGCATGAAACGGTCTGAAAAATAGGAGGAGCATGAAGTGGTGTTGAAAAAAATGAAGAGCCTGAAAAGGTGTGAAATATATGAAGAGCTTCAAAAGGTGTCAAAAATATGAGGAGCATGACACGGTCTGAAGAATAGGAGGAGCATGAAGCGGTGTTCAAAAACATGAAGAGCCTGAAAAGGTGTGAAAAATATGAAGAGCTTCAAAAGGTGTCAAAATGAGATGAGCATGAAACGGTCTGTAAACAGGAGGGGAATGAAGCGATGTTGAAAATCATCAAGAGCCTGAAAAGGTGTGAGAAATATGAAGAGCTTCAAAAGGTGTCTAAAATATGAGGAGCATGAAACAATCTGAAATATAGGAGGAGCATGAAGCGGTGTTCAAAAATATGAAGAGCCTGAAAAGGTGTGAAATATATGAAGAGCTTGAAAAGGTGTCAAAAATATGAGGAGCATGAAACGGTCTGAAAAATAGGAGGAGCATGAAGCGGTGTTAAAAAACATGAAGAGCCTGAAAAGGTGTGAAAAATATGAAGAGTTTCTAAAGGTGTCAAAATGAGATGAGCATGAAACGTTCTGAAAAATAGGAGGAGAATGAAGAGGTGTTGAAAATCATCAAGAGCCTGAAAAGGTGTGAAAAACATGAAGAGCATAAAAAAATTGTCAAAAAGAGATGAGCGTGAAAAGGTCTGAAAAATAGGAGGAGCATGAAGCGGTGTTGAAAATCATGAAGAGCCTGAAAATGTGTGAAAAATATGAAAAGCTTCAAAAGATGTGAAAAATATGAAGAGCTTCAAAAGGTGTCAAAAATATGAGGAGCATGAAACGGTCTGAAAAATAGGAGGAGCATGAAGCTGTGTTCAAAAATATGAAGAGCCTGAAAAGGTGTGAAAAATATGAAGAGCTTCAAAAGGTGTGAAATACATGAGGAGCATGAAACGGTCTGAAAAATAGAAGGAGCATGAAGCTGTATTGAAGAACATGAAGAGTCTGAAAAGGTGTGAAACATATGAAGAGCTTCAAAATGTGTGAAATACATGAGGAGCGTGAAACGATTTGAAAAATACGATGATCATGAATTGGTGTTGAAAAAAATGAAGAGCCTGAAAAGGTGTGAAATATCTGAAGAGCTTCAAAAGGTGTGAAAAATATGAAGACCTTGAAAAGGTGTGAAAAAAGAAATGAGCATGAAAAGGTCTGAAAAATAGGAGGAGCATGAAGCGGTGATCAAAAACATGAAGAGCCTGAAAAGGTGTGAATAATATGAAGAGCTTCTAAAGGTTTCAAAAATATGAGGAGCATGAAACGGCCTGAAAAATAGGCGGAGCATGAAGCGGTGTTGAAAAACATCAAGAGCCTGAAAAGTGTGAAATATATGAAGAGTCTCAAAACGTGTCAAAAATATGTGGAGTATGAAACGGCATGATAAATAGCAGGAGCATGAACCGGTGTTGAAAAACATGAAGAGTCTGAAATCGTGTGAAAAATATGAAGAGCTTCAAAAATGTGAAAAATATGAAGAACTTCAAAAGATGTGAATAATATGCAAAGCTTCAAAAGATGTCAAAAATGAGATGAGCATGAAACGATCTGAAAAATAAGAGGGGCATGAAGTCGTGTTCAAAACTATGAAGAGCCTGATAAGGTGTGAAAAATATGAAGTGCTTCAAAAGGTGTGAAAAATATGAGGAGCATGATACGGTCTGAAAAATAGGAGGAGCATGAAGCGGTGTTGAAAAACATGAAGAGCCTGAAAAGGTGTGAGAAATATGAAGAGCTTCAAAAGGTGTTAAAATTATGAGGAGCCTGAAACGGCCTGAAAAATAGGAGGAGCATGAAGCGGTGTTCAAAAACATGAAGAGCCTGAAAAGGTGTGAAAAATATGAAGAGCTTCAAAAGGTGTCAAGAATATGAGGAGCATGAAACGGTCTGAAAAATAGGAGGTACATGAAGCTGTGTTCAAAAACATGAAAATCCTGAAAAGGTGTGAAAAATATGAAGAGCTTCAAAAGGTGTCAAAAATATGAGGAGCATGAAACGTTCTGAAAAATAGGAGGAGGATGAAGCGGTGTTGAAAAACATGAAGAGTCTGAAAAGGTGTGAAAATATGAAGACCTTCAAAAATATGAAAAATATGAAAAGCTTCAAAAGGTGTGAAAAACATGAAGAGCTTCAAAAGGTGTCAAAAATGAGATGAGAATGAAACGGTCTGAAAAATAGGAGGAGCATGAAACGGTGTTCAAAACATGAAGAGCCTGAAAATGTGTGAAAAATATGAAGAGCTTCTAAAGGTGTGAAAAAGAAATGAGCATGAAAAGGTCTGAAAAATAGGAGGAGCATGAAGCGGTGTTGAAAATCATGAAAAGCCTGAAATGGTGTGAAAAATATGAAGAGTTTGAAAAGGTGTGAAATACATGAAGAGCATGAAACTCTCTGAAAAATAGAAGGAGCATGAAGTGGTGTTGAAAAACATGAAGAGCCTGAAAAGGTGTGAAAAATATGAAGAGCTTCAAAAGGTGTCCAAAATATGAGGAGCATGAAAAGTTCTGAAAAATAGGAAGAGCATGACGCGGTGTTGAAAAACATGAAGAGCCTGAAAAGGTGTGAAAAATATGAAGAGCTTCAAAATTGTCCAAAATATGAGGAGCATGAATCGGTCTGCAAAATAGGAGGAGCAAGAAAAGGTTTTCAAAACATGAAGAGCCTGAAAATGTGTGAAAAATATGAAGAGCTTCAAAAGGTGTGAAATACATGAGGAGGATTAAACGGTCTGAAAAATAGGAGGAGCATGAAGCGGTGTTGAAAAACATGAAGAGCCTGAAAGGTGTGAAAAATATGAAGAGCTTCTAAAAGTGTCAAAAATATGAGGAGCATAAAACGGTCTTAAAAATACGAGGAGCATGAAGTGGTGTTGAAAAACATGAAGAGCCTGAAAAGGTGTGAAATATATGAAGAGCTTCAAAAGGTGTCAAATATATGAGGAGCATGAAATGGTCTGAAAAATAGGAGGAGCATGAAACGGTGTTGAAAAACATGAAGAGCCTGAAAAGGTGTGAAAAATATGAAGAGCTACAAAAGGTGTCAAAAATATGAGGAGCATGAAACGGTCTGAAAAATAGGAGGAGCATGAAGCTATTTTCAAAGACAAGAAGAGCGTGAAAGGTGTGAAAAATATGAAGATCTTCAAAAGGTGTGAAAAATATGAGGAGCATGAAACGGTCTGAAAATTAGGAGGAGCATGAAGTGATGTTCAAAAACATGAAGAGCCTGAAAAGGTGTGAAAAATATGAAGAGCTTAAAAAGGTGTCAAATATATGAGGAGCATGAAACGGTCTGAAAAAAAGGAGGAACATGAAACGGTGTTCAAAAACATTAAGAGCCTGAAAAGGTGTGAAAAATATGAAGAGCTTCAAAACGTGTCAAAAATATGAGAAGCATGAAATGGTCTCAAAAATAGAAGCAGCATGAAGCGGTGTTCAAAAACATGAAGAGCCTGAAAAGGTATGAAAAATATGAAGAGATTCAAAAGGTGTGAAATACATGAGGAGGATTAAACCGTCTGAAAAATAGGAGGAGCATGAAGCGGTGTTGAAAAATACGAAGAGCCTGAAAAGGTGTGAAAATATGAAGAGCTTCAAAAATATGAAAAATATGAAGAGCTTCAAAAGGTGTGACAAATATGAAGAGCTTCAAAAGGTATCAAAAATGAGATGAGCACGAAAGGGTCTGAAAAATAGGAGGAGCATGAAGTGGTGTTGAAAAACATGAAGAGCCCGAAAAGGTGTGAAAAATATGAAAAGCTTCAAAAGGTGTCAAAAATATGAGGAGCATGAAAGGGTCTCAAAAATATAGGAGCATGAAGCGGTGTTCAAAAACATGAAGAGCCTGAAAAGGTGTGAAAAATATGAGGAGCTTAAAAAGTGTGAAATACATGAGGAGCATTAAAAGGTCTGAAAAAAAGGAGGAGCATGAAGCGGTGTTGAAAAACATGAAGAGCCTCAAAACGTGTGAAAATATGAAGAGCTTCAAAAATATGAAAAATATGAAGAGGTTCAAAAGGTGTGACAAATATGAAGAGCTTCAAAAGGTATCAAAAATGAGATGAGCATGAAAAGGTCTGAAAAATAGGAGGAGCATGAAGCGATGTTGAAAATCAAGAAGAGCCTGAAAAGGTGTGAAAAATATAAAGAGCTTCAAACGGTGTGAAAAATATGAAGAGCTTCAAAAGGTGTCAAAATGAGATGAGCATGAAACGGTCTGAAAAATAGGAGGAGCATGAAGCGGTGTTGAAAAACATGAAGAGCCTGAAAAGGTGTGAAAATATGAAGAGATTCAAAAACATGAAAAATATGAAGAGCTTCAAAAAGTGTGACAAATATGAAGAGCTTCAAAAGGTATCAAAAATGAGATGAGCATGAAACGGTCTGAAAAATAGGAGGAGCATGAAGCGGTGTTGAAAATCATGAAGAGCCTGAAAAGGTGTGAAAAATATGAAGAGCTTCAAAAGGTGTGAAAAATATGAAGAGCTTCAAAAGGTGTGAAAAATATGAAGAGCTTCAAAAGGTGTCAAAATGAGATGAGCATGAAACGGTCTGAAAAACAGGAGGAGAATGAAGCGGCGTTGAAAATCATCAAGAGCCTGAAAAGGTGTGAAAAATATGAAGATCTTCAAAAGGTGTGAAATACATGAGGAGCATTAAACGGTCTGAAAATTAGGAGGAGCATGAAGCGGTGTTCTAAAACATGAAGAGCCTGAAAAGGTGTGAAATATATGAAGAGCTTCAAAAGGTGTCAAAAATATGAGGAGCATGAAACGTTCTGATAAAGAGGAGGAGAATGAAGCGGTGTTGAAAAACATCAAGAGCCTGAAAAGGTGTGAAAAATATGAAGAGCTTCAAAATTTGTCAAAAATATGAGGAGCATGAATAGGTCTGAAAAATAGGAGGAGCATGAAGCGGTGTTCAAAAACATGAAGAGCCTGAAAAGGTGTGAAAAATATGAAGAGCTTCAAAAGGTGTCAAAAATATGAAGAGCATGAAACGGTCTGAAATTTTGGAGGATCATGAGCGGTGTTCAAAAACATGAAGTGCCTGAAAATGTGTGAAAAATATGAAGAGCTCCAAATGGTGTCAAAAATATGAGAAGCATGAAACGGTCTGAAAGATAGGAGGAGCATGAAACGGTGATCAGAAACATGAAGAGCCTGAAAAGTTGTGAAAAATATGAATAGCTTAAAAATGTGTGAAATTCAGGAGGAGCATGAAACCTTTCTGAAAAATAGGAGAAGCATGAAGTGGTGTGGAAAAACATGAAGAGCCTGAAAAGGTGTGAAAAATATGAAGAGCTTCAAAAGGTGTTAAAAATATGAAGAGCTTGAAACGGTCTGAAAATTTGGAGGATCATGAGCGGTGTTCAAAAACATGAAGTGCCTGAAAATGTGTGAAAAATATGAAGAGCTTCAAATGGTGTCAAAAATATGAGAAGCATGAAACGGTCTGAAAGATAGGAGGAGCATGAAACGGTGATCAGAAACATCAAGAGCCTGAAAAGTTGTGAAAAATATGAATAGCTTCAAAAGGTGTGAAATTCAGGAGGAGCATGAAACCTTTCTGAAAAATAGGAGAAGCATGAAGTGGTGTGGAAAAACATGAAGCAGCTGAAAAGGTGTGAAAAATATGAAGAGCTTCAAAAGGTGTTAAAAATATGAAGAGCTTGAAACGGTCTGAAAATTTGGAGGATCATGAGCGGTGTTCAAAAACAAGAAGAGCCTGAAAAGGTGTGAAAAATATGAAGAGCTTCAAAAGGTGTGAAAAATATGAGGAGCATGAAACGGTCTGAAAAATAGAAGCAGCATGAAACGGTGTTGAAAAACATGAAGAGCCTGAAAAGGTGTGAAAAATATGAAGAGCTTCAAAAGGTGTTAAAAATATGAGGAGCATGAAACGGCCTGAAAAATAGAAGCAGCATGAAACGGTGTTGAAAAATGTGAAGAGCCTGAAAAGGTGTGAAAAATATGAAGAGCTTCAAAAGGGGTCAAAAATATAAAGAGCATGAAACGGTCTGTAAAATAGGAGGTTCATGAAACGGTGTTCAAAATCATGAAGAGCCTGAAAACGTGTGAAAAATATGAAGATCTTCAAAAGGTGTCAAAAATATGAGGAGCATGAAACGTTCTGAAAAATAGGAGGAGAATGAAACGGTGATCAAAAACATGAGGAGCCTGAAAAGGTGTGAGAAATATGAAGAACTTCAAAAGGTGTGAAATTCATGAGGAGCATGAAACGGTCTGAAAAATATGAGAAGCATGAAGTGGTGTGGAAAAACATGAAGAGCCTGAAAAGGTGTGAAAAATATGAAGAGCTTCAAATGGTGTCAAAAATATGAGAAGCATGAAACGGTGTGAAAGATAGGAGGAGCATGAAACGGTGATCAGAAACATGAAGAGCCTGAAACGTTGTGAAAAATATGAAGAGCTTCAAAATGTGTGAAATTCATGAGAAGCATGAAAAGGTTTGAAAAATACGAGAAGCATGAAGTGGTGTGGAAAACATGAAGAACCTGAAAAGGTGTGAAAAATATGAAGAGTTTCAAAAGGTGTCAAAAATATGAGGAGCATGAAACGGTCTGAAAAATAGGAGGAGCATGAAACGGTGATCAAAAACAAGAGGAGCCTGAAAAGGTGTGAGAAATATGAAGAACTTCAAAAGGTGTTAAATTCATGAGAGCATGAAACGTTCTGAAAAATAGGAGGAGCATGAAGTGGTGTTCAAAAACATGAAGAGTCTGAAAAGGTGTGAAAAATATGAAGAGCTTCAATAGGTGTGAAAAATATGAGGAGCAGTATACGGTGTGCAAAATAGGAGAAGCATGAAGCGGTGTTCAAAAACATGAAGAGCCTGATAAGGTGTGAAAAATATGAAAAGTTTGAAAAGGTGTCAAAAATGAGATGAGCATGAAACGGTCTGAAAAATAGGAGGAGCATGAAGTGGTGTTGAAAAACATGAAGAGCCTCAAAAGTTGTGAAAAATATGAAGAGATTGTAAAGGTTTCAAAAATGAGATGAGCATGAAACGGTCTGAAAAATAGGAGGACCATGAAGTGGTGTTGCAAAACATGAAGAGCCTGAAAATGCATGAAAAATATGAAGAGGTTCAAAAGGTGTGAAATACATGAGGTGCATGAAACTCTCTGAAAAATAGGAGGAGCATGAAGCGGTGTTCAAAAACATGAAGAGCCTGAAATATTGTGAAAAATTTGAAAAGCTTCAAAAGGTGTCAAAAACGAGATGAGCATGAAACTGTCTGAAAAATAGGAGGACCATGAAGTGGTGTTGAAAAACATGAAGAGCCTGAAAAGGAGTGAAAAATATGAAGAGCTTCAATAAGTGTCAAAAATATGAGGAGCATGAAACGGTCTGAAAAATAGGAGGAGCATGAAACGGTGATCAAAAACATGAAGAGTCTGAAAAGGTGTGAAAAATATGAAGAGCTTCAAAAGGTGTCAAAAATATGAGGAGCATGAAAGGTCTGAAAAATACGACGAGCATGAAGTGGTGCTGAAACACAAGAAGAGCCTGAAAAGTTGTGAAATAATGAAGAGCTTCTAAAGGTGTCAAAAATATGAGGAGGATGAAACGGTCTGAAAAATAGGAGGAGCATGAAGTGTTGTTGAAAAACCTGAAGAGCCTGAAAAGGTGTGAAAAAAATGAAGAGCTTCAAAATGTGTCAAAAATATGAGGAGCATGAAACGGTCTGGAAAATAGGAGGAGCATGAAGCGGTGTTCAAAAACATGAAGAGTCTGAAAACGTGTGAAAAATATGAAGAGCTTCAAAAGGTGTCAAAACTATTAGGGGCATGAAACGGTCTGAAAAATACGAGGAGCATGAAGTGGTGTTGAAAAACATGAAGAGCTTGAAAAGGTGTGAAAATTATGAAGAGCTTCAAAAGGTGTCAAAAATATGAGGAGCATGAAACGGTCTGAAAAAGAGGAGAAGCGTGAAGCTGTGTTCAAAAACATGAAGAGCCTGAAAAGGTGTGAAAAATGTGAACAGCTTCAAAAGGTGTGAAAAATATGAGGAGCATGTAAAGGTCTGAAAAATAGAAGCAGCATGAAATGGTGTTGAAAAACATGAAGAGCCTGAAAAGGTGTGAAAAATATGAAGAGCTTCAAAAATGTGAAAAATATGAAGAGCTTCAAAAGGTGTGAAATATATGAAGAGTTTCAAAAGGTGTTAAAAATTAGAAGAGCATGAAACGGTCTGAAAAATAGGAGGAGCGTGAAGTGGTGTTGAAAAACATGAAGAGCCTGAAAAGGTGTGAAAAATATAAAGAGCTTCAAAAGGTGTGAATTACATGAGGAGCATGAAAAAGTCTGAAAAAAGGAGGAGCATAAGGCGGTGTTGAAAAACATGAAGAGCCTGAAAAGGTGTGAAAAATATGAAGAGATTCAAAAGGTGTCAATAATATGAGGAGCATGAAACTGTCTGAAAAATGGGAGGAGCATGAAGCTGTGTTCAAAATCGTGAAGAGCCTGAAAAGGTGTGAAAACTATGAAGAGCTTCAAAACGTGTCAAAAATATGAGGAGCATGAAACGGTCTGAAAAATAGAAGCAGCATGAAGCGGTGTTCAAAAACATGAAGAGCCTGAAAACGTGTGAAAAATATGAAGAGCTTCAAAAGGTGTGAAAAATATGAAGAGCTTCAAAAAGTGTCAAAAATTAGATGAGCATGAAACGGTCTGATAAATAGGAGGAGCATGAAGCGGTGTTCAAAAACATGAAGAGCCTGAAATGGTGTGAAAAATATGTCGAGATTCAAAACGTGTCAAAAATATGAGGAGTATGAAACGGTCTGAAAAAAGGAAGAGCAAGAAAGGGTGTTGAAAAACATGAAGAGACTGAAAACGTGTGAAAAATATGAAGAGCTTCAAAGATGTGAAAAATATGAAGAGCTTCAAAAGGTGTCAAAAATGAGATGAGCATGAAATGGTCTGAAAAATACGAGGAGCATGAAGGTGTGTTGAAAATCATGAAAAGCCTGAAAAGGCATGAAAAATATGAAGAGCATCAAAAGATGTGAAAAATATGAAGAGCATAAAAAGATGTCAAAATGAGATGAGCATGAAACGGTCTGAAAAATAGGAGGAACATGAAGTGGTGTGGAAAAAAATGAAAAGTCTGAAGTGGTGTGAAATATATGAAGAGCTTCAAAAGGTGTTAAAAATATGAGGAGAAAGAAACGGTCTGCAAAATAGGAGGAGCATGAAATGATGTTCAAAAACACAAAGAGCATGAAAAGCTGTGAGAAATATGAAGAGCTTCAAAAGGTGTGAAAAATATGAGGAGCATGAAATGGTCTGAAAAATAGGAGGAGCATGAAGAGGTGTTCAAAAACATGACGAGCCTGAAAAGGTGTGAAAAATATGAAGAGCTTCTAAAGGTGTCAAAAATATGAGGAGCATGAAACGGTCTGAAAAACAAGAGTAGCATGAAGTGGTGTTGAATCACATCAAGAGCCTGAAAAGGTGTGAAAAATATGAAGAGCTTCAAAAGGTGTTAAAAATATGAAGAGCATGAAACGGTCTGAAAAATAGGAGAAGCGTGAAGCTGTGTTCAAAAACATGAAGAGCCTGAAAAGGTGTGAAAAATGTGAAGAGCTTCAAAAGGTGTGAAAAATATGAGGAGCATGTAAAGGTCTGAAAAATAGAAGCAGCATGAAATGGTGTTGAAAAACATGAAGAGCCTGAAAAGGTGTGAAAAATATGAAGAGCTTCAAAAATGTGAAAAATATGAAGAGCTTCAAAAGGTGTGAAATATATGAAGAGTTTCAAAAGGTGTTAAAAATTAGAAGAGCATGAAACGGTCTGAAATATAGGAGGAGCGTGAAGTGGTGTTGAAAAACATGAAGAGCCTGAAAAGGTGTGAAAAATATTAACAGCTTCAAAAGGTGTGAATTACATGAGGAGCATGAAAAAGTCTGAAAAAAGGAGGAGCATAAGGCGGTGTTGAAAAACATGAAGAGCCTGAAAAGGTGTGAAAAATATGAAGAGATTCAAAAGGTGTCAATAATATGAGGAGCATGAAACTGTCTGAAAAATGGGAGGAGCATGAAGCTGTGTTCAAAAACGTGAAGAGCCTGAAAAGGTGTGAAAAATATGAAGAGCTTCAAAACGTGTCAAAAATATGAGGAGCATGAAACGGTCTGAAAAATAGAAGCAGCATGAAGCGGTGTTCAAAAACATGAAGAGCCTGAAAACGTGTGAAAAATATGAAGAGCTTCAAAAGGTGTGAAAAATATTAAGAGCTTCAAAAAGTGTCAAAAATTAGATGAGCATGAAACGGTCTGAAAAATAGGAGGAGCATGAAGCGTTGTTCAAAAACGTGAAGAGCCTGAAAAGGTGTGAAAAATATGAAGAGCTTCAAAATTTGTGAAATACATGAGGAGCATGAAAAGTTCTGAAAAATAGAAGCAGCATGAAGCGGTGTTCAAAAACATGAAGAGCCTGAAAACGTGTGAAAAATATGAGGAGCTTCAAAAATGTGAAAAATATGGAGAGCTTCAAAAGGTGTCAAAAATATGAGGAGCATGAAACGGTCTTAAAAATAGGAGGAGGATGAATTGGTGTTCAAAAACATGAAGAGCCTGAAAAGGTGTGAAAAATATGAAGAGACTCAATACGTGTCAAAAATATGAGGAGTATGAAACAGTCGGAAAAATAGCAGGAGCATGAAGCGGTGTTGAAAAACATGAAGAGTCTGAAAACGTGTGAAAATTATGAAGAGCTTCAAAAATGTGAAAAATATGAAGAGCTTCAAAAGGTGTGAAAAATATGAAGAGCTTCAAAAGGTGTCAAAAAAGAGATGAGCATGAAAAGGTCTGAAAAATACGAGGAGCATGAAGCGGTGTTGAAAATCATGAAGAGCCTGAAAAGGTATGAAAAATATGAAGAGCTTCATAAGGTGTGAAATATATGAAGAGATTCAAAAGGTGTCAAAATGAGATGAGCATGAAACGATTTGAAAAATAGGAGGAGCATGAATTGGTGTTGAAGAAATTGAAGAACCTGAAAAGGTGTGAAATATCTGAAGAGCTTCAAAAGGTGTCAAAGATATGAGCAGAATGAAACAGTCTGAAAAATAGGAGGAGCATGACGCCGTGTTCAAAAACATGAAGAGCCTGAAAAGGTGTGAAAAATATGAGGAACTTCAAACGGTGTGAAATACATGAGGAGCATTAAACGGTCTGGAAAATAGGAGGAGCATGAAGGGGTGTTGAAAAACATGAAGAGCCTGAAATCTTGTGAAAAATATGAAGAGCTTCAAAAGGTGTGAAAAATATGAAGAGCTTCAAAAGGTGTCAAAATGAGATGAGAATGAAACGGTCTGAAAAAGAGGAGGAGCATGAAGTGGTGTTGAAAAAAATGAAGAGCCTGAAAAGGTGTGAAATATATGAAGAGCTTCAAAATGTGTGAAAAATATGAGGAGAACGAAACGGTGTGAAAAATAGGAGGAGCATGGAGTGGTGTTGAAAAACATGAAGAGCCTGAAAAGCTGTGAGAAATATGAAGAGCTTCAAAAGGTGTGAAAAATATGAAGAGCTTCAAAACGTGTCAAAAATATGAGGAGAATGAAACGGGCTGCAACATAGGAGGAGCATGAAATGGTGTTCAAAAACATGAAGAGCCTGAAAAGGTGTGAAAAATATGAAGTGATTCAAAAGTTGTGAAATACATGAGGAGGATTAAACGGTCTGAAAAATAGGAGTAGCATGAAGTGGTGTTTAAAAATATGAAGAGCCTGAAAACGTGTGAAAAATATGAAGAGCTTCAAAAGGTGTGAAAAATATGAAGAGCTTCAAAAGGTGTCAAAATGAGATGAGCATGAAACGGTCTGAAAAATAGGAGGAGAATGAAGCGGTGTTGAAAAACATGAAGAGCCTGAAAACGTGTGAAAAATATGAAGAGCTTCAAAAGGTGTGAAAAATATGAAGAGCTTCAAATGGTGTCAAATATTAGATGAGCCTGAAACGGTCTGAAAAATAGGAGGAGCATGAAATGGTGTTGAAAAAAAATGAAGAGCCTGAAAAGGTGTGAAATATATGAAGAGCTTGAAAAGGTGTCAAAAATATGAGGAGCATGAAACGGTCTGAAAAATAGGAGGAGCATGAAGCGGTGTTAAAAAACATGAAGAGCCTGAAAAGGTGTGAAAAATATGAAGAGTTTCTAAAGGTGTCAAAATGAGATGAGCATGAAACGTTCTGAAAAATAGGAGGAGAATGAAGAGGTGTTGAAAATCATCAAGAGCCTGAAAAGGTGTGAAAAATATGAAGAGCTTAAAAAGGTGTCAAAAAGAGATGAGCATGAAAAGGTCTGAAAAATAGGAGGAGCATGAAGTGGTGTTGAAAAAAATGAAAACCCTGAAAAGGTGTGAAATATATGAAGAGCTTCAAAACGTGTGAGATACATGAGGAGAATGAAACGATCTGAAAAATAGCAGGAGCATGAAGCGGTGTTGAAAAACATGAAGTGTCTGAAAAGTGTGAAAATATGAAGAGCTTCAAAAATATGAAAAATATGAAGCGCTTCAAAAGGTGTGAAAAATATGAAGAGCTTCAAAAGGTGTCAAAAATGAGATGAGCATGAAACTGTCTGAAAAATAGGAGGAGCATGATGCGGTGTTGAAAATCATGAAGAGCCTGAAAAGGTGTGAAAAATATGAAAAGCTTCAAAAGATGTGAAAAATATGAAGAGCTTCAAAAGGTGTCAAAAATATGAGGAGCATGAAACGTTCTGAAAAATAGGAGGAGGATGAAGCGGTGTTGAAAAACATGAAGAGTCTGAAAAGGTGTGAAAATATGAAGACCTTCAAAAATATGAAAAATATGAAGAGCTTCAAAAGGTGTCAAAAATATGAGGAGCATGAAACGTTCTGATAAAGAGGAGGAGAATGAAGCGGTGTTGAAAAACATCAAGAGCCTAAAAAGGTGTGAAAAATATGAAGAGCTTCAAAAGGTGTGAAATAGATGAGGAGCATTAAATGGTCTAAAAAATAGGAGGAGCATGAACTGGTGTTCAAAAACGTGAAGAGCCTGAAAAGGTGTGAAATATATGAAGAGCTTCAAAAGGTGTCAAATATATGAGGAGCATGAAACGGTCTGAAAAATATGAGGAGCATGAAACGGTGATCAAAAACATGAAGAGCCTGAAAAGGTGTGAAAAACATGAAGAGATTCAAAAGCTGTGAAATACACGAGGAGCATGAAACGGGCTGAAAAATAGGAGAAGCATGAAGTAGTGTGGAAAAACATGAAGAGCCTGAAAAGGTGTGAAAAATATGAAGAGCTTCAAAAGGTGTGAAAAATATGAGGAACAAGAAATGGTCTGAAAAATAGGAGGATTATGAAACGGTGTTCAAAAACAAGAAGAGCCTGAAAAGGTGTGAAAAATAGTAAAAGCCTCACAAAGTGTCAAAAATATGAGGAGCATGAAACGGTCTGAAAAATTGCAGGAGCATGAAGTGGTGTTGAAAAACATGAAGAGTCTGAAAACGTGTGAAAATAAGAAGAGATTCAAAAATATGAGAAATATGAAGAGCTTCAAAAGGTATCAAAATGAGATGAGCATGAACCTGTCTGAAAAATAGGAGGAGCATGAAGTGGGGTTGAAAAAATGAAAAGCCTGAAAAGGTGTGAAATATATGAAGTGCTTCAAAGGAGTCAAAAATATGAGGAGAATGAAACGGTCTGAAAAATAGGAGGAGCATGAAGTGGTGTTGAAAAACATGAAGAGCCTGAAAACGTGTGAAAAATATGAAGACCTTCAAAAAGTGTGAAAAATATGAAGAGTTTCAAAAGGTGTGAAAAAAGAGATGAGCATGAAAAGGTCTGAAAAATAGGAGGAGCATGAAGCGGTGTTGAAAATCATGAAAAGCCTGAAAAGGTGTGAAAAATATGAAGAGCTTCAAAAGGTGTCAAAATGAGATGAGCATGAAACGATCGGAAAAACAGGAGGAGAATGAAGCGGTGTGGAAATCATCAAGAGCATGAAAAGGTGTGAAAAATATGAGGAGCTTCAAAAGGTGTCAAAAAGGGATGAGCATGAAAAGGTCTGAAAAATAGGAGGAGCAAGAAGTGGTGTTGAAAAAATGAGAAGCCTGAAAAGGTGTGAAATATATGAAGAGCTTCAAAAGGTGTGAAATAAATGAGGAGCATGAAACTCTCTGAAAAATAGAAGGAGCATGAAGAGTTGTTGTAAAATATGAAGAGCCTGAAAAGGTGTGAAAAATATGAAGAGCTTCAAAAGGTGTCCAAAATATGAGGAGCATGAAACGGTCTGAAAAATAGGAGGAGCATGAAGCGGTGTGGAAAAACATGAAGAGCCAGAAAAGGTGTGAAAAATATGAAGAGCTTCAAAAGGTGTCCAAAATATGAGGAGCATGAAACGGTCTGAAAAATAGGAGGAGCATGAAGCAGTGTTTAAAAACATGAAGAGCCGGAAAAGGTGTGAAAAATATGAAGAGCTTCAAAAGGTGTGAAAAATATGAAGAGCTTCAAAAGGTGTCAAAATGAGATGAGAATGAAACGTTCTGAAAAAGAAGAGGAGCATGAAGTGGTGTTGAAAAAAATGAAGAGCCTGAAAAGGTGTGAAATATCTGAAGAGCTTCAAAATGTGTGAAAAATATGAGGAGAACGAAACGGTGTGAAAAATAGGAGGAGCTTCAAAAGGTGTCCAAAATATGAGGAGCATGAAACGGTCTGAAAAATAGGAGGAGCATGAAGCGGTGTGGAAAAACATGAAGAGCCAGAAAAGGTGTGAAAAATATGAAGAGCTTCAAAATGTGTGAAAAATATGAGGAGAACGAAACGGTGTGAAAAATAGGAGGAGCATGGAGTGGTTTTGAAAAACATGAAGAGCCTGAAAAGCTGTGAGAAATATGAAGAGCTTCAAAAGGTGTGAAAAATATGAAGAGCTTCAAAACGTGTCAAAAATATGAGGAGAATGAAACGGGCTGCAACATAGGAGGAGCATGAAATGGTGTTCAGAAACATGAAGAGCCTGAAAAGGTGTGAAAAATATGAAGTGATTCAAAAGTTGTGAAATACATGAGGAGGATTAAACGGTCTGAAACATAGGAGGAGCATGAAGCGGTGTTGTAAAACATGAAGAGCCTAAAAACGTGTGAAAAATATGAAGAGCTTCAAAAGGTGTGAAAAATATGAAGAGCTTCAAAAAGTGTCAAAAATTAGATGAGCATGAAACGGTCTAAAAATAGGAGTAGCATGAAGTGGTGTTGAAAAATATGAAGAGCCTGAAAACGTGTGAAAAATATGAAGAGCTTCAAAATGTGTGAAAAATATGAAGAGTTTCAAAAGGTGTCAAAATGAGATGAGCATGAAACGGTCTGAAAAATAGGAGGAGAATGAAGCGGTGTTGAAAAACATGAAGATCCTGAAAACGTGTGAAAAATATGAAGAGCTTCAAAAGGTGTCAAAAATATGAGGAGCATGAAACGGTCTGAAAAATAGGAGGAGCATGAAGTGGTGTTGAAAAAAATAAAGAGCCTGAAAAGGTGTGAAATATATGAAGAGCTTCAAAAGGTGTCAAAAATATGAGGAGCATGAAACGGTCTGAAGAATAGGAGGAGCATGAAGCGGTGTTCAAAAACATGAAGAGCCTGAAAAGGTGTGAAAAATATGAAGAGCTTCAAAAGGTGTCAAAATGAGATGAGCATGAAACGGTCTGAAAAACAGGAGGGGAATGAAGCGATGTTGAAAATCATCAAGAGCCTGTAAAGGTGTGAGAAATATGAAGAGCTTCAAAAGGTGTCTAAAATATGAGGAGCATGAAACAATCTGAAATATAGGAGGAGCATGAAGCGGTGTTCAAAAATATGAAGAGCCTGAAAAGGTGTGAAATATATGAAGAGCTTGAAAAGGTGTCAAAAATATGAGGAGCATGAAACGGTCTGAAAAATAGGAGGAGCATGAAGCGGTGTTAAAAAACATGAAGAGCCTGAAAAGGTGTGAAAAATATGAAGAGTTTCTAAAGGTGTCAAAATGAGATGAGCATGAAACGTTCTGAAAAATAGGAGGAGAATGAAGAGGTGTTGAAAATCATCAAGAGCCTGAAAAGGTGTGAAAAACATGAAGAGCATAAAAAAATTGTCAAAAAGAGATGAGCGTGAAAAGGTCTGAAAAATAGGAGGAGCATGAAGCGGTGTTGAAAATCATGAAGAGCCTGAAAATGTGTGAAAAATATGAAAAGCTTCAAAAGATGTGAAAAATATGAAGAGCTTCAAAAGGTGTCAAAAATATGAGGAGCATGAAACGGTCTGAAAAATAGGAGGAGCATGAAGCTGTGTTCAAAAATATGAAGAGCCTGAAAAGGTGTGAAAAATATGAAGAGCTTCAAAAGGTGTGAAATACATGAGGAGCATGAAACGGTCTGAAAAATAGAAGGAGCATGAAGCTGTATTGAAGAACATGAAGAGTCTGAAAAGGTGTGAAACATATGAAGAGCTTCAAAATGTGTGAAATACATGAGGAGCGTGAAACGATTTGAAAAATACGATGATCATGAATTGGTGTTGAAAAAAATGAAGAGCCTGAAAAGGTGTGAAATATCTGAAGAGCTTCAAAAGGTGTGAAAAATATGAAGACCTTGAAAAGGTGTGAAAAAAGAAATGAGCATGAAAAGGTCTGAAAAATAGGAGGAGCATGAAGCGGTGATCAAAAACGTGAAGAGCCTGAAAAGGTGTGAATAATATGAAGAGCTTCTAAAGGTTTCAAAAATATGAGGAGCATGAAACGGCCTGAAAAATAGGCGGAGCATGAAGCGGTGTTGAAAAACATCAAGAGCCTGAAAAGTGTGAAATATATGAAGAGTCTCAAAACGTGTCAAAAATATGTGGAGTATGAAACGGCATGATAAATAGCAGGAGCATGAACCGGTGTTGAAAAACATGAAGAGTCTGAAATCGTGTGAAAAATATGAAGAGCTTCAAAAATGTGAAAAATATGAAGAACTTCAAAAGATGTGAATAATATGCAAAGCTTCAAAAGATGTCAAAAATGAGATGAGCATGAAACGATCTGAAAAATAAGAGGGGCATGAAGTCGTGTTCAAAACTATGAAGAGCCTGATAAGGTGTGAAAAATATGAAGTGCTTCAAAAGGTGTGAAAAATATGAGGAGCATGATACGGTCTGAAAAATAGGAGGAGCATGAAGCGGTGTTGAAAAACATGAAGAGCCTGAAAAGGTGTGAGAAATATGAAGAGCTTCAAAAGGTGTTAAAATTATGAGGAGCCTGAAACGGCCTGAAAAATAGGAGGAGCATGAAGCGGTGTTCAAAAACATGAAGAGCCTGAAAAGGTGTGAAAAATATGAAGAGCTTCAAAAGGTGTCAAGAATATGAGGAGCATGAAACGGTCTGAAAAATAGGAGGTACATGAAGCTGTGTTCAAAAACATGAAAATCCTGAAAAGGTGTGAAAAATATGAAGAGCTTCAAAAGGTGTCAAAAATATGAGGAGCATGAAACGTTCTGAAAAATAGGAGGAGGATGAAGCGGTGTTGAAAAACATGAAGAGTCTGAAAAGGTGTGAAAATATGAAGACCTTCAAAAATATGAAAAATATGAAGAGCTTCAAAAGGTGTGAAAAACATGAAGAGCTTCAAAAGGTGTCAAAAATGAGATGAGAATGAAACGGTCTGAAAAATAGGAGGAGCATGAAACGGTGTTCAAAACATGAAGAGCCTGAAAATGTGTGAAAAATATGAAGAGCTTCTAAAGGTGTGAAAAAGAAATGAGCATGAAAAGGTCTGAAAAATAGGAGGAGCATGAAGCGGTGTTGAAAATCATGAAAAGCCTGAAATGGTGTGAAAAATATGAAGAGTCTGAAAAGGTGTAAAATACATGAAGAGCATGAAACTCTCTGAAAAATAGAAGGAGCATGAAGTGGTGTTGAAAAACATGAAGAGCCTGAAAAGGTGTGAAAAATATGAAGAGCTTCAAAAGGTGTCCAAAATATGAGGAGCATGAAAAGTTCTGAAAAATAGGAGGAGCATGACGCGGTGTTGAAAAACATGAAGAGCCTGAAAAGGTGTGAAAAATATGAAGAGCTTCAAAATTGTCCAAAATATGAGGAGCATGAATCGGTCTGCAAAATAGGAGGAGCAAGAAAAGGTTTTCAAAACATGAAGAGCCTGAAAATGTGTGAAAAATATGAAGAGCTTCAAAAGGTGTGAAATACATGAGGAGGATTAAACGGTCTGAAAAATAGGAGGAGCATGAAGCGGTGTTGAAAAACATGAAGAGCCTGAAAGGTGTGAAAAATATGAAGAGCTTCTAAAAGTGTCAAAAATATGAGGAGCATAAAACGGTCTTAAAAATACGAGGAGCATGAAGTGGTGTTGAAAAACATGAAGAGCCTGAAAAGGTGTGAAATATATGAAGAGCTTCAAAAGGTGTCAAATATATGAGGAGCATGAAATGGTCTGAAAAATAGGAGGAGCATGAAACGGTGTTGAAAAACATGAAGAGCCTGAAAAGGTGTGAAAAATATGAAGAGCTACAAAAGGTGTCAAAAATATGAGGAGCATGAAACGGTCTGAAAAATAGGAGGAGCATGAAGCTATTTTCAAAGACATGAAGAGCGTGAAAGGTGTGAAAAATATGAAGATCTTCAAAAGGTGTGAAAAATATGAGGAGCATGAAACGGTCTGAAAATTAGGAGGAGCATGAAGTGATGTTCAAAAACATGAAGAGCCTGAAAAGGTGTGAAAAATATGAAGAGCTTAAAAAGGTGTCAAATACATGAGGAGCATGAAACGGTCTGAAAAAAAGGAGGAACATGAAACGGTGTTCAAAAACATTAAGAGCCTGAAAAGGTGTGAAAAATATGAAGAGCTTCAAAACGTGTCAAAAATATGAGGAGCATGAAATGGTCTCAAAAATAGAAGCAGCATGAAGCGGTGTTCAAAAACATGAAGAGCCTGAAAAGGTATGAAAAATATGAAGAGATTCAAAAGGTGTGAAATACATGAGGAGGATTAAACCGTCTGAAAAATAGGAGGAGCATGAAGCGGTGTTGAAAAATACGAAGAGCCTGAAAAGGTGTGAAAATATGAAGAGCTTCAAAAATATGAAAAATATGAAGAGCTTCAAAAGGTGTGACAAATATGAAGAGCTTCAAAAGGTATCAAAAATGAGATGAGCACGAAAGGGTCTGAAAAATAGGAGGAGCATGAAGTGGTGTTGAAAAACATGAAGAGCCCGAAAAGGTGTGAAAAATATGAAAAGCTTCAAAAGGTGTCAAAAATATGAGGAGCATGAAAGGGTCTCAAAAATATAGGAGCATGAAGCGGTGTTCAAAAACATGAAGAGCCTGAAAAGGTGTGAAAAATATGAGGAGCTTAAAAAGTGTGAAATACATGAGGAGCATTAAAAGGTCTGAAAAAAAGGAGGAGCATGAAGCGGTGTTGAAAAACATGAAGAGCCTCAAAACGTGTGAAAATATGAAGAGCTTCAAAAATATGAAAAATATGAAGAGGTTCAAAAGGTGTGACAAATATGAAGAGCTTCAAAAGGTATCAAAAATGAGATGAGCATGAAAAGGTCTGAAAAATAGGAGGAGCATGAAGCGATGTTGAAAATCAAGAAGAGCCTGAAAAGGTGTGAAAAATATAAAGAGCTTCAAAAGGTGTGAAAAATATGAAGAGCTTCAAAAGGTGTCAAAATGAGATGAGCATGAAACGGTCTGAAAAATAGGAGGAGCATGAAGCGGTGTTGAAAAACATGAAGAGCCTGAAAAGGTGTGAAAATATGAAGAGATTCAAAAACATGAAAAATATGAAGAGCTTCAAAAAGTGTGACAAATATGAAGAGCTTCAAAAGGTATCAAAAATGAGATGAGCATGAAACGGTCTGAAAAATAGGAGGAGCATGAAGCGGTGTTGAAAATCATGAAGAGCCTGAAAAGGTGTGAAAAATATGAAGAGCTTCAAAAGGTGTGAAAAATATGAAGAGCTTCAAAAGGTGTGAAAAATATGAAGAGCTTCAAAAGGTGTCAAAATGAGATGAGCATGAAACGGTCTGAAAAACAGGAGGAGAATGAAGCGGCGTTGAAAATCATCAAGAGCCTGAAAAGGTGTGAAAAATATGAAGATCTTCAAAAGGTGTGAAATACATGAGGAGCATTAAACGGTCTGAAAATTAGGAGGAGCATGAAGCGGTGTTCTAAAACATGAAGAGCCTGAAAAGGTGTGAAATATATGAAGAGCTTCAAAAGGAGTCAAAAATATGAGGAGCATGAAACGTTCTGATAAAGAGGAGGAGAATGAAGCGGTGTTGAAAAACATCAAGAGCCTGAAAAGGTGTGAAAAATATGAAGAGCTTCAAAAGTTATCAAAAATATGAGGAGCATGAATAGGTCTGAAAAATAGGAGGAGCATGAAGCGGTGTTCAAAAACATGAAGAGCCTGAAAAGGTGTGAAAAATATGAAGAGCTTCAAAAGGTGTCAAAAATATGAAGAGCATGAAACGGTCTGAAATTTTGGAGGATCATGAGCGGTGTTCAAAAACATGAAGTGCCTGAAAATGTGTGAAAAATATGAAGAGCTCCAAATGGTGTCAAAAATATGAGAAGCATGAAACGGTCTGAAAGATAGGAGGAGCATGAAACGGTGATCAGAAACATGAAGAGCCTGAAAAGTTGTGAAAAATATGAATAGCTTCAAAAGGTGTGAAATTCAGGAGGAGCATGAAACCTTTCTGAAAAATAGGAGAAGCATGAAGTGGTGTGGAAAAACATGAAGCAGCTGAAAAGGTGTGAAAAATATGAAGAGCTTCAAAAGGTGTTAAAAATATGAAGAGCTTGAAACGGTCTGAAAATTTGGAGGATCATGAGCGGTGTTCAAAAACAAGAAGAGCCTGAAAAGGTGTGAAAAATATGAAGAGCTTCAAAAGGTGTGAAAAATATGAGGAGCATGAAACGGTCTGAAAAATAGAAGCAGCATGAAACGGTGTTGAAAAACATGAAGAGCCTGAAAAGGTGTGAAAAATATGAAGAGCTTCAAAAGGTGTTAAAAATATGAGGAGCATGAAACGGCCTGAAAAATAGAAGCAGCATGAAACGGTGTTGAAAAATGTGAAGAGCCTGAAAAGGTGTGAAAAATAGGAAGAGCTTCAAAAGGGGTCAAAAATATAAAGAGCATGAAACGGTCTGTAAAATAGGAGGTTCATGAAACGGTGTTCAAAATCATGAAGAGCCTGAAAACGTGTGAAAAATATGAAGATCTTCAAAAGGTGTCAAAAATATGAGGAGCATGAAACGTTCTGAAAAATAGGAGGAGAATGAAACGGTGATCAAAAACATGAGGAGCCTGAAAAGGTGTGAGAAATATGAAGAACTTCAAAAGGTGTGAAATTCATGAGGAGCATGAAACGGTCTGAAAAATATGAGAAGCATGAAGTGGTGTGGAAAAACATGAAGAGCCTGAAAAGGTGTGAAAAATATGAAGAGCTTCAAATGGTGTCAAAAATATGAGAAGCATGAAACGGTGTGAAAGATAGGAGGAGCATGAAACGGTGATCAGAAACATGAAGAGCCTGAAACGTTGTGAAAAATATGAAGAGCTTCAAAATGTGTGAAATTCATGAGAAGCATGAAAAGGTTTGAAAAATACGAGAAGCATGAAGTGGTGTGGAAAACATGAAGAACCTGAAAAGGTGTGAAAAATATGAAGAGTTTCAAAAGGTGTCAAAAATATGAGGAGCATGAAACGGTCTGAAAAATAGGAGGAGCATGAAACGGTGATCAAAAACAAGAGGAGCCTGAAAAGGTGTGAGAAATATGAAGAACTTCAAAAGGTGTTAAATTCATGAGAGCATGAAACGTTCTGAAAAATAGGAGGAGCATGAAGTGGTGTTCAAAAACATGAAGAGTCTGAAAAGGTGTGAAAAATATGAAGAGCTTCAATAGGTGTGAAAAATATGAGGAGCAGTATACGGTGTGCAAAATAGGAGAAGCATGAAGCGGTGTTCAAAAACATGAAGAGCCTGATAAGGTGTGAAAAATATGAAAAGTTTGAAAAGGTGTCAAAAATGAGATGAGCATGAAACGGTCTGAAAAATAGGAGGAGCATGAAGTGGTGTTGAAAAACATGAAGAGCCTGAAAAGTTGTGAAAAATATGAAGAGATTGTAAAGGTTTCAAAAATGAGATGAGCATGAAACGGTCTGAAAAATAGGAGGACCATGAAGTGGTGTTGCAAAACATGAAGAGCCTGAAAATGCATGAAAAATATGAAGAGGTTCAAAAGGTGTGAAATACATGAGGTGCATGAAACTCTCTGAAAAATAGGAGGAGCATGAAGCGGTGTTCAAAAACATGAAGAGCCTGAAATGTTGTGAAAAATTTGAAAAGCTTCAAAAGGTGTCAAAAACGAGATGAGCATGAAACTGTCTGAAAAATAGGAGGACCATGAAGTGGTGTTGAAAAACATGAAGAGCCTGAAAAGGAGTGAAAAATATGAAGAGCTTCAATAAGTGTCAAAAATATGAGGAGCATGAAACGGTCTGAAAAATAGGAGGAGCATGAAACGGTGATCAAAAACATGAAGAGTCTGAAAAGGTGTGAAAAATATGAAGAGCTTCAAAAGGTGTCAAAAATATGAGGAGCATGAAAGGTCTGAAAAATACGACGAGCATGAAGTGGTGCTGAAACACAAGAAGAGCCTGAAAAGTTGTGAAATAATGAAGAGCTTCTAAAGGTGTCAAAAATATGAGGAGGATGAAACGGTCTGAAAAATAGGAGGAGCATGAAGTGTTGTTGAAAAACCTGAAGAGCCTGAAAAGGTGTGAAAAAAATGAAGAGCTTCAAAATGTGTCAAAAATATGAGGAGCATGAAACGGTCTGGAAAATAGGAGGAGCATGAAGCGGTGTTCAAAAACATGAAGAGTCTGAAAACGTGTGAAAAATATGAAGAGCTTCAAAAGGTGTCAAAACTATTAGGGGCATGAAACGGTCTGAAAAATACGAGGAGCATGAAGTGGTGTTGAAAAACATGAAGAGCTTGAAAAGGTGTGAAAATTATGAAGAGCTTCAAAAGGGGTCAAAAATATGAGGAGCATGAAACGGTCTGAAAAAGAGGAGAAGCGGGAAGCTGTGTTCAAAAACATGAAGAGCCTGAAAAGGTGTGAAAAATGTGAACAGCTTCAAAAGGTGTGAAAAATATGAGGAGCATGTAAAGGTCTGAAAAATAGAAGCAGCATGAAATGGTGTTGAAAAACATGAAGAGCCTGAAAAGGTGTGAAAAATATGAAGAGCTTCAAAAATGTGAAAAATATGAAGAGCTTCAAAAGGTGTGAAATATATGAAGAGTTTCAAAAGGTGTTAAAAATTAGAAGAGCATGAAACGGTCTGAAAAATAGGAGGAGCGTGAAGTGGTGTTGAAAAACATGAAGAGCCTGAAAAGGTGTGAAAAATATAAAGAGCTTCAAAAGGTGTGAATTACATGAGGAGCATGAAAAAGTCTGAAAAAAGGAGGAGCATAAGGCGGTGTTGAAAAACATGAAGAGCCTGAAAAGGTGTGAAAAATATGAAGAGATTCAAAAGGTGTCAATAATATGAGGAGCATGAAACTGTCTGAAAAATGGGAGGAGCATGAAGCTGTGTTCAAAATCGTGAAGAGCCTGAAAAGGTGTGAAAAATATGAAGAGCTTCAAAACGTGTCAAAAATATGAGGAGCATGAAACGGTCTGAAAAATAGAAGCAGCATGAAGTGGTGTTCAAAAACATGAAGAGCCTGAAAACGTGTGAAAAATATGAAGAGCTTCAAAAGGTGTGAAAAATATGAAGAGCTTCAAAAAGTGTCAAAAATTAGATGAGCATGAAACGGTCTGATAAATAGGAGGAGCATGAAGCGGTGTTCAAAAACATGAAGAGCCTGAAATGGTGTGAAAAATATGTCGAGATTCAAAACGTGTCAAAAATATGAGGAGTATGAAACGGTCTGAAAAAAGGAAGAGCAAGAAAGGGTGTTGAAAAACATGAAGAGACTGAAAACGTGTGAAAAATATGAAGAGCTTCAAAGATGTGAAAAATATGAAGAGCTTCAAAAGGTGTCAAAAATGAGATGAGCATGAAATGGTCTGAAAAATACGAGGAGCATGAAGGTGTGTTGAAAATCATGAAAAGCCTGAAAAGGCATGAAAAATATGAAGAGCATCAAAAGATCTGAAAAATATGAAGAGCATAAAAAGATGTCAAAATGAGATGAGCATGAAACGGTCTGAAAAATAGGAGGAACATGAAGTGGTGTGGAAAAAAATGAAAAGTCTGAAGTGGTGTGAAATATATGAAGAGCTTCAAAAGGTGTTAAAAATATGAGGAGAAAGAAACGGTCTGCAAAATAGGAGGAGCATGAAATGATGTTCAAAAACACAAAGAGCATGAAAAGCTGTGAGAAATATGAAGAGCTTCAAAAGGTGTGAAAAATATGAGGAGCATGAAATGGTCTGAAAAATAGGAGGAGCATGAAGAGGTGTTCAAAAACATGACGAGCCTGAAAAGGTGTGAAAAATATGAAGAGCTTCTAAAGGTGTCAAAAATATGAGGAGCATGAAACGGTCTGAAAAACAAGAGTAGCATGAAGTGGTGTTGAATCACATCAAGAGCCTGAAAAGGTGTGAAAAATATGAAGAGCTTCAAAAGGTGTTAAAAATATGAAGAGCATGAAACGGTCTGAAAAATAGGAGAAGCGTGAAGCTGTGTTCAAAAACATGAAGAGCCTGAAAAGGTGTGAAAAATGTGAACAGCTTCAAAAGGTGTGAAAAATATGAGGAGCATGTAAAGGTCTGAAAAATAGAAGCAGCATGAAATGGTGTTGAAAAACATGAAGAGCCTGAAAAGGTGTGAAAAATATGAAGAGCTTCAAAAATGTGAAAAATATGAAGAGCTTCAAAAGGTGTGAAATATATGAAGAGTTTCAAAAGGTGTTAAAAATTAGAAGAGCATGAAACGGTCTGAAATATAGGAGGAGCGTGAAGTGGTGTTGAAAAACATGAAGAGCCTGAAAAGGTGTGAAAAATATTAACAGCTTCAAAAGGTGTGAATTACATGAGGAGCATGAAAAAGTCTGAAAAAAGGAGGAGCATAAGGCGGTGTTGAAAAACATGAAGAGCCTGAAAAGGTGTGAAAAATATGAAGAGATTCAAAAGGTGTCAATAATATGAGGAGCATGAAACTGTCTGAAAAATGGGAGGAGCATGAAGCTGTGTTCAAAAACGTGAAGAGCCTGAAAAGGTGTGAAAAATATGAAGAGCTTCAAAACGTGTCAAAAATATGAGGAGCATGAAACGGTCTGAAAAATAGAAGCAGCATGAAGCGGTGTTCAAAAACATGAAGAGCCTGAAAACGTGTGAAAAATATGAAGAGCTTCAAAAGGTGTGAAAAATATTAAGAGCTTCAAAAAGTGTCAAAAATTAGATGAGCATGAAACGGTCTGAAAAATAGGAGGAGCATGAAGCGTTGTTCAAAAACGTGAAGAGCCTGAAAAGGTGTGAAAAATATGAAGAGCTTCAAAATTTGTGAAATACATGAGGAGAATGAAAAGTTCTGAAAAATAGGAGGAGCATGAAGTGGTGTTCAAAAACATGATGAGCCTGAAAACGTGTGAAAAATATGAGGAGCTTCAAAAATGTGAAAAATATGGAGAGCTTCAAAAGGTGTCAAAAATATGAGGAGCATGAAACGGTCTTAAAAATAGGAGGAGGATGAATTGGTGTTCAAAAACATGAAGAGCCTGAAAAGGTGTGAAAAATATGAAGAGACTCAATACGTGTCAAAAATATGAGGAGTATGAAACAGTCGGAAAAATAGCAGGAGCATGAAGCGGTGTTGAAAAACATGAAGAGTCTGAAAACGTGTGAAAATTATGAAGAGCTTCAAAAATGTGAAAAATATGAAGAGCTTCAAAAGGTGTGAAAAATATGAAGAGCTTCAAAAGGTGTCAAAAAAGAGATGAGCATGAAAAGGTCTGAAAAATACGAGGAGCATGAAGCGGTGTTGAAAATCATGAAGAGCCTGAAAAGGTATGAAAAATATGAAGAGCTTCATAAGGTGTGAAATATATGAAGAGATTCAAAAGGTGTCAAAATGAGATGAGCATGAAACGATTTGAAAAATAGGAGGAGCATGAATTGGTGTTGAAGAAATTGAAGAACCTGAAAAGGTGTGAAATATCTGAAGAGCTTCAAAAGGTGTCAAAGATATGAGCAGAATGAAACAGTCTGAAAAATAGGAGGAGCATGACGCCGTGTTCAAAAACATGAAGAGCCTGAAAAGGTGTGAAAAATATGAGGAACTTCAAACGGTGTGAAATACATGAGGAGCATTAAACGGTCTGGAAAATAGGAGGAGCATGAAGGGGTGTTGAAAAACATGAAGAGCCTGAAATCTTGTGAAAAATATGAAGAGCTTCAAAAGGTGTGAAAAATATGAAGAGCTTCAAAAGGTGTCAAAATGAGATGAGAATGAAACGGTCTGAAAAAGAGGAGGAGCATGAAGTGGTGTTGAAATAAATGAAGAGCCTGAAAAGGTGTGAAATATATGAAGAGCTTCAAAATGTGTGAAAAATATGAGGAGAACGAAACGGTGTGAAAAATAGGAGGAGCATGGAGTGGTGTTGAAAAACATGAAGAGCCTGAAAAGTTGTGAGAAATATGAAGAGCTTCAAAAGGTGTGAAAAATATGAAGAGCTTCAAAACGTGTCAAAAATATGAGGAGAATGAAACGGGCTGCAACATAGGAGGAGCATGAAATGGTGTTCAAAAACATGAAGAGCCTGAAAAGGTGTGAAAAATATGAAGTGATTCAAAAGTTGTGAAATACATGAGGAGGATTAAACGGTCTGAAAAATAGGAGTAGCATGAAGTGGTGTTGAAAAATATGAAGAGCCTGAAAACGTGTGAAAAATATGAAGAGCTTCAAAATGTGTGAAAAATATGAAGAGCTTCAAAAGGTGTCAAAATGAGATGAGCATGAAACGGTCTGAAAAATAGGAGGAGAATGAAGCGGTGTTGAAAAACATGAAGAGCCTGAAAACGTGTGAAAAATATGAAGAGCTTCAAAAGGTGTGAAAAATATGAAGAGCTTCAAATGGTGTCAAATATTAGATGAGCCTGAAACGGTCTGAAAAATAGGAGGAGCATGAAATGGTGTTGAAAAAAAATGAAGAGCCTGAAAAGGTGTGAAATATATGAAGAGCTTGAAAAGGTGTCAAAAATATGAGGAGCATGAAACGGTCTGAAAAATAGGAGGAACATGAAGCGGTGTTAAAAAACATGAAGAGCCTGAAAAGGTGTGAAAAATATGAAGAGTTTCTAAAGGTGTCAAAATGAGATGAGCATGAAACGTTCTGAAAAATAGGAGGAGAATGAAGAGGTGTTGAAAATCATCAAGAGCCTGAAAAGGTGTGAAAAATATGAAGAGCTTAAAAACGTGTCAAAAAGAGATGAGCATGAAAAGGTCTGAAAAATAGGAGGAGCATGAAGTGGTGTTGAAAAAAATGAAAACCCTGAAAAGGTGTGAAATATATGAAGAGCTTCAAAACGTGTGAGATACATGAGGAGAATGAAACGATCTGAAAAATAGCAGGAGCATGAAGCGGTGTTGAAAAACATGAAGTGTCTGAAAAGTGTGAAAATATGAAGAGCTTCAAAAATATGAAAAATATGAAGCGCTTCAAAAGGTGTGAAAAATATGAAGAGCTTCAAAAGGTGTCAAAAATGAGATGAGCATGAAACTGTCTGAAAAATAGGAGGAGCATGATGCGGTGTTGAAAATCATGAAGAGCCTGAAAAGGTGTGAAAAATATGAAAAGCTTCAAAAGATGTGAAAAATATGAAGAGCTTCAAAAGGTGTCAAAAATATGAGGAGCATGAAACGTTCTGAAAAATAGGAGGAGGATGAAGCGGTGTTGAAAAACATGAAGAGTCTGAAAAGGTGTGAAAATATGAAGACCTTCAAAAATATGAAAAATATGAAGAGCTTCAAAAGGTGTCAAAAATATGAGGAGCATGAAACGTTCTGATAAAGAGGAGGAGAATGAAGCGGTGTTGAAAAACATCAAGAGCCTAAAAAGGTGTGAAAAATATGAAGAGCTTCAAAAGGTGTGAAATAGATGAGGAGCATTAAATGGTCTAAAAAATAGGAGGAGCATGAACTGGTGTTCAAAAACGTGAAGAGCCTGAAAAGGTGTGAAATATATGAAGAGCTTCAAAAGGTGTCAAATATATGAGGAGCATGAAACGGTCTGAAAAATATGAGGAGCATGAAACGGTGATCAAAAACATGAAGAGCCTGAAAAGGTGTGAAAAACATGAAGAGATTCAAAAGCTGTGAAATACACGAGGAGCATGAAACGGGCTGAAAAATAGGAGAAGCATGAAGTAGTGTGGAAAAACATGAAGAGCCTGAAAAGGTGTGAAAAATATGAAGAGCTTCAAAAGGTGTGAAAAATATGAGGAGCAAGAAATGGTCTGAAAAATAGGAGGATTATGAAACGGTGTTCAAAAACAAGAAGAGCCTGAAAAGGTGTGAAAAATAGTAAAAGCCTCACAAAGTGTCAAAAATATGAGGAGCATGAAACGGTCTGAAAAATTGCAGGAGCATGAAGTGGTGTTGAAAAACATGAAGAGTCTGAAAACGTGTGAAAATAAGAAGAGCTTCAAAAATATGAGAAATATGAAGAGCTTCAAAAGGTATCAAAATGAGATGAGCATGAACCTGTCTGAAAAATAGGAGGAGCATGAAGTGGGGTTGAAAAAATGAAAAGCCTGAAAAGGTGTGAAATATATGAAGTGCTTCAAAGGAGTCAAAAATATGAGGAGAATGAAACGGTCTGAAAAATAGGAGGAGCATGAAGTGGTGTTGAAAAACATGAAGAGCCTGAAAACGTGTGAAAAATATGAAGACCTTCAAAAAGTGTGAAAAATATGAAGAGTTTCAAAAGGTGTGAAAAAAGAGATGAGCATGAAAAGGTCTGAAAAATAGGAGGAGCATGAAGCGGTGTTGAAAATCATGAAAAGCCTGAAAAGGTGTGAAAAATATGAAGAGCTTCAAAAGGTGTCAAAATGAGATGAGCATGAAACGATCGGAAAAACAGGAGGAGAATGAAGCGGTGTGGAAATCATCAAGAGCATGAAAAGGTGTGAAAAATATGAGGAGCTTCAAAAGGTGTCAAAAAGGGATGAGCATGAAAAGGTCTGAAAAATAGGAGGAGCAAGAAGTGGTGTTGAAAAAATGAGAAGCCTGAAAAGGTGTGAAATATATGAAGAGCTTCAAAAGGTGTGAAATAAATGAGGAGCATGAAACTCTCTGAAAAATAGAAGGAGCATGAAGAGTTGTTGTAAAATATGAAGAGCCTGAAAAGGTGTGAAAAATATGAAGAGCTTCAAAAGGTGTCCAAAATATGAGGAGCATGAAACGGTCTGAAAAATAGGAGGAGCATGAAGCGGTGTGGAAAAACATGAAGAGCCAGAAAAGGTGTGAAAAATATGAAGAGCTTCAAAAGGTGTCCAAAATATGAGGAGCATGAAATGGTCTGAAAAATAGGAGGAGCATGAAGCAGTGTTTAAAAACATGAAGAGCCTGAAAAGGTGTGAAAAATATGAAGAGCTTCAAAAGGTGTGAAAAACATGAAGAGCTTCAAAAGGTGTCAAAATGAGATGAGAATGAAACGTTCTGAAAAAGAAGAGGAGCATGAAGTGGTGTTGAAAAAAATGAAGAGCCTGAAAAGGTGTGAAATATAGGAAGAGCTTCAAAATGTGTGAAAAATATGAGGAGAACGAAACGGTGTGAAAAATAGGAGGAGCATGGAGTGGTTTTGAAAAACATGAAGAGCCTGAAAAGCTGTGAGAAATATGAAGAGCTTCAAAAGGTGTGAAAAATATGAAGAGCTTCAAAACGTGTCAAAAATATGAGGAGAATGAAACGGGCTGCAACATAGGAGGAGCATGAAATGGTGTTCAGAAACATGAAGAGCCTGAAAAGGTGTGAAAAATATGAAGTGATTCAAAAGTTGTGAAATACATGAGGAGGATTAAACGGTCTGAAACATAGGAGGAGCAAGAAGCGGTGTTGTAAAACATGAAGAGCCTAAAAACGTGTGAAAAATATGAAGAGCTTCAAAAGGTGTGAAAAATATGAAGAGCTTCAAAAAGTGTCAAAAATTAGATGAGCATGAAACGGTCTAAAAATAGGAGTAGCATGAAGTGGTGTTGAAAAATATGAAGAGCCTGAAAACGTGTGAAAAATATGAAGAGCTTCAAAATGTGTGAAAAATATGAAGAGTTTCAAAAGGTGTCAAAATGAGATGAGCATGAAACGGTCTGAAAAATAGGAGGAGAATGAAGCGGTGTTGAAAAACATGAAGATCCTGAAAACGTGTGAAAAATATGAAGAGCTTCAAAAGGTGTCAAAAATATGAGGAGCATGAAACGGTCTGAAAAATAGGAGGAGCATGAAGTGGTGTTGAAAAAAATGAAGAGCCTGAAAAGGTGTGAAATATATGAAGAGCTTCAAAAGGTGTCAAAAATATGAGGAGCATGACACGGTCTGAAGAATAGGAGGAGCATGAAGCGGTGTTCAAAAACATGAAGAGCCTGAAAAGGTGTGAAAAATAAGAAGAGCTTCAAAAGGTGTCAAAATGAGATGAGCATGAAACGGTCTGAAAAACAGGAGGGGAATGAAGCGATGTTGAAAATCATCAAGAGCCTGAAAAGGTGTGAGAAATATGAAGAGCTTCAAAAGGTGTCTAAAATATGAGGAGCATGAAACAATCTGAAATATAGGAGGAGCATGAAGCGGTGTTCAAAAATATGAAGAGCCTGAAAAGGTGTGAAATATATGAAGAGCTTGAAAAGGTGTCAAAAATATGAGGAGCATGAAACGGTCTGAAAAATAGGAGGAGCATGAAGCGGTGTTAAAAAACATGAAGAGCCTGAAAAGGTGTGAAAAATATGAAGAGTTTCTAAAGGTGTCAAAATGAGATGAGCATGAAACGTTCTGAAAAATAGGAGGAGAATGAAGAGGTGTTGAAAATCATCAAGAGCCTGAAAAGGTGTGAAAAACATGAAGAGCATAAAAAAATTGTCAAAAAGAGATGAGCATGAAAAGGTCTGAAAAATAGGAGGAGCATGAAGCGGTGTTGAAAATCATGAAGAGCCTGAAAATGTGTGAAAAATATGAAAAGCTTCAAAAGATGTGAAAAATATGAAGAGCTTCAAAAGGTGTCAAAAATATGAGGAGCATGAAACGGTCTGAAAAATAGGAGGAGCATGAAGCTGTGTTCAAAAATATGAAGAGCCTGAAAAGGTGTGAAAAATATGAAGAGCTTCAAAAGGTGTGAAATACATGAGGAGCATGAAACGGTCTGAAAAATAGAAGGAGCATGAAGCTGTATTGAAGAACATGAAGAGTCTGAAAAGGTGTGAAACATATGAAGAGCTTCAAAATGTGTGAAATACATGAGGAGCGTGAAACGATTTGAAAAATACGATGATCATGAATTGGTGTTGAAAAAAATGAAGAGCCTGAAAAGGTGTGAAATATCTGAAGAGCTTCAAAAGGTGTGAAAAATATGAAGACCTTGAAAAGGTGTGAAAAAAGAAATGAGCATGAAAAGGTCTGAAAAATAGGAGGAGCATGAAGCGGTGATCAAAAACGTGAAGAGCCTGAAAAGGTGTGAATAATATGAAGAGCTTCTAAAGGTTTCAAAAATATGAGGAGCATGAAACGGCCTGAAAAATAGGCGGAGCATGAAGCGGTGTTGAAAAACATCAAGAGCCTGAAAAGTGTGAAATATATGAAGAGTCTCAAAACGTGTCAAAAATATGTGGAGTATGAAACGGCATGATAAATAGCAGGAGCATGAACCGGTGTTGAAAAACATGAAGAGTCTGAAGTCGTGTGAAAAATATGAAGAGCTTCAAAAATGTGAAAAATATGAAGAACTTCAAAAGATGTGAATAATATGCAAAGCTTCAAAAGATGTCAAAAATGAGATGAGCATGAAACGATCTGAAAAATAAGAGGGGCATGAAGTCGTGTTCAAAACTATGAAGAGCCTGATAAGGTGTGAAAAATATGAAGTGCTTCAAAAGGTGTGAAAAATATGAGGAGCATGACACGGTCTGAAAAATAGGAGGAGCATGAAGCGGTGTTGAAAAACATGAAGAGCCTGAAAAGGTGTGAGAAATATGAAGAGCTTCAAAAGGTGTCAAAAATATGAGGAGCATGAAACGTTCTGAAAAATAGGAGGAGGATGAAGCGGTGTTGAAAAACATGAAGAGTCTGAAAAGGTGTGAAAATATGAAGACCTTCAAAAATATGAAAAATATGAAGAGCTTCAAAAGGTGTGAAAAACATGAAGAGCTTCAAAAGGTGTCAAAAATGAGATGAGAATGAAACGGTCTGAAAAATAGGAGGAGCATGAAACGGTGTTCAAAACATGAAGAGCCTGAAAATGTGTGAAAAATATGAAGAGCTTCTAAAGGTGTGAAAAAGAAATGAGCATGAAAAGGTCTGAAAAATAGGAGGAGCATGAAGCGGTGTTGAAAATCATGAAAAGCCTGAAATGGTGTGAAAAATATGAAGAGTTTGAAAAGGTGTGAAATACATGAAGAGCATGAAACTCTCTGAAAAATAGAAGGAGCATGAAGTGGTGTTGAAAAACATGAAGAGCCTGAAAAGGTGTGAAAAATATGAAGAGCTTCAAAAGGTGTCCAAAATATGAGGAGCATGAAAAGTTCTGAAAAATAGGAGGAGCATGACGCGGTGTTGAAAAACATGAAGAGCCTGAAAAGGTGTGAAAAATATGAAGAGCTTCAAAATTGTCCAAAATATGAGGAGCATGAATCGGTCTGCAAAATAGGAGGAGCAAGAAAAGGTTTTCAAAACATGAAGAGCCTGAAAATGTGTGAAAAATATGAAGAGCTTCAAAAGGTGTGAAATACATGAGGAGGATTAAACGGTCTGAAAAATAGGAGGAGCATGAAGCGGTGTTGAAAAACATGAAGAGCCTGAAAGGTGTGAAAAATATGAAGAGCTTCTAAAGGTGTCAAAAATATGAGGAGCATAAAACGGTCTTAAAAATACGAGGAGCATGAAGTGGTGTTGAAAAACATGAAGAGCCTGAAAAGGTGTGAAAAATATGAAGAGGTACAAAAGGTGTCAAATTATGAGGAGCATGAAACGGTCTGAAAAATAGGAGGAGCATGAAGCTATTTTCAAAGACATGAAGAGCGTGAAAGTTGTGAAAAATATGAAGAGCTTCAAAAGGTGTGAAAAATATGAGGAGCATGAAACGGTCTGAAAATTAGGAGGAGCATGAAGTGATGTTCAAAAACATGAAGAGCCTGAAAAGGTGTGAAAAATATGAAGAGCTTAAAAAGGTGTCAAATATATGAGGAGCATGAAACGGTCTGAAAAAAAGGAGGAACATGAAACGGTGTTCAAAAACATGAAGAGCCTGAAAAGGTGTGAAATATATGACGAGCTTGAAAAGGTGTCAAAAATATGAGGAGCATGAAACGGTCTGAAAAATAGGAGGAGCATGAAGCGTTGTTAAAAAACATGAAGAGCCTGAAAACGTGTGAAAAATATGAAGAGCTTCAAAAGGTGTCAAAAATATGAGGAGCATGAAACAGTCTTAAAAATAGGAGGAGGATGAAGTGGTGTTCAAAAACTTGAAGAGGATGAAAAGGTGTGAAAAATATGAAGAGCTTCAAAAGGTGTCAAAAATATGAGGAGCATGAAACGATCTTAAAAATAGGAGGAGGATGAAGCGGTGTTCAAAAACTTGAAGAGGATGAAAAGGTGTGAAAAATATGAAGAGCTTTAAAAGGTGTTAAAAATATGAGGAGCATGAAACGGTGAAAAATAGGAGGAGCATGAAGCGGTGTTGAAAAACATGAACAGTCTGATAAGGTGTGGAAAATATGTATAGCTTCAAAAGGTGTTAAATACATGAGGAGCATGAAACGGTCTGAAAAATAAGAGGAGCATGAAGCGGTGTTCAAAAACATGAAGAGCCTGAAAAGGTGTGAAAAATATGAAGAGCTTCAAAATTTGTGAAATACATGAGGAGCATGAAAAGTTCTGAAAAATAGGAGGAGCATGAAGTGGTGTTCAAAAACATGATGAGCCTGAAAACGTGTGAAAAATATGAGGAGCTTCAAAAATGTGAAAAATATGAAGAGCTTCAAAAGGTGTCAAAAATATGAGGAGCATGAAACGGTCTTAAAAATAGGAGGAGGATGAATTGGTGTTCAAAAACATGAAGAGCCTGAAAAGGTGTGAAAAATATGAAGAGCTTCAAAAGGTGTCAAAATGAGATGAGCATGAAACGGTCTGAAAAACAGGAGGGGAAAGAAGCGATGTTGAAAATCATCAAGAGCCTGAAAAGGTGTGAGAAATATGAAGAGCTTCAAAAGGTGTCTAAAATATGAGGAGCATGAAACGGTCTGAAAAATAGGAGGAGCATGAAGCGGTGTTCAAAAACATGAAGAGCCTGAAAAGGTGTGAAAAATATGAAGAGCTTCAAAAGGTGTCAAAATGAGATGAGCATGAAACGGTCTGAAAAACAGGAGGGGAAAGAAGCGATGTTGAAAATCTTCAAGAGCCTGAAAGGTGTGAGAAATATGAAGAGCTTCAAAATGTGTCTAAAATATGAGGAGCATGAAACAATCTGAAAAATAGGAGGAGCATGAAGCGGTGTTCAAAAATATGAAGAGTCTGAAAAGGTGTGAAATATATGAAGAGCTTCAAAAGGTGTCAAAAATATGAGGAGCATGAAACGGGCTGAAAAATAGGAGGAACATGAAGCGGTGTTCAAAAACATGTAAAGCCTGAAAAGGTGTGAAATATATGACGAGCTTGAAAAGGTGTCAAAAATATGAGGAGCATGAAACGGTCTGAAAAATAGGAGGAGCATGAAGCGTTGTTAAAAAACATGAAGAGCCTGAAAAGGTGTGAAAAATATGAAGAGTTTCTAAAGGTGTCAAAATGAGATGAGCATGAAACGTTCTGAAAAATAGGAGGAGAATGAAGAGGTGTTGAAAATCATCAAGAACCTGAAAAGGTGTGAAAAATATGAAGAGATTAAAAAGGTGTCAAAAAGAGATGAGCATGAAAAGGTCTGAAAAATAGGAGGAGCATGAAGTGGTGTTGAAAAAAATGAAAACCCTGAAAAGGTGTGAAATATATGAAGAGCTTCAAAAGGTGTGAGATACATGAGGAGAATGAAACGATCTGAAAAATTGCAGGAGCATGAAGCGGTGTTGAAAATCATGAAGTGTCTGAAAAGTGTGAAAATATGAAGAGCTTCAAAAATATGAAAAATATGAAGCGCTTCAAAAGGTCTGAAAAATATGAAGAGCTTCAGAAGGTGTCAAAAATGAGATGAGCATGAAACTGTCTGAAAAATATTAGGAGCATGAAGCGGTGTTGAAAAACAAGAAGAGCCTGAAAAGGTGTGAAAAATATGAAGAGTTTCAAAAGGTGTGAAATATATGAGGTGCAAGAAAAGGTCTGAAAATTATTAGGAGCATGAAGCGGTGTTGAAAAACATGAAGAGCCTGAAAACGTGTGAAAAATATGAAGAGCTTCATAAGGTGTGAAATATATGAAGAGATTCAAAAGGTGTCAAAATGACATGAGCATGAAACGATTTGAAAAATAGGAGGAGCATGAATTGGTGTTGAAAAAAATGAAGAGCCTGAAAAGGTGTGAAATATCTGAAGAGCTTCAAAAGGTGTCAAAGATATGAGGAGAATGAAACAGTCTGAAAAATAAGCGGAGCATGAAGCGGTGATCAAAAACATGAAGACCATGAAAAGGTGTGAATAATATGAAGAGCTTCTAAAGGTGTCAAAAATATGAGGAGCATGAAACGGCCTGAAAAATAGGCGAAGCATGAAGCGGTGTTGAAAAACATCAAGAGCCTGAAAAGTGTGAAAAATATGAAGAGCTTCAAAAGGTGTCAAAAATATGAGGAGCATGAAACGGTCTTAAAAATAGGAGGAGGATGAAGTGGTGTTCAAAAACTTGAAGAGGATGAAAAGGTGTGAAAAATATGAAGAGCTTCAAAAGGTGTCAAAAATATGAGGAGCATGAAACGGTCTTAAAAATAGGAGGAGGATGAAGCGGTGTTCAAAAACTTGAAGAGGATGAAAAGGTGTGAAAAATATGAAGAGCTTTAAAAGGTGTTAAAAATATGAGGAGCATGAAACGGTGAAAAATAGGAGGAGCATGAAGCGGTGTTGAAAAACATGAACAGTCTGAAAAGGTGTGGAAAATATGTATAGCTTCAAAAGGTGTTAAATACATGAGGAGCATGAAACGGTCTGAAAAATAAGAGGAGCATGAAGCGGTGTTCAAAAACATGAAGAGCCTGAAAAGGTGTGAAAAATATGAAGAGCTTCAAAATTTGTGAAATACATGAGGAGCATGAAAAGTTCTGAAAAATAGGAGGAGCATGAAGTGGTGTTCAAAAACAAGATGAGCAGGAAAACGTGTGAAAAATATGAGGAGCTTCAAAAATGTGAAAAATATGGAGAGCTTCAAAAGGTGTCAAAAATATGAGGAGCATGAAACGTTCTGAAAAAGAGGAGGAGAATGAAGCAGTGTTGAAAAACATCAAGAGCCTGAAAACGTGTGAAAAATATGAGGAGCTTCAAAAGGTGTCAAAAATGTGAGGAGCATGAAACATTCTTAAAAATAGGAGGAGGATGAAGTGGTGTTCAAAAACTTGAAGAGGATGAAAAGGTGTGAAAAATATGAAGAGCTTCAAAAGGTGTCAAAAATATGAGGAGCATGAAACAGTCTTAAAAATAGGAGGAGCATGAAGCGGTGTTGAAAAACATGAAGAGCCTGAAAACGTGTGAAAAATATGAAGAGCTTCAAAAGGTGTCAAAAATATGAGGAGCATGAAACAGTCTTAAAAATAGGAGGAGGATGAAGTGGTGTTCAAAAACTTGAAGAGGATGAAAAGGTGTGAAAAATATGAAGAGCTTCAAAAGGTGTCAAAAATATGAGGAGCATGAAACGATCTTAAAAATAGGAGGAGGATGAAGCGGTGTTCAAAAACTTGAAGAGGATGAAAAGGTGTGAAAAATATGAAGAGCTTTAAAAGGTGTTAAAAATATGAGGAGCATGAAACGGTGAAAAATAGGAGGAGCATGAAGCGGTGTTGAAAAACATGAACAGTCTGATAAGGTGTGGAAAATATGTATAGCTTCAAAAGGTGTTAAATACATGAGGAGCATGAAACGGTCTGAAAAATAAGAGGAGCATGAAGCGGTGTTCAAAAACATGAAGAGCCTGAAAAGGTGTGAAAAATATGAAGAGCTTCAAAATTTGTGAAATACATGAGGAGCATGAAAAGTTCTGAAAAATAGGAGGAGCATGAAGTGGTGTTCAAAAACATGATGAGCCTGAAAACGTGTGAAAAATATGAGGAGCTTCAAAAATGTGAAAAATATGAAGAGCTTCAAAAGGTGTCAAAAATATGAGGAGCATGAAACGGTCTTAAAAATAGGAGGAGGATGAATTGGTGTTCAAAAACATGAAGAGCCTGAAAAGGTGTGAAAAATATGAAGAGCTTCAAAAGGTGTCAAAATGAGATGAGCATGAAACGGTCTGAAAAACAGGAGGGGAAAGAAGCGATGTTGAAAATCATCAAGAGCCTGAAAAGGTGTGAGAAATATGAAGAGCTTCAAAAGGTGTCTAAAATATGAGGAGCATGAAACGGTCTGAAAAATAGGAGGAGCATGAAGCGGTGTTCAAAAACATGAAGAGCCTGAAAAGGTGTGAAAAATATGAAGAGCTTCAAAAGGTGTCAAAATGAGATGAGCATGAAACGGTCTGAAAAACAGGAGGGGAAAGAAGCGATGTTGAAAATCTTCAAGAGCCTGAAAGGTGTGAGAAATATGAAGAGCTTCAAAATGTGTCTAAAATATGAGGAGCATGAAACAATCTGAAAAATAGGAGGAGCATGAAGCGGTGTTCAAAAATATGAAGAGTCTGAAAAGGTGTGAAATATATGAAGAGCTTCAAAAGGTGTCAAAAATATGAGGAGAATGAAACGGGCTGAAAAATAGGAGGAACATGAAGCGGTGTTCAAAAACATGTAAAGCCTGAAAAGGTGTGAAATATATGAAGAGCTTGAAAAGGTGTCAAAAATATGAGGAGCATGAAACGGTCTGAAAAATAGGAGGAGCATGAAGCGTTGTTAAAAAACATGAAGAGCCTGAAAAGGTGTGAAAAATATGAAGAGTTTCTAAAGGTGTCAAAATGAGATGAGCATGAAACGTTCTGAAAAATAGGAGGAGAATGAAGAGGTGTTGAAAATCATCAAGAACCTGAAAAGGTGTGAAAAATATGAAGAGATTAAAAAGGTGTCAAAAAGAGATGAGCATGAAAAGGTCTGAAAAATAGGAGGAGCATGAAGTGGTGTTGAAAAAAATGAAAACCCTGAAAAGGTGTGAAATATATGAAGAGCTTCAAAAGGTGTGAGATACATGAGGAGAATGAAACGATCTGAAAAATTGCAGGAGCATGAAGCGGTGTTGAAAAACATGAAGTGTCTGAAAAGTGTGAAAATATGAAGAGCTTCAAAAATATGAAAAATATGAAGCGCTTCAAAAGGTCTGAAAAATATGAAGAGCTTCAGAAGGTGTCAAAAATGAGATGAGCATGAAACTGTCTGAAAAATATTAGGAGCATGAAGCGGTGTTGAAAAACAAGAAGAGCCTGAAAAGGTGTGAAAAATATGAAGAGTTTCAAAAGGTGTGAAATATATGAGGTGCAAGAAAAGGTCTGAAAATTATTAGGAGCATGAAGCGGTGTTGAAAAACATGAAGAGCCTGAAAACGTGTGAAAAATATGAAGAGCTTCATAAGGTGTGAAATATATGAAGAGATTCAAAAGGTGTCAAAATGACATGAGCATGAAACGATTTGAAAAATAGGAGGAGCATGAATTGGTGTTGAAAAAAATGAAGAGCCTGAAAAGGTGTGAAATATCTGAAGAGCTTCAAAAGGTGTCAAAGATATGAGGAGAATGAAACAGTCTGAAAAATAAGCGGAGCATGAAGCGGTGATCAAAAACATGAAGACCATGAAAAGGTGTGAATAATATGAAGAGCTTCTAAAGGTGTCAAAAATATGAGGAGCATGAAACGGCCTGAAAAATAGGCGAAGCATGAAGCGGTGTTGAAAAACATCAAGAGCCTGAAAAGTGTGAAAAATATGAAGAGCTTCAAAAGGTGTCAAAAATATGAGGAGCATGAAACGGTCTTAAAAATAGGAGGAGGATGAAGTGGTGTTCAAAAACTTGAAGAGGATGAAAAGGTGTGAAAAATATGAAGAGCTTCAAAAGGTGTCAAAAATATGAGGAGCATGAAACGGTCTTAAAAATAGGAGGAGGATGAAGCGGTGTTCAAAAACTTGAAGAGGATGAAAAGGTGTGAAAAATATGAAGAGCTTTAAAAGGTGTTAAAAATATGAGGAGCATGAAACGGTGAAAAATAGGAGGAGCATGAAGCGGTGTTGAAAAACATGAACAGTCTGAAAAGGTGTGGAAAATATGTATAGCTTCAAAAGGTGTTAAATACATGAGGAGCATGAAACGGTCTGAAAAATAAGAGGAGCATGAAGCGGTGTTCAAAAACATGAAGAGCCTGAAAAGGTGTGAAAAATATGAAGAGCTTCAAAATTTGTGAAATACATGAGGAGCATGAAAAGTTCTGAAAAATAGGAGGAGCATGAAGTGGTGTTCAAAAACAAGATGAGCAGGAAAACGTGTGAAAAATATGAGGAGCTTCAAAAATGTGAAAAATATGGAGAGCTTCAAAAGGTGTCAAAAATATGAGGAGCATGAAACGTTCTGAAAAAGAGGAGGAGAATGAAGCAGTGTTGAAAAACATCAAGAGCCTGAAAACGTGTGAAAAATATGAGGAGCTTCAAAAGGTGTCAAAAATGTGAGGAGCATGAAACATTCTTAAAAATAGGAGGAGGATGAAGTGGTGTTCAAAAACTTGAAGAGGATGAAAAGGTGTGAAAAATATGAAGAGCTTCAAAAGGTGTCAAAAATATGAGGAGCATGAAACAGTCTTAAAAATAGGAGGAGCATGAAGCGGTGTTGAAAAACATGAAGAGCCTGAAAACGTGTGAAAAATATGAAGAGCTTCAAAAGGTGTCAAAAATATGAGGAGCATGAAACAGTCTTAAAAATAGGAGGAGGATGAAGTGGTGTTCAAAAACTTGAAGAGGATGAAAAGGTGTGAAAAATATGAAGAGCTTCAAAAGGTGTCAAAAATATGAGGAGCATGAAACGATCTTAAAAATAGGAGGAGGATGAAGCGGTGTTCAAAAACTTGAAGAGGATGAAAAGGTGTGAAAAATATGAAGAGCTTTAAAAGGTGTTAAAAATATGAGGAGCATGAAACGGTGAAAAATAGGAGGAGCATGAAGCGGTGTTGAAAAACATGAACAGTCTGATAAGGTGTGGAAAATATGTATAGCTTCAAAAGGTGTTAAATACATGAGGAGCATGAAACGGTCTGAAAAATAAGAGGAGCATGAAGCGGTGTTCAAAAACATGAAGAGCCTGAAAAGGTGTGAAAAATATGAAGAGCTTCAAAATTTGTGAAATACATGAGGAGCATGAAAAGTTCTGAAAAATAGGAGGAGCATGAAGTGGTGTTCAAAAACATGATGAGCCTGAAAACGTGTGAAAAATATGAGGAGCTTCAAAAATGTGAAAAATATGAAGAGCTTCAAAAGGTGTCAAAAATATGAGGAGCATGAAACGGTCTTAAAAATAGGAGGAGGATGAATTGGTGTTCAAAAACATGAAGAGCCTGAAAAGGTGTGAAAAATATGAAGAGCTTCAAAAGGTGTCAAAATGAGATGAGCATGAAACGGTCTGAAAAACAGGAGGGGAAAGAAGCGATGTTGAAAATCATCAAGAGCCTGAAAAGGTGTGAGAAATATGAAGAGCTTCAAAAGGTGTCTAAAATATGAGGAGCATGAAACGGTCTGAAAAATAGGAGGAGCATGAAGCGGTGTTCAAAAACATGAAGAGCCTGAAAAGGTGTGAAAAATATGAAGAGCTTCAAAAGGTGTCAAAATGAGATGAGCATGAAACGGTCTGAAAAACAGGAGGGGAAAGAAGCGATGTTGAAAATCTTCAAGAGCCTGAAAGGTGTGAGAAATATGAAGAGCTTCAAAATGTGTCTAAAATATGAGGAGCATGAAACAATCTGAAAAATAGGAGGAGCATGAAGCGGTGTTCAAAAATATGAAGAGTCTGAAAAGGTGTGAAATATATGAAGAGCTTCAAAAGGTGTCAAAAATATGAGGAGAATGAAACGGGCTGAAAAATAGGAGGAACATGAAGCGGTGTTCAAAAACATGTAAAGCCTGAAAAGGTGTGAAATATATGAAGAGCTTGAAAAGGTGTCAAAAATATGAGGAGCATGAAACGGTCTGAAAAATAGGAGGAGCATGAAGCGTTGTTAAAAAACATGAAGAGCCTGAAAAGGTGTGAAAAATATGAAGAGTTTCTAAAGGTGTCAAAATGAGATGAGCATGAAACGTTCTGAAAAATAGGAGGAGAATGAAGAGGTGTTGAAAATCATCAAGAACCTGAAAAGGTGTGAAAAATATGAAGAGATTAAAAAGGTGTCAAAAAGAGATGAGCATGAAAAGGTCTGAAAAATAGGAGGAGCATGAAGTGGTGTTGAAAAAAATGAAAACCCTGAAAAGGTGTGAAATATATGAAGAGCTTCAAAAGGTGTGAGATACATGAGGAGAATGAAACGATCTGAAAAATTGCAGGAGCATGAAGCGGTGTTGAAAAACATGAAGTGTCTGAAAAGTGTGAAAATATGAAGAGCTTCAAAAATATGAAAAATATGAAGCGCTTCAAAAGGTCTGAAAAATATGAAGAGCTTCAGAAGGTGTCAAAAATGAGATGAGCATGAAACTGTCTGAAAAATATTAGGAGCATGAAGCGGTGTTGAAAAACAAGAAGAGCCTGAAAAGGTGTGAAAAATATGAAGAGTTTCAAAAGGTGTGAAATATATGAGGTGCAAGAAAAGGTCTGAAAATTATTAGGAGCATGAAGCGGTGTTGAAAAACATGAAGAGCCTGAAAACGTGTGAAAAATATGAAGAGCTTCATAAGGTGTGAAATATATGAAGAGATTCAAAAGGTGTCAAAATGACATGAGCATGAAACGATTTGAAAAATAGGAGGAGCATGAATTGGTGTTGAAAAAAATGAAGAGCCTGAAAAGGTGTGAAATATCTGAAGAGCTTCAAAAGGTGTCAAAGATATGAGGAGAATGAAACAGTCTGAAAAATAAGCGGAGCATGAAGCGGTGATCAAAAACATGAAGACCATGAAAAGGTGTGAATAATATGAAGAGCTTCTAAAGGTGTCAAAAATATGAGGAGCATGAAACGGCCTGAAAAATAGGCGAAGCATGAAGCGGTGTTGAAAAACATCAAGAGCCTGAAAAGTGTGAAAAATATGAAGAGCTTCAAAAGGTGTCAAAAATATGAGGAGCATGAAACGGTCTTAAAAATAGGAGGAGGATGAAGTGGTGTTCAAAAACTTGAAGAGGATGAAAAGGTGTGAAAAATATGAAGAGCTTCAAAAGGTGTCAAAAATATGAGGAGCATGAAACGGTCTTAAAAATAGGAGGAGGATGAAGCGGTGTTCAAAAACTTGAAGAGGATGAAAAGGTGTGAAAAATATGAAGAGCTTTAAAAGGTGTTAAAAATATGAGGAGCATGAAACGGTGAAAAATAGGAGGAGCATGAAGCGGTGTTGAAAAACATGAACAGTCTGAAAAGGTGTGGAAAATATGTATAGCTTCAAAAGGTGTTAAATACATGAGGAGCATGAAACGGTCTGAAAAATAAGAGGAGCATGAAGCGGTGTTCAAAAACATGAAGAGCCTGAAAAGGTGTGAAAAATATGAAGAGCTTCAAAATTTGTGAAATACATGAGGAGCATGAAAAGTTCTGAAAAATAGGAGGAGCATGAAGTGGTGTTCAAAAACAAGATGAGCAGGAAAACGTGTGAAAAATATGAGGAGCTTCAAAAATGTGAAAAATATGGAGAGCTTCAAAAGGTGTCAAAAATATGAGGAGCATGAAACGTTCTGAAAAAGAGGAGGAGAATGAAGCAGTGTTGAAAAACATCAAGAGCCTGAAAACGTGTGAAAAATATGAGGAGCTTCAAAAGGTGTCAAAAATGTGAGGAGCATGAAACAGTCTTAAAAATAGGAGGAGGATGAAGTGGTGTTCAAAAACTTGAAGAGGATGAAAAGGTGTGAAAAATATGAAGAGCTTCAAAAGGTGTCAAAAATATGAGGAGCATGAAACAGTCTTAAAAATAGGAGGAGCATGAAGCGGTGTTGAAAAACATGAAGAGCCTGAAAACGTGTGAAAAATATGAAGAGCTTCAAAAGGTGTCAAAAATATGAGGAGCATGAAACAGTCTTAAAAATAGGAGGAGGATGAAGTGGTGTTCAAAAACTTGAAGAGGATGAAAAGGTGTGAAAAATATGAAGAGCTTCAAAAGGTGTCAAAAATATGAGGAGCATGAAACGATCTTAAAAATAGGAGGAGGATGAAGCGGTGTTCAAAAACTTGAAGAGGATGAAAAGGTGTGAAAAATATGAAGAGCTTTAAAAGGTGTTAAAAATATGAGGAGCATGAAACGGTGAAAAATAGGAGGAGCATGAAGCGGTGTTGAAAAACATGAACAGTCTGATAAGGTGTGGAAAATATGTATAGCTTCAAAAGGTGTTAAATACATGAGGAGCATGAAACGGTCTGAAAAATAAGAGGAGCATGAAGCGGTGTTCAAAAACATGAAGAGCCTGAAAAGGTGTGAAAAATATGAAGAGCTTCAAAATTTGTGAAATACATGAGGAGCATGAAAAGTTCTGAAAAATAGGAGGAGCATGAAGTGGTGTTCAAAAACATGATGAGCCTGAAAACGTGTGAAAAATATGAGGAGCTTCAAAAATGTGAAAAATATGAAGAGCTTCAAAAGGTGTCAAAAATATGAGGAGCATGAAACGGTCTTAAAAATAGGAGGAGGATGAATTGGTGTTCAAAAACATGAAGAGCCTGAAAAGGTGTGAAAAATATGAAGAGCTTCAAAAGGTGTCAAAATGAGATGAGCATGAAACGGTCTGAAAAACAGGAGGGGAAAGAAGCGATGTTGAAAATCATCAAGAGCCTGAAAAGGTGTGAGAAATATGAAGAGCTTCAAAAGGTGTCTAAAATATGAGGAGCATGAAACGGTCTGAAAAATAGGAGGAGCATGAAGCGGTGTTCAAAAACATGAAGAGCCTGAAAAGGTGTGAAAAATATGAAGAGCTTCAAAAGGTGTCAAAATGAGATGAGCATGAAACGGTCTGAAAAACAGGAGGGGAAAGAAGCGATGTTGAAAATCTTCAAGAGCCTGAAAGGTGTGAGAAATATGAAGAGCTTCAAAATGTGTCTAAAATATGAGGAGCATGAAACAATCTGAAAAATAGGAGGAGCATGAAGCGGTGTTCAAAAATATGAAGAGTCTGAAAAGGTGTGAAATATATGAAGAGCTTCAAAAGGTGTCAAAAATATGAGGAGAATGAAACGGGCTGAAAAATAGGAGGAACATGAAGCGGTGTTCAAAAACATGTAAAGCCTGAAAAGGTGTGAAATATATGAAGAGCTTGAAAAGGTGTCAAAAATATGAGGAGCATGAAACGGTCTGAAAAATAGGAGGAGCATGAAGCGTTGTTAAAAAACATGAAGAGCCTGAAAAGGTGTGAAAAATATGAAGAGTTTCTAAAGGTGTCAAAATGAGATGAGCATGAAACGTTCTGAAAAATAGGAGGAGAATGAAGAGGTGTTGAAAATCATCAAGAACCTGAAAAGGTGTGAAAAATATGAAGAGATTAAAAAGGTGTCAAAAAGAGATGAGCATGAAAAGGTCTGAAAAATAGGAGGAGCATGAAGTGGTGTTGAAAAAAATGAAAACCCTGAAAAGGTGTGAAATATATGAAGAGCTTCAAAAGGTGTGAGATACATGAGGAGAATGAAACGATCTGAAAAATTGCAGGAGCATGAAGCGGTGTTGAAAAACATGAAGTGTCTGAAAAGTGTGAAAATATGAAGAGCTTCAAAAATATGAAAAATATGAAGCGCTTCAAAAGGTCTGAAAAATATGAAGAGCTTCAGAAGGTGTCAAAAATGAGATGAGCATGAAACTGTCTGAAAAATATTAGGAGCATGAAGCGGTGTTGAAAAACAAGAAGAGCCTGAAAAGGTGTGAAAAATATGAAGAGTTTCAAAAGGTGTGAAATATATGAGGTGCAAGAAAAGGTCTGAAAATTATTAGGAGCATGAAGCGGTGTTGAAAAACATGAAGAGCCTGAAAACGTGTGAAAAATATGAAGAGCTTCATAAGGTGTGAAATATATGAAGAGATTCAAAAGGTGTCAAAATGACATGAGCATGAAACGATTTGAAAAATAGGAGGAGCATGAATTGGTGTTGAAAAAAATGAAGAGCCTGAAAAGGTGTGAAATATCTGAAGAGCTTCAAAAGGTGTCAAAGATATGAGGAGAATGAAACAGTCTGAAAAATAAGCGGAGCATGAAGCGGTGATCAAAAACATGAAGACCATGAAAAGGTGTGAATAATATGAAGAGCTTCTAAAGGTGTCAAAAATATGAGGAGCATGAAACGGCCTGAAAAATAGGCGAAGCATGAAGCGGTGTTGAAAAACATCAAGAGCCTGAAAAGTGTGAAAAATATGAAGAGCTTCAAAAGGTGTCAAAAATATGAGGAGCATGAAACGGTCTTAAAAATAGGAGGAGGATGAAGTGGTGTTCAAAAACTTGAAGAGGATGAAAAGGTGTGAAAAATATGAAGAGCTTCAAAAGGTGTCAAAAATATGAGGAGCATGAAACGGTCTTAAAAATAGGAGGAGGATGAAGCGGTGTTCAAAAACTTGAAGAGGATGAAAAGGTGTGAAAAATATGAAGAGCTTTAAAAGGTGTTAAAAATATGAGGAGCATGAAACGGTGAAAAATAGGAGGAGCATGAAGCGGTGTTGAAAAACATGAACAGTCTGAAAAGGTGTGGAAAATATGTATAGCTTCAAAAGGTGTTAAATACATGAGGAGCATGAAACGGTCTGAAAAATAAGAGGAGCATGAAGCGGTGTTCAAAAACATGAAGAGCCTGAAAAGGTGTGAAAAATATGAAGAGCTTCAAAATTTGTGAAATACATGAGGAGCATGAAAAGTTCTGAAAAATAGGAGGAGCATGAAGTGGTGTTCAAAAACATGATGAGCCGGAAAACGTGTGAAAAATATGAGGAGCTTCAAAAATGTGAAAAATATGGAGAGCTTCAAAAGGTGTCAAAAATATGAGGAGCATGAAACGGTCTTAAAAATAGGAGGAGGATGAATTGGTGTTCAAAAACATGAAGAGCCTGAAAAGGTGTGAAAAATATGAAGAGACTCAATACGTGTCAAAAATATGAGGAGTATGAAACAGTCGGAAAAATAGCAGGAGCATGAAGCGGTGTTGAAAAACATGAAGAGTCTGAAAACGTGTGAAAATTATGAAGAGCTTCAAAAATGTGAAAAATATGAAGAGCTTCAAAAGGTGTGAAAAATATGAAGAGCTTCAAAGGTGTCAAAAAAGAGATGAGCATGAAAAGGTCTGAAAAATACGAGGAGCATGAAGCGGTGTTGAAAATCATGAAGAGCCTGAAAAGGTATGAAAAATATGAAGAGCTTCAAAAGGTGTGAAATATATGAAGAGATTCAAAAGGTGTCAAAATGAGATGAGCATGAAACGATTTGAAAAATAGGAGGAGCATGAATTGGTGTTGAAAGAAATGAAGAGCCTGAAAAGGTGTGAAATATCTGAAGAGCTTCAAAAGGTGTCAAAGATATGAGGAGAATGAAACAGTCTGAAAAATAAGCGGAGCATGAAGCGGTGATCAAAAACATGAAGAGCATGAAAAGGTGTGAATAATATGAAGAGCTTCTAAAGGTGTCAAAAATATGAGAAGCATGAAACGGCCCGAAAAATAGGCGAAGCATGAAGCGGTGTTGAAAAACATCAAGAGCCTGAAAAGTGTGAAAAATATGAAGAGCTTCAAAAGGTGTGAAAATATGAGGAGCATGAAACGTTCTGAAAAATAGGAGGAGCATGAAGCGGTGTTTAAAAACATGAAGAGCATGAAAATTTGTGAAAAATATGAAGAGCTTCAAAAGGTGTCAAATATATGAGGAGCATGAAACGGTCTGAAAAATACAAGGAGCATGAAGCGGTGTTGAAAAACATGAAGAGCCTGAAAAGGTGTGAAAAATATGAAGAGCTTCAAAAGGTGTGAAATACATGAGGAGCATGAAACGGTCTGAAAAATAGGAGCAGCATGAAGCGGTTTGGAAAAACATGAAGAGCCTGAAAAGGTGTGAAAAATACGAAGAGCTTCAAAATGTGTCAAAAATCTGAGGAGTATGTAACGGTCTGAAAAATAGGAAGAGCATGAAGTGGTGTTCAAAAACATGAAGAGCCTGAAAAGGTGTGAAAAATATGAAGAGCTTCAAAAGATGTGAAAAATATGAGGTGCATGTATGGTCTGAAAAATAGGAGGAGCATGAAGCGGTGTTGAAAAACATGAAGAGCCTGAAAACGTGTGAAAAATATGAAGAGCTTCAAAAGGTGTGAAAAATATGAAGAGCTTCAAAAGGTGTCAAAAATGCGATGAGCATGAAACGGTCTGAAAAATAGGAGGAGCATGAAGTGGTGTTGAAAAACATGAAGAGCCTGAAAAGGTGTGAAATATATGAAGAGCTTCAAAAGGTGTCTAAAATATGAGGAGCATGAAACGGTCTGAAAAATAGGAGGAGCATGAAGCGGTGTTGAAAAACATGAAGAGCCAGAAAAGGTGTGAAAAATATGAAGAGCTTCAAAAGGTGTCCAAAATATGAGGAGCATGAAACGGTCTGAAAAATAGGAGGAGCATGAAGCAGTGTTTAAAAACATGAAGAGCCTGAAAAGGTGTGAAAAATATGAAGAGCTTCAAAAGGTGCCAAAAATATGAGGAGCATGAAACGGTCTGAAAAATAGGAGGAGCATGACGCCGTGTTCAAAAACATGAAGAGCCTGAAAAGGTGTGAAAAATATGAGGAACTTCAAACGGTGTGAAATACATGAGGAGCATTAATCGATCTGGAAAATAGGAGGAGCATGAAGCGGTGTTGAAAAACATGAAGAGCCTGAAATCTTGTGAAAAATATGAAGAGCTTCAAAATGTGTGAAAAATATGAAGAGCTTCAAAAGGTGTCAAAATGAGATGAGAATGAAACGGTCTGAAAAAGACGAGGAGCATGAAGTGGTGTTGAAAAAAATGAAGAGCCTGAAAAGGTGTGAAATATATGAAGAGCTTCAAAAGGTGTGAAAAATATGAGGAGAACGAAACGGTGTGAAAAATAGGAGGAGCATGGAGTGGTGTTGTAAAACATGAAGAGCCTGAAAAGCTGTGAGAAATATGAAGAGCTTCAAAAGGTGTGAAAATATGAAGAGCTTCAAAACGTGTCAAAAATATGAGGAGAATGAAACGGGCTGCAACATAGGAGGAGCATGAAATGGTGTTCAAAAACATGAAGAGCCTGAAAAGGTGTGAAAAATATGAAGTGATTCAAAAGTTGTGAAATACATGAGGAGGATTAAACGGTCTGAAACATAGGAGGAGCATGAAGCGGTGTTGTAAAACATGAAGAGCCTAAAAACGTGTGAAAAATATGAAGAGCTTCAAAAGGTGTGAAAAATATGAAGAGCTTCAAAAAGTGTCAAAAATTAGATGAGCATGAAACGGTCTGAAAATAGAAGTAGCATGAAGTGGTGTTGAAAAATATGAAGAGCCTGAAAACGTGTGAAAAATATGAAGAGCTTCAAAATGTGTGAAAAATATGAAGAGCTTCAAAAGGTGTCAAAATGAGATGAGCAAGAAACGGTCTGAAAAATAGGAGGAGAATGAAGCGGTGTTGAAAAACATGAAGAGCCTGAAAACGTGTGAAAAATATGAAGAGCTTCAAAAGGTGTGAAAAATATGAAGAGCTTCAAATGGTGTCAAATATTAGATGAGCCTGAAACGGTCTGAAAAATAGGAGGAGCATGAAGAGGTGTTCAAAAACATGAAGAGCCTGAAAATGTGTGAAAAATATGAAGAGCTTCAAAAGGTGTCAAAATGAGATGAGCATGAAACGGTCTGAAAAACAGGAGGGGAATGAAGCGATGTTGAAAATCATCAAGAGCCTGAAAAGGTGTGAGAAATATGAAGAGCTTCAAAAGGTGTCTAAAATATGAGGAGCATGAAACAATCTGAAAAAGAGGAGGAGCATGAAGCGGTGTTCAAAAATATGAAGAGCCTGAAAAGGTGTGAAATATATGAAGAGCTTCAAAAGGTGTCAAAAATATGAGGAGCATGAAAAGGTCTGAAAAATAGGAGGAACATGAAGCGTTGTTCAAAAACATGAAAAGCCTGAAAAGGTGTGAAATATATGAAGAGCTTGAAAAGGTGTCAAAAATATGAGGAGCATGAAACGGTCTGAAAAACAGGAGGAGCATGAAGCGGTGTTAAAAAACATGAAGAGCCTGAAAAGGTGTGAAAAATATGAAGAGTTTCTAAAGGTGTCAAAATGAGATGAGCATGAAACGTTCTGAAAAATAGGAGGAGAATGAAGAGGTGTTGAAAATCATCAAGAGCCTGAAAAGGTGTGAAAAATATGAAGAGCTTAAAAAGGTGTCAAAAAGAGATGAGCATGAAAAGGTCTGAAAAATAGGAGGAGCATGAAGTGGTGTTGAAAAAAATGAAAACCCTGAAAAGGTGTGAAATATATGAAGAGCTTCAAAACGTGTGAGATACATGAGGAGAATGAAACGATCTGAAAAATAGCAGGAGCATGAAGCGGTGTTGAAAAACATGAAGTGTCTGAAAAGGTGTGAAAATATGAAGACCTTCAAAAATATGAAAAATATGAAGAGCTTCAAAAGGTGTGAAAAATATGAAGAGCTTCAAAAGGTGTCAAAAATGAGATGAGCATGAAACTGTCTGAAAAAGAGGAGGAGCATGATGCGGTGGTGAAAATCATGAAGAGCCTGAAAAGGTGTGAAAAATATGAAAAGCTTCAAAAGATGTGAAAAATATGAAGAGCTTCAAAAGGTGTCAAAAATATGAGGAGCATGAAACGTTCTGAAAAATAGGAGGAGGATGAAGCGGTGTTGAAAAACATGAAGAGTCTGAAAAGGTGTGAAAATATGAAGACCTTCAAAAATATGAAAAATATGAAGAGCTTCAAAAGGTGTCAAAAATATGAGGAGCATGAAACGTTCTGATAAAGAGGAGGAGAATGAAGCGGTGTTGAAAAACATCAAGAGCCTAAAAAGGTGTGAAAAATATGAAGAGCTTCAAAAGGTGTGAAATAGATGAGGAGCATTAAATGGTCTAAAAAATAGGAGGAGCATGAACTGGTGTTCAAAAACGTGAAGAGCCTGAAAAGGTGTGAAATATATGAAGAGCTTCAAAAGGTGTCAAATATATGAGGAGCATGAAACGGTCTGAAAAATATGAGGAGCATGAAACGGTGATCAAAAACATGAAGAGCCTGAAAAGGTGTGAAAAACATGAAGAGATTCAAAAGCTGTGAAATACACGAGGAGCATGAAACGGGCTGAAAAATAGGAGAAGCATGAAGTAGTGTGGAAAAACATGAAGAGCCTGAAAAGTTGTGAAAAATATGAAGAGCTTCAAAAGGTGTGAAAAATATGAGGAGCAAGAAATGGTCTGAAAAATAGGAGGATTATGAAACGGTGTTCAAAAACATGAAGAGCCTGAAAAGGTGTGAAAAATATGAAGAGCTTCAAAAGGTGTCAAGATTATGAGGAGCATGAAACGGTCTGAAAAATAGGAGGAGCATGAAGCGGTGTTCAAAAACATGAAAAGCCTGAAAAGGTGTGAAAAATATGAAGAGCTTCAAAAGGTGTCAAAAATATGAGGAGCATGAAACGTTCTGAAAAATAGGAGGAGGATGAAGCGGTGTTGAAAAACATGAAGAGTCTGAAAAGGTGTGAAAATATGAAGACCTTCAAAAATATGAAAAACATGAAGAGCTTCAAAAGGTGTGAAAAACATGAAGAGCTTCAAAAGGTGTCAAAAATGAGATGAGAATGAAACGGTCTGAAAAATAGGAGGAGCATGAAGCGGTGTTGTAAATCATGAAGAGCCTGGAAAGGTGTGAAAAATATGAAGAGTTTCAAAAGGTGTCAAAATCAGATGAGCATGAAACGCTCTGAAAAATAGGAGAAGCATTAAGTGGTGTTGAAAAAAATGAAAAGCCTGAGAAGGTGTGAAATATGTGAAGAGCTTCAAAAGGGGTCAAAAATATGAGAGGAATGAAACGGTCTGCAAAATAGGAGGAGCATGAAACGGTGTTCAAAACATGAAGAGCCTGAAAATGTGTGAAAAATATGAAGAGCTTCTAAAGGTGTGAAAAAGAAATGAGCATGAAAAGGTCTGAAAAATAGGAGGAGCATGAAGCGGTGTTGAAAATCATGAAGAGCCTGAAATGGTGTGAAAAATATGAAGAGTCTGAAAAGGTGTGAAATACATGAAGAGCATGAAACTCTCTGAAAAATAGAAGGAGCATGAAGTGGTGTTGAAAAACATGAAGAGCCTGAAAAGGTGTGAAAAATATGAAGAGCTTCAAAAGGTGTCCAAAATATGAGGAGCATGAAAAGTTCTGAAAAATAGGAGGAGCATGACGCGGTGTTGAAAAACATGAAGAGCCTCAAAAGGTGTGAAAAATATGAAGAGCTTCAAAATTGTCCAAAATATGAGGAGCATGAATCGGTCTGCAAAATAGGAGGAGCAAGAAAAGGTTTTCAAAACATGAAGAGCCTGAAAATGTGTGAAAAATATGAAGAGCTTCAAAAGGTGTGAAATACATGAGGAGGATTAAACGGTCTGAAAAATAGGAGGAGCATGAAGCGGTGTTGAAAAACATGAAGAGCCTGAAAGGTGTGAAAAATATGAAGAGCTACTAAAGGTGTCAAAAATATGAGGAGGATAAAACGGTCTTAAAAATACGAGGAGCATGAAGTGGTGTTGAAAAACATGAAGAGCCTGAAAAGGTGTGAAATATATGAAGAGCTTCAAAAGGTGTCAAATATATGAGGAGCATGAAATGGTCTGAAAAATAGGAGGAGCATGAAACGGTGTTGAAAAACATGAAGAGCCTGAAAAGGTGTGAAAAATATGAAGAGCTACAAAAGGTGTCAAAAATATGAGGAGCATGAAACGGTCTGAAAAATAGGAGGAGCATGAAGCTATTTTCAAAGACATGAAGAGCGTGAAAGGTGTGAAAAATATGAAGAGCTTCAAAAGGTGTGAGAAATATGAGGAGCATGAAACGGTCAGAAAAAAAGGAGGAGCATCAAGTGGTGTTCAAAAACATGAAGAGCCTGAAAAGGTGTGAAAAATATGAAGAGCTTAAAAAGGTGTCAAATATATGAGGAGCATGAAACGGTCTGAAAAAAAGGAGGAACATGAAACGGTGTTCAAAAACATGAAGAGCCTGAAAAGGTGTGAAAAATATGAAGAGCTTCAAAACGTGTCAAAAATATGAGGAGCATGAAATGGTCTCAAAAATAGAAGCAGCATGAAGCGGTGTTCAAAAACATGAAGAGCCTGAAAAGGTATGAAAAATATGAAGAGATTCAAAAGGTGTGAAATACATGAGGAGGATTAAACCGTCTGAAAAATAGGAGGAGCATGAAGCGGTGTTGAAAAATACAAAGAGCCTGAAAAGGTGTGAAAATATGAAGAGCTTCAAAAATATGAAAAATATGAAGAGCTTCAAAAGGTGTGACAAATATGAAGAGCTTCAAAAGGTATCAAAAATGAGATGAGCATGAAAGGGTCTGAAAAATAGGAGGAGCATGAAGTGGTGTTGAAAAACATGAAGAGCCCGAAAAGGTGTGAAAAATATGAAAAACTTCAAAAGGTGTCAAAAATATGAGGAGCATGAAACGGTCTCAAAAATATAGGAGCATGAAGCGGTGTTCAAAAACATGAAGAGCCTGAAAAGGTGTGAAATATATGAGGAGCTTAAAAAGTGTGAAATACATGAGGAGCATTAAAAGGTCTGAAAAAAAGGAGGAGCATGAAGCGGTGTTGAAAAACATGAAGAGCCTCAAAAGGTGTGAAAATATGAAGAGCTTCAAAAATATGAAAAATATGAAGAGGTTCAAAAGGTGTGACAAATATGAAGAGCTTCAAAAGGTATCAAAAATGAGATGAGCATGAAAAGGTCTGAAAAATAGGAGGAGCATGAAGCGATGTTGAAAATCAAGAAGAGCCTGAAAAGGTGTGAAAAATATAAAGAGATTCAAAAGGTGTGAAAAATATGAAGAGCTTCAAAAGGTGTCAAAATGAGATGAGCATGAAACGGTATGAAAAATAGGAGGAGCATGAAGCGGTGTTCAAAAACATGAAGAGACTGAAAACGTGTGAAAAATTGAAGAGCTGCAAAAGGTGTCAAAAATATGAAGAGCATGAAACGGTCTGAAAAATAGGAGGAGCATGAAGCGGTGTTCAAAAACATAAAGAGCCTGAAAAGGTGTGAAAAATATGAAGAGCTTCAAAAGGTGTCAAAAATATGAGAAGCATGAAACGGTCTTAAAAAGAGGAGGAGGATGAAGCGGTGTTCAAAAACATGAAGAGCCTTTAAAGGTGTGAAAAATAGGACAAGCCTCAAAACGTGTCAGAAATATGAGGAGCATGAAACGGTCTGAAAAATAATAGGAGCATGAAGCAGTGTTGAAAAACATGAAGAGTCTGAAAAAGTGTGAAAAATATGAAGAGCTTCAAAAGGTATAAAAAATATGAGGAGCATGAAACGGTCTGAAAAATATGAGGAGCATGAAGCTATGTTGAAAAACATGAAGAGCTTGAAAAGCTTTGAAATATATGAAGAGCTTCAAAAGGTGTGAAATACATGAGGCGCATGAAACGATCTGAAAAATAGGAGGAGCATGAAGCGGTGTTCAAAAACATAAAGAGCCTGAAAAGGTGTGAAAAATATGAAGAGCTTCAAAAGGTGTCAAAAATATGAGAAGCATGAAACGGTCTGAAAAAGAGGAGGAGCATGAAGCGGTGTTCAAAAACATGAAGAGACTGAAAATGTGTGAAAAATATGAAGAGCTTCAAAAGGTGTCAAAAATATGAAGAGCATGAAACGGTCTGAAAAATAATAGGAGCATGAAGCGGTGTTGAAAAACATGAAGAGTCTGAAAAAGTGTGAAAAATATGAAGAGCTTCAAAAGGTATAAAAAATATGAGGAGCATGAAACGGTCTGAAAAATATGAGGAGCATGAAGCTATGTTGAAAAACATGAAGAGCTTGAAAAGCTTTGAAATATATGAAGAGCTTCAAAAGGTGTGAAATACATGAGGAGCATGAAACGATCTGAAAAATAGGAGGAGCATGTACTGGTGTTCAAAAACATGAAGAGTCTGAAAAGGTGTGAAAAATATGAAGGGCTTCAAAAAGTGTCAAAAATATGAGGAGCATGAAATGGTCTGAAAAATAGGAGGAGCATGAAGCGGTCTTGAAAAACATGAAGAGCCTGAAAACGTGTGAAAAATATGAAGAGCTTCAAAAGATGTGAAAAATATGAGGAGCATGAAACGGTCTGAAAAATAGAAGCAGCATGAAACGGTGATGAAAAACATGAAGAGCCTGAAAAGTTGTGAATAATATGAAGAGCTTCAAAAGGTGTCAAAAATATGAGGAGCATGAAACGGTCTGAAAAATAGGAGGAGCATGAAGCTCTCGTCAAAAACATGAAGAGCCTGAAAAGGTGTGAAAAATATGAAGAGCTTCAAAAGATGTGAAAAATATGAGGAGCATGAAACGGTCTGAAAAATAGAAGCAGCATGAAACGGTGATGAAAAACATGAAGAGCCTGAAAAGTTGTGAATAATATGAAGAGCTTCAAAAGGTGTCAAATATATGAGGAGCATGAAACGGTCTGAAAAATAGGAGGATCATGAAGTGGTGTTGAAAAATAAGAAGAGCCTGAAAAGGTGTGAAAAATACGAAGAGCTTCAAAAGGTGTCAAAAACATGAGGAGCATGAAACGTTCTGAAAAATAATATGAGCATGAAACGGTCTTGACAAACATGAAGAGCCTGAAAAGGTGTGAAAAATATGAAGAGCTTCTTAAGGTGTCAAACATATGAGGAGCATGAAACACTCTGAAAAACAGGATGAGCATGAAACGGTTTTGAAAAAGATGAAGAGCAGGAAAATGTGTGAAAAATATGAAGAGCTTAAAAAGGTGTCAAATATATGAGGAGCATGAAACGGTGTGAAAAATAGGAGGAGCATGAAGCAGTGTTCAAAAACATGAAGAGCCTGAAAAGGTGTGATAAATATGAAGAGCTTAAAAAGGTGTCAAATATATGAGGAGCATGAAACGGTCTGAAAAATAGAAGCAGCATGAAGCGGTGTTGAAAAACATGAAGAGCCTGAAAACGTGTGAATAATATGAAGAGCTTCAAAAGGTGTGAAAAATATTAAGAGCTTCAAAAGGTGTCAAAAATTAGATGAGCATGAAACGGTCTGAAAAAAAGGAGGATCATGAAAAGGTGTTGAAAAAAATAAAGACCCTGAAAAGGTGTGAAAAATAGGAAAAGCTTCAAAAGGTGTCAAAAATGTGAGGAGCATGAAACAGTATGAAAAACAGGAGGAGCATGAAGCGGTGTTCCAAAACATGAAGAGACTGAAAACGTGTCAAAAATATGAAGAGCTTCAAAAGGTGTGAAATACATGAGGAGCATGAAACTCTCTGAAAATTAGGAGGAGCATGAAGCGGTGTTCAAAAACATGAAGAGCCTGAAATGTTGTGAAAAATATGAAAAGCTTCAAAAGTTGTCAAAAATGAGATGAGCTTGAAACGGTCTGAAAAATAGGAAGAGCATGAAGCGGTGTTGAAAAACATGAAGAGCTGAAAACGTGTGAAAAATATGAAGAGCTTCAAAAGGTGTCAAAAATATGAGGAGCAAAAAACGGTCTGCAAACAAGGAGAAGCATGAAGCGTGTTCAAATACATGAAAAGCCTGAAAAGGTGTGAAAAATATGAAGAGCTTCAAAAGGTGTTAAAAATATGAGGAGCATGAAACGGTCTGAAAAATCGGAGGAGCATGAAGCGGTGTTCAAAAACATGAAGAGCCTGAAAAGTTGTGAAAAATATGAAGAGCTTCAAAAGTTTTGAAATACTTGAGGAGCATTAAACGGTCTGAAAAATACGAGGAGCATGAAGCGGTGTTGAAAAACATGAAGAGCCTGAAAAAGTATGAAAAATATGAAGAGATTCAAAAGGTGTCAAACATATGAGGAGCATGAAACAGTCTGAAAAATAATATGAGCATGAAGTGTTGTTGAAAACATGAAGAGAATGAAATGTTGTGAAAAATATGAAGAGCGTCAAAAGGTGTCAAATATATGAGGAGCATGAAACGGTCTGAAAAATAGGAGGATCATGAAGCGGTGTTGAAAAAGTAGAAGAGCCTGAAAAGGTGTGAAAAACAGGAAGAGTTTCAAAAGGTGTCAAAGATATGAGGAGCATGAAACGGTCTGAAAAATAATAGGAGCATGAAACGGTGTTGACAAATATGAAGAGCCTGAAAAGGTGTGAAAAATATTAAGAGCTTCAAAAGGTGTCAAAAATATGAGGAGCATGAAACGGTCTGAAAAATAGGAGGAGCATGAAGCTGTCGTCAAAAACATGAAGAGCCTGAAAAGGTGTGAAAAATATGAAGAGCTTCAAAAGATGTGAAAAATATGAGGAGCCTGAAACGGTCTGAAAAATAGAAGCAGCATGAAACGGTGATGAAAAACATGAAGAGCCTGAAAAGTTGTGAATAATATGAAGAGCTTCAAAAGGTGTCAAATATATGAGGAGCATGAAACGATCTGAAAAATATGAGGAGCATGAAACGGTGTTGAAAAACATGAAGAGCCTGAAAAGGTGTGAAAAAAATGAACAGCTTCAAAAAGTGTCAAAAATATGAGGAGCATGAAACGGTCTGAAAAATAGGAGGAGCATGACGCGGTGTTGAAAAACATGAAGAGCCTGAAAACGTGTGAAAAATATGAAGAGCTTCAAAATGTGTGAAAAATATGAAGAGCTTCAAATGTGTCAAAAATGAGATGAGCATGAAACTGTCTGAAAAATAGGAGGAGCTTGAAGTGGTTTTGAAAGACATGAAGAGCCTGAAAAGGTGTGAAAAATATGAAGAGCATCAAAAGGTGTCAAAAATATGAGGAGAATGAAACGGTCTCAAAAATATGAGGAGCATGAAGCGGTGTTCAAAACATGAAGAGCCTGAAAAGTTTTGAAAAATATGAAAATCTTCAAAAGGTGTCAAAAATGAGATGAGTATGAAACGGTCAGAAAAAAAGGAGGAGCATCAAGTGGTGTTCAAAAACATGAAGACCCTGAAAAGATGTGAAAAATATGAGGAGCTTCAAAAGGTGTCAAATATATGAGGAGGATGAAATGGTCTGAAAAATAGGAGGAACATGAAGCGGTGTTGAATAAGTAGAAGAGCCTGAAAAGGTGTGAAAAACAGGAATAGTTTCAAAAGGTGTCAAAAATATGAGGAGCATGAAACGGTCTGAAAAATAATAGGAGCATGAAACGGTGTTGACAAACATGAAGAGCCTGAAAAGGTGTGAAATATATGAAGAGATTCAAAAGGTGTCAAACATATGAGGAGCATGAAACAGTCTGAAAAATAGGAGGACCATGAAACGGTTTTGAGAAAGATGAAAAGCATGAAAAGGTGTGAAAAATATTAAGAGCTTCAAAAGGTGTCAAAAATATGAGGAGCATGAAACGGTCTGAAAAATAGGAGGAGCATGAAGCTGTCGTCAAAAACATGAAGAGCCTGAAAAGGTGTGAAAAATATGAAGAGCTTCAAAAGATGTGAAAAATATGAGGAGCATGAAACGGTCTGAAAAATAGAAGCAGCATGAAACGGTGATGAAAAACATGAAGAGCCTGAAAAGTTGTGAATAATATGAAGAGCTTCAAAAGGTGTCAAATATATGAGGAGCATGAAACGGTCTGAAAAATAGGAGGATCATGAAGTGTTGTTGAAAAATAAGAAGAGCCTGAAAAGGTGTGAAAAATACGAAGAACTTCAAAAGGTGTCAAATACATGAGGAGCATGACACGTTCTGAAAAATAATATGAGCAAGAAACGGTCTTGACAAACATGAAGAGCCTGAAAAGGTGTGAAAAATATGAAGAGCTTCTTAAGGTGTCAAACATATGAGGAGCATGAAACACTCTGAAAAACAGGATGAGCATGAAACGGTTTTGAAAAAGATGAAGAGCAGGAAAAGGTGTGAAAAATATGAAGAGCTTAAAAAGGTGTCAAATATATGAGGAGCATGAAACGGTGTGAAAAATAGGAGGAGCATGAAGTGGTGTTCAAAAACATGAAGAGCCTGAAAAGGTGTGAAAAATATGAAGAGCTTAAAAAGGTGTCAAATATATGAGGAGCATGAAACGGTCTGAAAAATAGGAGGATCATGAAGCGGTGTTGAAAACATGAAGAGCCTGAAAAGGTGTGAAAAATATGAAGAGCTTCAAAAAGTGTCAAAAATATGAGGAGCATGAAACGGTCTGAAAAATAGGAGGAGCATGAAGCGGTGTTGAAAAACATGAAGAGCCTGAAAACGTGTGAAAAATATGAAGAGCTTCAATAGGTGTGAAATACATGAGGAGCATTAAATGGTCTGAAAAATAGGAGGAGCATGAAGTGGTGTTCAAAAACATGAAGAGCAAAAAAAGGGTGTGAAAAATATGAAGATTTCAAACGGTTTCAATAATGAAATGAGCATGAAACGGTCTGAAAAATAGAAGGAGTATGATCTGGTGTTGAAAAAAAGGAAGAGACTGAAAAGGTGTGAAATATATGAAGAGCTTCAAAAAGTGTGAAATACATGAGGAGCATTAAACGATCTGAAAAATAGGTGAAGCATGAAGCGGTGTTCAAAAACATGAAGAGCCTGAAAACGTGTGAAAAATATGAAGAGCTTCAAAAGGTGTGAAATACATGAGGAGCATTAAACGGTCTGAAAAATAGGAGAAGCATGAAGAGGGGTTCAAAAACAGGAAGAGCCTGAAAAGTTGTGAAAAATATGAAGAGCTTCAAAAGTTGTCAAAAATATGAGGAGCATGAAACGGTCTGAAAAATAAGAGGAGCATGAAGAAGTGTTCAAAAACATGAAGAGCCTGAAAAGGTGTGAAAAATATGAAGAGCTTCAAAAGGTGTGAAATACATGAGGAGCATGAAACTCTCTGAAAAATAGAAGGAGCATGATGTGGTGTTCAAAAACATGAAGAGCCTGAAAACGTGTGAAAAATACGAAGAGCTTCAAAACGTGTGAAAAATATGAGGAGCATGATATGGTTTGAAAAATAGGAGGAGCATGAAGCGGTGTTGAAAAACATGAAGAGTCTGAAAACGTGTGAAATTATGAAGAACTTCAAAAATATGAAAAATATGAAGAGCTTCAAAAGGTGTGAAAACTCTGAAGAGCTTCAAAAGGTGTCAAAATGAGATGAACATGAAACGGTCGGAAAAATAAGAGGAGCATGAAGTGGTGTTGAAAATAATGAAAAGCCTGAAAAGGTGTGAAATATATGAACAGCTTCAAAAGATGTCAAAAATATGAGGAGAATGAAACGGTCTGTAAAATAGGAGGAGCATGAAATGGTGTTCAAAAACATGAAGAGCCTGAAGAGATGTGAAAAATATGAAGAGCTTCAAAAGGTGTCAAAAATATGAGGAGCATGAAAAGTTCTGAAAAATAGGAGGAGCATGAAGCGGTGTTCAAAAACAGAAAGACACTGAAAAGTAGTGAAAAATATGAAGAGCTTCAAAAGGTGTCAAAAATATGAGGAGCATGAAACGGTCTGAAAAATAGGAGGAGCATGAAGCGGTGTTCAAAAACATGAAGAGCCTGAAAACGTGTGAAAAATATGAGGAGCTTCAAAAGGTGTGAAATACATGAGGTGCATGAAACGGTTTGAAAAATAGGAGGAGCATGAAGCGGTGTTCAAAAACAGGAAAAGCCTGAAAAGTTGTGAAAAATATGAAGAGCTTCAAAAGTTGTCAAAAATATGAGGAGCATGAAAAGGTCAGAAAAATAGGAGGATCATGAAGCGGTGTTCAAAAACATGAAGAGCCTGAAAATGTGTGCAAAATATGAAGAACTTCAAAAGGTGTCAAAAATACGAGGATCATGAAAAGGTCTGAAAAATAGGAGGATCATGAAGCGGTGTTCAAAAACATGAAGAGCCTGAAAAGGTGTGAAAAATATGAAGAGCTTCAAAAGGTGTCAAAAATATGAGGAGCATGAAACGGTCTGCAAAAAAGGAGGAGCATGGAGTGGTTTTGAAAAACTTGAAGAGCCTGACAATGTGTGAAAAATATGAAAAGCTTCAAAAGTTGTCAAAAATATGAGGAGCATGAAACGGTCTGAAAAATAGGAGGAGCATGAAGCGGTGTTCAAAAACATGAAGAGCCTGAAAAGGTGTGAAAAATATGAAGAGCTTCAAAAGGTGTCAAAAATATGAGGAGCATGAAACGGTCTGAAAAATAGGAGGAGCATGAAGCGGTGTTGAAAAACATGAAGAGCCTGAAAACGTGTGAAAAATATGAAGAGCTTCAATAGGTGTGAAATACATGAGGAGCATTAAATGGTCTGAAAAATAGGAGGAGCATGAAGTGGTGTTCAAAAACATGAAGAGCCTAAAAAAGGTGTGAAAAATATGAAGATTTCAAAAGGTTTCAAAAATGAAATGAGCATGAAACGGTCTGAAAAATAGAAGGAGTATGATGTGGTGTTGAAAACAAAGAAGAGACTGAAAAGGTGTGAAATATATGAAGAGCTTCAAAAAGTGTGAAATACATGAGGAGCATTAAACGGTCTGAAAAATAGAGAAGCATGAAGCGGTGTTCAAAAACATGAAGAGCCTGAAAACGTGTGAAAAATATGAAGAGCTTCAAAAGGTGTGAAATACATGAGGAACATTAAACGGTCTAAAAAATAGGAGAAGCATGAAGAGGGGTTCAAAAACAGGAAGAGCTTGAAAAGTTGTGAAAAATATGAAGAGCTTCAAAAGTTGTCAAAAATATGAGGAGCATGAAACGGTCTGAAAAATAGGAGGACCATGAAGAAGTGTTCAAAAACATGAAGAGCCTGAAAAGGTGTGAAAAATATGAAGAGCTTCAAAAGGTGTTAAATACATGAGGAGCATGAAACTCTCTGAAAAATAGAAGGAGCATGATGTGGTGTTCAAAAACATGAAGAGCCTGAAAACGTGTGAAAAATACGAAGAGCTTCAAAAGGTGTGAAAAATATGAGGAGGATGATACGGTTTGAAAAATAGGAGGAGCATGAAACGGTGTTGAAAAACATGAAGAGTCTGAAAACGTGTGAAATTATGAAGAACTTCAAAAATATGAAAAATATGAAGAACTTCAAAAGGTGTGAAAAATATGAAGAGCTTCAAAAGGTGTCAAACTGAGATGAACATGAAACGGTCTGAAAAATAGGAGGAGCATGAAACGGTGTTGAAAATCATAAAGAGCCTGAAAATTTGTGAAAAATATGAAGAGCTTCAGAAGATGTGAAAAACATGAAGAGCTTCAAAAGGTGTAAAAATGAGATGAGCATGAAACGGTCTGAAAAATAAGAGGAGCATGAAGTGGTGTTGAAAATGATGAAAAGCCTGAAAAGGTGTGAAATATATGAAGAGCTTCAAAAGGTGTCAAAAATATGAGGAGAATGAAACGGTCTGTAAAATAGGAGGAGCATGAAGTGGTGTTCAAAAACATGAAGAGCAAAAAAAAGGTGTGAAAAATATGAAGATTTCAAAAGGTTTCAAAAATGAAATGAGCATGAAACGGTCTGAAAAATAGAAGGTGTATGATCTGGTGTTGAAAAAAAGGAAGAGACTGAAAAGGTGTGAAATATATGAAGAGCTTCAAAAAGTGTGAAATACATGAGGAGCATTAAACGGTCTGAAAAATAGGTGAAGCATGAAGCGGTGTTCAAAAACATGAAGAGCCTGAAAACGTGTGAAAAATATGAAGAGCTTCAAAAGGTGTGAAAAATATGAACAGCTTCAAAATGTTTCAAAAATGAGATGAGCATGAAACGGTCTGAAAAAGATGAGAAGCATGAAGTGGTGTTGAAACACATGAAGAGCCTGAAAAGGTTTGAAAAATATGAAGAGTTTCAAAAGTTGTCAAAATCATGAGGAGCATGAAACGGTCTGAAAAATACGAGGAGCATGAAGCAGTGTTCAAAAACATAAAGAGCCTGAAAAGGTTTGAAAAATATGAAGAGCTTCAAAAGGTGTGAAAAATAGGAGGAGCATGAAGCGGTGTTCAAAAACATGAAAAGCCTGAAAAGGTGTGAAAAATATGAAGAGCATCAAAAGGTGTCAAAAATATGAGGAGCATGAAAAGGTCTGAAAAATAGGAGAAGCATGAAGCGGTCTTGAAAAACATGAACATCCTGAAAAGGTGTTAAAAATATGAAGAGATTCAAAAGGTGTCAAATATATGAGCAGCAAGTATCGGTCTGAAATATAGGAGTAGCATGAAACGGTGTTCAAAAATATGCAGAGCGTGAAAAGTTGTGAAACATATGAAGAGCTTCAAATGGTGTCAAATATATGAAGAGCTTCAAAAGGTGTCAAAAATATGAGGAGCATGAAACGGTCTGAAAAACAGGAGGAGCATGAAACAGTGTTGAAAAACATGCAGAGCCTGAAAAGGTGTGAAAAATATGAAGAACTTCCAAAGGTGTGAAATATATGAGGTGCATGAAACGGTCTTAAAAATAGGAGGAGCATGTAGCGGTGTTCAAAAATATGAAGAGCCTGAAAAGGTGTGAAAAATATGAAGAGCTTCAAAAGGTATGAAATACATGAGGAGTATGAAACTGTCTTGAAAATAGGAGGAGCATGAAGCGGTGTTAAAAAACATGAAGAGGCTTAAAAGGTGTGAAAAATATGAAGAGCTTCAAAAGGTGTGAAAAATATGAGGAGCATGAAACGGTCTGAAAAATAGGAGGAGCATGAAGCCGTGTTGAAAAACATGAAGAGCCTGAAAAATTGTGAAATACATGAAGAGCTTCAAAATGTGTAAAAAGTATGAGGAGATTCAAAAGGTGTCAAAAATATGAGGAGCATGAAACGGTCTGAAAAAAGGGGGAGCATGAATCTGTGTTGAAAATCATGAAGAGCCTGAAAACGTGTGAGAAATATGAAGAGCTTCAAAAGGTGTCAAAAATATGAAGAGCTTCAAAAGGTGTCAAAAATGAGAGGAGTATGAAGCGGTCTGAAAAATAGGAGGAGCATGAAGCGGTGTTCAAAAACATGAAGAGCCTGAAAAGGTGTGAAAAATATGAAGAGCTTCAAAAGGTTTCAAAAATGAGATGAGCATGAAACGGTCTGAAAAATAGGAGGAGCATGAAGTGGTGTTGAAAAAAAAGAAGAGACGGAAAAGGTGTGAAATATATGAAGGGCTTCAAAAGGTGTCAAAAATATGAGGAGAATGATGCGGTCTGAAAAATAGGAGGAGCATGAAGCGGTGTTCAAAAACATGAAGAGCCTGAAAAGGTGTGAAAAATATGAAGAGCTTCAAAAGGTGTCAAAAATATGAGGAGCATGAAACGGTCTGAAAAATAGGAGGATCATGAAGCGGTGTTGAAAACATGAAGAGCCTGAAAAGGTGTGAAAAATATGAAGAGCTTCAAAAGGTGTCAAAAATATGAGGAGCATGAAACGGTCTGAAAAATAGGAGGAGCATGAAGCAGTGTTGAAAAACATGAAGAGCCTGAAAACGTGTGAAAAATATGAAGAGCTTCAATAGGTGTGAAATACATGAGGAGCATTAAATGGTCTGAAAAATAGGAGGAGCATAAAGTGGTGTTCAAAAACATGAAGAGCAAAAAAAAAGGTGTGAAAAATATGAAGATTTCAAAAGGTTTCAAAAATGAAATGAGCATGAAACGGTCTGAAAAATAGAAGGAGTATGATCTGGTGTTGAAAAAAAGGAAGAGACTGAAAAGGTGTGAAATATATGAAGAGCTTCAAAAAGTGTGAAATACATGAGGAGCATTAAACGGTCTGAAAAATAGGTGAAGCATGAAGCGGTGTTCAAAAACATGAAGAGCCTGAAAACGTGTGAAAAATATGAAGAGCTTCAAAACGTGTGAAATACATGAGGAGCATTAAACGGTCTGAAAAATAGGAGAAGCATGAAGAGGGGTTCAAAAACAGGAAGAGCCTGAAAAGTTGTGAAAAATATGAAGAGCTTCAAAAGTTGTCAAAAATATGAGGAGCATGAAACGGTCTGAAAAATAGGAGGAGCATGAAGAGGGGTTCAAAAACATGAAGAGCCTGAAAAGGTGTGAAAAATATGAAGAGCTTCAAAAGGTGTGAAATACATGAGGAGCATGAAACTCTCTGAAAAATAGAAGAAGCATGATGTGGTGTTCAAAACCATGAAGAGCCTGAAAACGTGTGAAAAATACAAAGAGCTTCAAAAGGTGTGAAAAATATGAGGAGCATGATACGGTTTTAAAAATAAGAGGAGCATGAAGTGGTGTTGAAATACATGAAGAGCCTGAAAAGATGTGAAAAATATGAAGAGCTTCAAAAGGTGTGAAATATATGAGGTGCAAGAAACGGTCTGAAAAATAGGAGGAGCATGAAGCGGTGTTGAAAAACACGAAGAGCCTGAAAAGGTGTGAAAAATATGAAGAGCTTCAAAAGGTGTCAAAAAAGAGATGAGCATGAAACTGTCTGAAAAATAGGAGGAGAATGAAGTGGTGTTGAAAAAAATGAGGAGCCGGAAAAGGTGTGAAAAATATGAAGAGCTTCAAAAGTTGTCAAAAATATGAGGAGCATGAAACGGTCTGAAAAATAGGAGGTGCATGAGGTGGTGTTGAAAAAAAAGAAGAGACTGAAAAGGTGTGAAATATATGAAGGGCTTCAAAAGGTGTCAAAATATGAGGAGCATGAAACGGTCTGAAAAATAGGAGGATCATGAAGCGGTGTTCAAAAACATGAAGAGCCTGAAAAGGTGTGAAAAATATGAAGAGCTTCAAAGAGTGTCAAAAATATGAGGAGCATGAAACGGTCTGAAAAATAGGAGGAGCATGAAGTGGTGTTCAAAAACATGAAGAGCAAAAAAAAGGTGTGAAAAATATGAAGATTTCAAAAGGTTTCAAAAATGAAATGAGCATGAAACGGTCTGAAAAATAGAAGGAGTATGATCTGGTGTTGAAAAAAAGGAAGAGACTGAAAAGGTGTGAAATATATGAAGAGCTTCAAAAAGTGTGAAATACATGAGGAGCATTAAAGGGTCTGAAAAATAGGTGAAGCATGAAGCGGTGTTCAAAAACATGAAGAGCCTGAAAACGTGTGAAAAATATGAAGAGCTTCAAAAGGTGTGAAAAATATGAACAGCTTCAAAATGTTTCAAAAATGAGATGAGCATGAAACGGTCTGAAAAAGATGAGAAGCATGAAGTGGTGTTGAAACACATGAAGAGCCTGAAAAGGTGTGAAAAATATGAAGAGGTTCAAAGGTGTGAAATACATGAGGATCATGAAATGGTTTGAAAAATAGGAGGAGCATGAAGCGGTGTTCAAAAACATGAAGAGCCTGAAAAGGTTTGAAAAATATGAAGAGTTTCAAAAGTTGTCAAAATCATGAGGAGCATGAAACGGTCTGAAAAATACGAGGAGCATGAAGCAGTGTTCAAAAACATAAAGAGCCTGAAAAGGTTTGAAAAATATGAAGAGCTTCAAAAGGTGTGAAAAATAGGAGGAGCATGAAGCGGTGTTCAAAAACATGAAAAGCCTGAAAAGGTGTGAAAAATATGAAGAGCATCAAAAGGTGTCAAAAATATGAGGAGCATGAAACGGTCTGAAAAATAGGAGAAGCATGAAGCGGTGTTGAAAAACATGAAGATCCTGAAAAGGTGTTAAAAATATGAAGAGCTTCAAAAGGTGTCAAATATATGAGCAGCAAGTATCGGTCTGAAATATAGGAGTAGCATGAAACGGTGTTCAAAAATATGCAGAGCGTGAAAAGTTGTGAAACATATGAAGAGCTTCAAATGGTGTCAAATATATGAAGAGCTTCAAAAGGTGTCAAAAATATGAGGAGCATGAAACGGTCTGAAAAATAGGAGAAGCATGAAACAGTGTTGAAAAACATGCAGAGCCTGAAAAGGTGTGAAAAATATGAAGAACTTCAAAAGGTGTGAAATATATGAGGTGCATGAAACGGTCTTAAAAATAGGAGGAGCATATAGCGGTGTTCAAAAATATGAAGAGCCTGAAAAGGTGTGAAAAATATGAAGAGCTTCAAAAGGTATGAAATACATGAGGAGTATGAAACTGTCTTGAAAATAGGAGGAGCATGAAGCGGTGTTAAAAAACATGAAGAGGCTTAAAAGGTGTGAAAAATATGAAGAGCTTCAAAAGGTGTGAAAAATATGAGGAGCATGAAACGGTCTGAAAAATAGGAGGAGCATGAAGCCGTGTTGAAAAACATGAAGAGCCTGAAAAATTGTGAAATACATGAAGAGCTTCAAAAGGTGTAAAAAGTATGAGGAGATTCAAAAGGTGTCAAAAATATGAGGAGCATGAAACGGTCTGAAAAAAGGGGGAGCATGAATCTGTGTTGAAAATCATGAAGAGCCTGAAAACGTGTGAGAAATATGAAGAGCTTCAAAAGGTGTCAAAAATATGAAGAGCTTCAAAAGGTGTCAAAAATGAGAGGAGTATGAAGCGGTCTGAAAAATAGGAGGAGCATGAAGCGGTGTTCAAAAACATGAAGAGCCTGAAAAGGTGTGAAAAATATGAAGAGCTTCAAAAGGTTTCAAAAATGAGATGAGCATGAAACGGTCTGAAAAATAGGAGGAGCATGAAGTGGTGTTGAAAAAAAAGAAGAGACGGAAAAGGTGTGAAATATATGAAGGGCTTCAAAAGGTGTCAAAAATATGAGGAGAATGATGCGGTCTGAAAAATAGGAGGAGCATGAAGCGGTGTTCAAAAACATGAAGAGCCTGAAAAGGTGTGAAAAATATGAAGAGCTTCAAAAGGTGTCAAAAATATGAGGAGCATGAAACGGTCTGAAAAATAGGAGGATCATGAAGCGGTGTTGAAAACATGAAGAGCCTGAAAAGGTGTGAAAAATATGAAGAGCTTCAAAAGGTGTCAAAAATATGAGGAGCATGAAACGGTCTGAAAAATAGGAGGAGCATGAAGCACTGTTGAAAAACATGAAGAGCCTGAAAACGTGTGAAAAATATGAAGAGCTTCAATAGGTGTGAAATACATGAGGAGCATTAAATGGTCTGAAAAATAGGAGGAGCATAACGTGGTGTTCAAAAACATGAAGAGCAAAAAAAAAGGTGTGAAAAATATGAAGATTTCAAAAGGTTTCAAAAATGAAATGAGCATGAAACGGTCTGAAAAATAGAAGGAGTATGATCTGGTGTTGAAAAAAAGGAAGAGACTGAAAAGGTGTGAAATATATGAAGAGCTTCAAAAAGTGTGAAATACATGAGGAGCATTAAACGGTCTGAAAAATAGGTGAAGCATGAAGCGGTGTTCAAAAACATGAAGAGCCTGAAAACGTGTGAAAAATATGAAGAGCTTCAAAAGGTGTGAAATACATGAGGAGCATTAAACGGTCTGAAAAATAGTAGAAGCATGAAGAGGGGTTCAAAAACAGGAAGAGCCTGAAAAGTTGTGAAAAATATGAAGAGCTTCAAAAGTTGTCAAAAATATGAGGAGCATGAAACGGTCTGAAAAATAGGAGGAGCATGAAGAGGGGTTCAAAAACATGAAGAGCCTGAAAAGGTGTGAAAAATATGAAGAGCTTCAAAAGGTGTGAAATACATGAGGAGCATGAAACTCTCTGAAAAATAGAAGAAGCATGATGTGGTGTTCAAAACCATGAAGAGCCTGAAAACGTGTGAAAAATACAAAGAGCTTCAAAAGGTGTGAAAAATATGAGGAGCATGATACGGTTTTAAAAATAAGAGGAGCATGAAGTGGTGTTGAAAAACATGAAGAGCCTGAAAAGATGTGAAAAATATGAAGAGCTTCAAAAGGTGTGAAATATATGAGGTGCAAGAAACGGTCTGAAAAATAGGAGGAGCATGAAGCGGTGTTGAAAAACACGAAGAGCCTGAAAAGGTGTGAAAAATATGAAGAGCTTCAAAAGGTGTCAAAAAAGAGATGAGCATGAAACTGTCTGAAAAATAGGAGGAGAATGAAGTGGTGTTGAAAAAAATGAGGAGCCGGAAAAGGTGTGAAAAATATGAAGAGCTTCAAAAGGTGTCAAAAATATGAGGAGCATGAAACGGTCTGAAAAATAGGAGGTGCATGAGGTGGTGTTGAAAAAAAAGAAGAGACTGAAAAGGTGTGAAATATATGAAGGGCTTCAAAAGGTGTCAAAATATGAGGAGCATGAAACGGTCTGAAAAATAGGAGGATCATGAAGCGGTGTTCAAAAACATGAAGAGCCTGAAAAGGTGTGAAAAATATGAAGAGCATCAAAAGGTGTCAAAAATATGAGGAGCATGAAACGGTCTGAAAAATAGGAGAAGCATGAAGCGGTGTTGAAAAACATGAAGATCCTGAAAAGGTGTTAAAAATATGAAGAGCTTCAAAAGGTGTCAAATATATGAGCAGCAAGTATCGGTCTGAAATATAGGAGTAGCATGAAACGGTGTTCAAAAATATGCAGAGCGTGAAAAGTTGTGAAACATATGAAGAGCTTCAAATGGTGTCAAATATATGAAGAGCTTCAAAAGGTGTCAAAAATATGAGGAGCATGAAACGGTCTGAAAAATAGGAGAAGCATGAAACAGTGTTGAAAAACATGCAGAGCCTGAAAAGGTGTGAAAAATATGAAGAACTTCAAAAGGTGTGAAATACATGAGGTGCATGAAACGGTCTTAAAAATAGGAGGAGCATGTAGCGGTGTTCAAAAATATGAAGAGCCTGAAAAGGTGTGAAAAATATGAAGAGCTTCAAAAGGTATGAAATACATGAGGAGTATGAAACTGTCTTGAAAATAGGAGGAGCATGAAGCGGTGTTAAAAAACATGAAGAGGCTTAAAAGGTGTGAAAAATATGAAGAGCTTCAAAAGGTGTGAAAAATATGAGGAGCATGAAACGGTCTGAAAAATAGGAGGAGCATGAAGCCGTGTTGAAAAACATGAAGAGCCTGAAAAATTGTGAAATACATGAAGAGCTTCAAAAGGTGTAAAAAGTATGAGGAGATTCAAAAGGTGTCAAAAATATGAGGAGCATGAAACGGTCTGAAAAAAGGGGGAGCATGAATCTGTGTTGAAAATCATGAAGAGCCTGAAAACGTGTGAGAAATATGAAGAGCTTCAAAAGGTGTCAAAAATATGAAGAGCTTCAAAAGGTGTCAAAAATGAGAGGAGTATGAAGCGGTCTGAAAAATAGGAGGAGCATGAAGCGGTGTTCAAAAACATGAAGAGCCTGAAAAGGTGTGAAAAATATGAAGAGCTTCAAAAGGTTTCAAAAATGAGATGAGCATGAAACGGTCTGAAAAATAGGAGGAGAATGAAGTGGTGTTGAAAAAAAAGAAGAGACGGAAAAGGTGTGAAATATATGAAGGGCTTCAAAAGGTGTCAAAAATATGAGGAGAATGATGCGGTCTGAAAAATAGGAGGAGCATGAAGCGGTGTTCAAAAACATGAAGAGCCTGAAAAGGTGTGAAAAATATGAAGAGCTTCAAAAGGTGTCAAAAATATGAGGAGCATGAAACGGTCTGAAAAATAGGAGGATCATGAAGCGGTGTTGAAAACATGAAGAGCCTGAAAAGGTGTGAAAAATATGAAGAGCTTCAAAAGGTGTCAAAAATATGAGGAGCATGAAACGGTCTGAAAAATAGGAGGAGCATGAAGCAGTGTTGAAAAACATGAAGAGCCTGAAAACGTGTGAAAAATATGAAGAGCTTCAATAGGTGTGAAATACATGAGGAGCATTAAATGGTCTGAAAAATAGGAGGAGCATAACGTGGTGTTCAAAAACATGAAGAGCAAAAAAAAAGGTGTGAAAAATATGAAGATTTCAAAAGGTTTCAAAAATGAAATGAGCATGAAACGGTCTGAAAAATAGAAGGAGTATGATCTGGTGTTGAAAAAAAGGAAGAGACTGAAAAGGTGTGAAATATATGAAGAGCTTCAAAAAGTGTGAAATACATGAGGAGCATTAAACGGTCTGAAAAATAGGTGAAGCATGAAGCGGTGTTCAAAAACATGAAGAGCCTGAAAACGTGTGAAAAATATGAAGAGCTTCAAAAGGTGTGAAATACATGAGGAGCATTAAACGGTCTGAAAAATAGTAGAAGCATGAAGAGGGGTTCAAAAACAGGAAGAGCCTGAAAAGTTGTGAAAAATATGAAGAGCTTCAAAAGTTGTCAAAAATATGAGGAGCATGAAACGGTCTGAAAAATAGGAGGAGCATGAAGAGGGGTTCAAAAACATGAAGAGCCTGAAAAGGTGTGAAAAATATGAAGAGCTTCAAAAGGTGTGAAATACATGAGGAGCATGAAACTCTCTGAAAAATAGAAGAAGCATGATGTGGTGTTCAAAACCATGAAGAGCCTGAAAACGTGTGAAAAATACAAAGAGCTTCAAAAGGTGTGAAAAATATGAGGAGCATGATACGGTTTTAAAAATAAGAGGAGCATGAAGTGGTGTTGAAAAACATGAAGAGCCTGAAAAGATGTGAAAAATATGAAGAGCTTCAAAAGGTGTGAAATATATGAGGTGCAAGAAACGGTCTGAAAAATAGGAGGAGCATGAAGCGGTGTTGAAAAACACGAAGAGCCTGAAAAGGTGTGAAAAATATGAAGAGCTTCAAAAGGTGTCAAAAAAGAGATGAGCATGAAACTGTCTGAAAAATAGGAGGAGAATGAAGTGGTGTTGAAAAAAATGAGGAGCCGGAAAAGGTGTGAAAAATATGAAGAGCTTCAAAAGGTGTCAAAAATATGAGGAGCATGAAACGGTCTGAAAAATAGGAGGTGCATGAGGTGGTGTTGAAAAAAAAGAAGAGACTGAAAAGGTGTGAAATATATGAAGGGCTTCAAAAGGAGTCAAAATATGAGGAGCATGAAACGGTCTGAAAAATAGGAGGATCATGAAGCGGTGTTCAAAAACATGAAGAGCCTGAAAAGGTGTGAAAAATATGAAGAGCTTCAAAGAGTGTCAAAAATATGAGGAGCATGAAACGGTCTGAAAAATAGGAGGAGCATGAAGTGGTGTTCAAAAACATGAAGAGCAAAAAAAAGGTGTGAAAAATATGAAGATTTCAAAAGGTTTCAAAAATGAAATGAGCATGAAACGGTCTGAAAAATAGAAGGAGTATGATCTGGTGTTGAAAAAAAGGAAGAGACTGAAAAGGTGTGAAATATATGAAGAGCTTCAAAAAGTGTGAAATACATGAGGAGCATTAAACGGTCTGAAAAATAGGTGAAGCATGAAGCGGTGTTCAAAAACATGAAGAGCCTGAAAACGTGTGAAAAATATGAAGAGCTTCAAAAGGTGTGAAAAATATGAACAGCTTCAAAATGTTTCAAAAATGAGATGAGCATGAAACGGTCTGAAAAAGATGAGAAGCATGAAGTGGTGTTGAAACACATGAAGAGCCTGAAAAGGTGTGAAAAATATGAAGAGGTTCAAAGGTGTGAAATACATGAGGATCATGAAATGGTTTGAAAAATAGGAGGAGCATGAAGCGGTGTTCAAAATCATGAAGAGCCTGAAAAGGTTTGAAAAATATGAAGAGTTTCAAAAGTTGTCAAAATCATGAGGAGCATGAAACGGTCTGAAAAATACGAGGAGCATGAAGCAGTGTTCAAAAACATAAAGAGCCTGAAAAGGTTTGAAAAATATGAAGAGCTTCAAAAGGTGTGAAAAATAGGAGGAGCATGAAGCGGTGTTCAAAAACATGAAAAGCCTGAAAAGGTGTGAAAAATATGAAGAGCATCAAAAGGTGTCAAAAATATGAGGAGCATGAAACGGTCTGAAAAATAGGAGAAGCATGAAGCGGTGTTGAAAAACATGAAGATCCTGAAAAGGTGTTAAAAATATGAAGAGCTTCAAAAGGTGTCAAATATATGAGCAGCAAGTATCGGTCTGAAATATAGGAGTAGCATGAAACGGTGTTCAAAAATATGCAGAGCGTGAAAAGTTGTGAAACATATGAAGAGCTTCAAATGGTGTCAAATATATGAAGAGCTTCAAAAGGTGTCAAAAATATGAGGAGCATGAAACGGTCTGAAAAATAGGAGAAGCATGAAACAGTGTTGAAAAACATGAAGAGCCTGAAAAGGTGTGAAAAATATGAAGAACTTCAAAAGGTGTGAAATATATGAGGTGCATGAAACGGTCTTAAAAATAGGAGGAGCATGTAGCGGTGTTCAAAATATGAAGAGCCTGAAAAGGTGTGAAAAATATGAAGAGCTTCAAAAGGTGTGAAAAATATGAGGAGCATGAAACGGTCTGAAAAATAGGAGGAGCATGAAGCCGTGTTGAAAAACATGAAGAGCCTGAAAAATTGTGAAATACTTGAAGAGCTTCAAAAGGTGTAAAAAGTATGAGGAGATTCAAAAGGTGTCAAAAATATGAGGAGCATGAAACGGTCTGAAAAAAGGGGGAGCATGAATCTGTGTTGAAAATCATGAAGAGCCTGAAAACGTGTGAGAAATATGAAGAGCTTCAAAAGGTGTCAAAAATATGAAGAGCTTCAAAAGGTGTCAAAAATGAGAGGAGTATGAAGCGGTCTGAAAAATAGGAGGAGCATGAAGCGGTGTTCAAAAACATGAAGAGCCTGAAAAGGTGTGAAAAATATGAAAAGCTTCAAAAGGTTTCAAAAATGAGATGAGCATGAAACGGTCTGAAAAATAGGAGGAGCATGAAGTGGTGTTGAAAAAAAAGAAGAGACGGAAAAGGTGTGAAATATATGAACGGCTTCAAAAGGTGTCAAAAATATGAGGAGAATGATGCGGTCTGAAAAATAGGAGGAGCATGAAGCAGTGTTCAAAAACATGAAGAGCCTGAAAAGGTGTGAAAAATATGAAGAGCTTCAAAAGGTGTCAAAAATATGAGGAGCATGAAACGGTCTGAAAAATAGGAGGATCATGAAGCGGTGTTGAAAACATGAAGAGCCTGAAAAGGTGTGAAAAATATGAAGAGCTTCAAAAGGTGTCAAAAATATGAGGAGCATGAAACGGTCTGAAAAATAGGAGGAGCATGAAGCAGTGTTGAAAAACATGAAGAGCCTGAAAACGTGTGAAAAATATGAAGAGCTTCAATAGGTGTGAAATACATGAGGAGCATTAAATGGTCTGAAAAATAGGAGGAGCATGAAGTGGTGTTCAAAAACATGAAGAGCAAAAAAAATGTGTGAAAAATATGAAGATTTCAAAAGGTTTCAAAAATGAAATGAGCATGAAACGGTCTGAAAAATAGAAGGAGTATGATCTGGTGTTGAAAAAAAGGAAGAGACTGAAAAGGTGTGAAATATATGAAGAGCTTCAAAAAGTGTGAAATACATGAGGAGCATTAAACGGTCTGAAAAATAGGTGAAGCATGAAGCGGTGTGGAAAAACATCAAGAGACTGAAAAGGTGTGAAAAATATGAAGAGCTTCAAAGAGTGTCAAAAATATGAGGAGCATGAAACGGTCGGAAAAATAGGAGGAGCATGAAACGGTGATCAAAAACATGAAGAGCCTGAAAAGGTGTGAAAAATGTGAAGAGCTTCAAAAGGTGTGAAATACATGAGGAGCATGAAACGGGTTGAAAAATAGGAGAAGCATGAAGTGGTGTGGAAAAACATCAAGAGACTGAAAAGGTGTGAAAAATATGAAGAGCTTCAAAAGGTGTGAAATACATGAGGAGCAAGCAACGGTCTGAAAAATAGGAGGGGATGAAGAGGTGTTCAAAAATATGAAGAGCCTGAAAAGTTGTGAAAAATATGAAGAGCTTCAAAAGGTGTGAAAAATATGAAGAGCATGATACGGTCTGAAAAATAGGAGGAGCATGAAGCGGTGTTCAAAACATGAAGAGCCTGAAAAGTTGTGAAATATATGAAGAGCAACAAAAGGTGTCAAAAATATGAGGAGTATGAAACGGTCTGAAAAATAGGAGGAGCATGAAGCGGTGTTGAAAAAATGAAGAGCCTGAAAAGGTGTAAAAAACATGAAGAGCAACAAAAGGTGTCAAAAATATGAGGAGTATGAAACGGTCTGAAAAATAGGAGGAGCATGAAGCGGTGTTGCAAAACATGAGGAGCCTGAAAAGGTGTGAAAAATATGAAGAGCTTCAAAAGGTGAGAAAAATATGAGGTGCATGTAACGGTCTGAAAAATAGGAGGAGCATGAAGCGGTGTTGAAAAACATGAAGAGCCTGAAAAGGTGTGAAAAATATGAAGAGCTTCAAAAGGTGTGAAATACATGAGGAGCATGAAACGTGTTGAAAAATAGGAGAAGCATGAAGTGGTGTGGAAAAACATCAAGAGCCTGAAAAGGTGTGAAAAATATGAAGAGCTTCAAAAGGTGTGAAATACATGAGGAGCAAGAAACGATCTGAAAAATAGGAGGATCAAGAAGCGGTGTTCAAAAACATGAAGAGCCTGAAAAGGTGTGAAAAATATGAAGAGCTTCAAAAGGTGTGAAATACATGAGGAGCATGAAACGGTCTGAAAAATAGGAGGAGCATGAAGCAGTGTTGTAAAACATGAAGAGCCTGAAAAGGTGTGAAAAATATGAAGAGCTTCAAAAGGTATGAAATACAGGAGGAGCATTAAACGGTCTGAAAAATAGGAGGAGCATGAATCGGTGTTGAAAAACATGAAGAGCCTGAAAAGGTGTGAAAAATATGAAGAACTAAAAAAGGTGTGAAAAATATGAAGAGCTTCAAAAGGTGTCAAAAATGAGATGAGCATGAAACGGTCTGAAAAATAGCAGGAGCATGAAGTGGTGTTCAAAGAAATGAAGAGCCTGAAAAGGTGTGAAATATATGAAGAGTTTCAAAAGGTGTCAAAAATATGAGGAGCATGAAGCGGTGTCAAAAACATGAAGAGCCTTAAAAAGTGTGAAATATGAAGAGCTTCAAAAGGTGTCAAAAAAATGTGGAGCATGAAACGGTCTGAAAAATAGGAAGAGCATGAAACGGTGTTCAAAAATATGAAGAGCCTGAAAAGGAGTGAAAAATATGAAGAGACTCAAAACGTGTCAAAAATATGAGAAGCATGAAATGGTCTGAAAAATAGGAGGAGTATGAAGTTGTGTTGAAAAACATGAACAGCCTGAAAAGGTGTGAAAAATATGAAGAGCTTCAAGAGGTGTGAAATACATGAGGAGCATTAAACGGAGTGAAAAATAGGATGAGCATGAAGCGTTGTTGAAAAACATGAAGAGCCTGAAAATGTGTGAAAAATATGAAGAGTTTCAATAGGTGTGAAATACATGAGGAGCATGAAACAGTCTGAAAAATAGGAGGAGCATGAAGCGTGTTCAGAAACATGAAGAGCCTGAAAAGGTGTGAAAAATATGAAGAGCTTCAAAGGTGTCAAATATTTGAGCAGCATGAAACGGTCTGAAAAATAGGAGGAGCATGAAACGGTGTTCAAAAATATGAAGAGTCTGAAAAGGAGTGAAAAATATGAAGAGACTCAAAACGTGTCAAAAATATGAGGAGCATGAAACGGTCTGAAAAATAAGAGGAGCATGAAACCTTGTTCAAAAACATGAAGAGCCTGAAAAGATGTGAAAAATATGAAGAGCTTCAAGAGGTGTGAAATACATGAGGAGCAATAAACGGTGTGAAAAATAGGAGGAGCATGAAGCGTTGTTGAAAAACATGAAGAGCCTGAAAAGGTGTGAAATATATGAAGAGCTTCAAAAGGTGTGAAAAATATGAGGAGAATGAAACGGTCTGAAAAATAGGAGGAGCATGAAGCGTTGTTCAAAAACATGAAGAGCCTGAAAAGGTGTGAAAAATATGAAGAGCTTCAAAGGTGTGAAATACATGAGGAGCATGAAACGGTCTGAAAAATCGGAGGAGCATGAAGCGGTGTTCAAAAATATGAAGAGCCTGAAAAGGTGTGAAAAAAAAATGAAGAGCTTCCAAAGGTGTCAAAAATATGAGGAGCATGAAATGGTCTGAAAAATAGGAGGAGCATGAAGTGGTGTTGAAAAACATGAACAGCTTGAAAAGGTGTGAAAAATATGAAGAGTTTCAAAAGCTTTACAATATGAGGAGCATGCAATGGTCTGAAAATAAGGAGCAGCATAAAACGGTGTTCAAAAACATGAAGACCCTGAAAAGGTGTGAAAAATATGAAGAGTTTCAAAAGGTGTGAAAAATATGAGGAGCATGAAACGCTCTGAAAAATAGGAGGATCATGAAGCGGTATTGAAAAACATGAACAGCCTGAAAAGGTGGTAAAAATATGAAGAGATTCAAAAGCTTTAAAATATATGAGGAGCATGAAACGGTCTGAAAAATAGGAGCAGCATCAAACGGTGTTCAAAAACATGAAGAGCCTGAAAAGGTGTGAAAAATATGAAGAGTTTCAAAAGGTGTGAAAAATACGAAGAGCTTCAAAAGGTGTCAAAAATGAGATGAGCATGAAACGGTCTGAAAAATAGGAGGAGGATGAAGTGGTGTTAAAAACATGAAGAGCCTGAAGAGCTGTGAAAAATACGAAGAGCTTCAAAAGGTGTCAAAATATGAGGAGCATGAAACAGTCTGAAAAATAGCAGGACCATGAAACGGTGTTGAAAAACATGAAGAGCCTGAAAAGTTTTGAAAAATAGGAAGAGCTTCAAAAAGTGTGAAATATATGAGGAGAATGAAACGGTCTGTAAAATAGCAGAAGCATGAAGCGGTGTTCAAAAACATGAAGAGCCTGGAAAGGTGTGAAAAATATGAAGAGCTTCAAAAGATTTAAAAAATATGAGGAGCATGAAAAGGTCTGAAAAATAGGAGGAGCATGAAGCGGTGTTTAAAAACATGAAGATACTGAAAAGGTGTGAAAAATATGAAGAGCTTCAAATGGTGTGAAAAATATCAAGAGCTTCAAAAGGTGTCAAAAATGAGATGAGCATGAAACGGTCTGAATAATAGGAGGAACATGAAGTGGTGTTGAAAAACATGAAGAGACTGAAAAGGTGTGAAAAATATTAAGTGCTTCAAATGGTGTGAAATACATGAGGAGCATGAGACGGTCTGAAAAATGGGAGGAGCATGAAGGTGTGCTCCAAAACATGAAGAGCCTGAAAAGGTGTGAAAAATATGAAGAGCTTCAAAAGGTGTGAAAAATACGAGGAGCATGAAACAGTCTGAAAATTAGTAGGAGCATATAGCGGTGTTGAAAAACATGAAGAGTCTGAAAAGGTGTGAAAAATATGAAGAGCTTCAAAAGGTGTGAAAAATGAGAGGAGCATGAAACGGTATGAAAAATAGAAGGAGCATGAAGCGGTGTTTTAAAACATGAAGAGCCTGAAAAGGTGTGGAAAATAGGAAGAGCTTCAAAAGGTGTCAAAAATATGAGGAGCATGAAACGGTCTGAAAAATACGAGGAGCATGAAACGGTGTTGAAAAACTTGAAGAACCTGAAAAGGTGTGAAAAATATGAAGAGCTTCAAAAGGTGTCGAAAATATGAGGAGCATGAAACGGTCTGAAAAATAGGAGAAGCATGAAAAGGTGTGAAAAATATGAAGAGTTCAAAAGGTGTCAAAAATATGAGGAGTGTGAAACTGTGTTGAAAAACATGACAAGAATGAAAAGGTGTGAAAAATATGAAGATCTTCAAAACGTGTCAAAATTTGAGAAGCATGAAATGGTCTCAAATATATGAGGAGCATGAAACGGTGTGGAAAAAACATGAAGAGCATGAAAAGTTGTGAAAAATATGAAGAGCTTCAAAATGTACCAAAAATATGAAGAGCATGAAACGGTCTGAAAAAGAGGAGGATCATGAAGCAGTTTTGAAAAATATGAAGAGCCTGAAAAGTTATGAAATATATGAAGAGCTTCAAAAGGTGTCAAAATATGAGGAGCATGAAACGGTCTGAAAAATAGGAGGAGCATGAAGCGGTGTTGAAAAACATGAAGAGCCTGAAAAGGTGTGAAAAATATGCAGAGCTTCAAAACGTGTCAAAAATAAAAGGAGTGTGAAACTGTGTTGAAAAACATGATGAGCATGAAAAGGTGTGAAAAATATGAAGATTTTCAAACGGTGTCAAAATTTGAGAAGCATGAAATGGTCTGAAAAATATGAGGAGCATGAAACGGTGTTGAAAAAACATGAAGAGCATGAAAAGGTGTGAAAAATATGAAGACCTTCACAAGGTGTCAAAAATACGAGGAGCATGAAACGGTTTGAAAAATAGGAGGAGCATGAAGCGGTGTTGAAAAAATGGAAGAGCCTGAAAAGGAGTGAAAAATATGACGAGCTTCAAAAGGTGTCAAATATATGAGGAGCATGAAACGGTCTGAAAAATCGAAGGAGCATGAAACGGTGTTCCAAAACATGAAGAGCCTGAAAAGGTGTGAAAAATATGAAGAGCTTCAAAAGGTGTGAAATACATGAGGAGCATTAAACGGTCTGAAAAATAGGAGAAGCATAAAACGGTGTTTAAAAACATGAAGAGCCTGAAAAGGTGTGAAAAATGAAGAGCTTCAAAAGGTGCGAAAAATATGAGGAGCATGAAACGGTCTGAAAAATAGGAGGAGCATGAAGCGGTGTTCAAAAACATGAAGAGCCTGAAAAGGTGTGAAAAATATGAAAACCTTCAAAAGGTGTCAAAAATGAGATGAGCATGAAATGGTCTGAAAAATAGGAGGAGCATGACGCGGTGTTGAAAAACATGAAGAGTCTGAAAAGGTGTGAGAAATATGAAGAGCTTCAAAAGGTGTCAAGAATATGAGGAGCATGAAACGGTCTGAAAAATTTCAGGAGCATGAAGCGGTGTTGAAAAACATGAAGAGTCTGAAAACGTGTGAAAATATGAGGAGTTTCAAAAATATGAAAAATATGAAGAACTTTAAATTGTGAAAAATATGAAGAGCTTCAAAGGGTGTCAAAAATGAGATGAGCATGAAATTGTCTGAAAAATAGGAGGAGCATGACGCGGTGTTGAAAAACATGAAGAGCCTGAAAAGGTGTGAAAAATATGAAGAGCTTCAAGGGTGTTAAAATTATGAGGAGCATAAAACGGTCTGAAAAATAGGAGGAGCATGAAGCGGTGTTGAAAAACATGAAGAGCCGTAAAACGTTTGAAATATATGAAGAGCTTCAAAGGTGTCAAAAATATGAGGAGAATGAAACGGTCTGAAAAATAGGAGGAGAATGAAGCAGTGTTGAAACACATGAAGAGCCTGAAAAACTGTGAAAAATCTGAAGAGCTTAATAAGGTGTCAAAATTATGAGGAGCATGAAACGGTCTGAAAAATAGGAGGAGAATGAAACGGTGTTGAAAAACATGAAGAGCCTGAAAACGTGTCAAATCTATGAAGAGCTTCAAAAGGTGTTAAAAATATGAAGAGCTTCAAAAGGTGACAAAAATGAGATGAGCATGAAACGGTCTGAAAAATAGGAGGAGCATGAAACGGTGTTCAAAAACATGCAGAGCCTGAAAAGGTGCGAAGTATATGAAGAGCTTCAAAATGTGTGAAATACATGGAGAACATGAAACGGTCTGAAAAATAGGAGGATCATGAGGCGGTGTTGAAAAACATGAAGAGACTGAAAATGTGTGAAAATATGAAGAGCTTCAAAAGGTGTGAAAAATATGAGGAGCATGAAATGGTCTGCAAATTAGGAGGAGCATGAAGCGGTGTTGTAAAACGTGAAGAGCCTGAAAAGGTGTGAAAAATATGAAGAGCTTCAAAAGATGTGAAATACATGAGGAGCATGAAACGGTCTGAAAAATAGCACGAGCATGAAGCGGTGTTGAAAAACATGAAGAGTCTGAAAACGTGTGAAAAATTAGAAGAGCTTCAAAAGGTGTGAAAAATATGAACAGCATCAACAGGTGTCAAAATTAGGAGGAGCATGAAACGGTCTGCAAATTAGGAGGAGCATGAAGTGGTGTTGAAAACATGAAGAGCATGAAAAGATGTGAAATATATGAAGAGCTTCAAAAGGTATCAAAAATATGAGGAGCATGAAACGGTATGAAAAATAGGAGGAGCATGAAGCGGTGTTGAAAACATGAAGAGCCTGAAAACTTGTGAAAAATATGCAGAGCTTCAAAAGGTGTCAAAAATGAGATGAGCCTGAAAAGGTCTGAAAAATAGGAGGAGGATGAAGGGGTGTTGAAAACATGAAGAGCCTGAAGAGGTGTGAAAAATATGAAGAGCTTCAAAAGGTGTCAAAATATGAGGAGCATGAAACAGTCTGAAAAATAGGAGGAGCATGAAACGGTGTTGAAAAACATGAAGAGCCTGAAAAGTTTTGAAAAATAGGAAGAGCTTCAAAAGGTTTGAAATACATGAGGAGAATGAAACAGTCTGTAAAATAGCAGAAGCATGAAGCGGTGTTCAAAAACATGAAGAGCCTGAAAAGGAGTGAAAAATATGAAGAGCTTCAAAATGTGTGAAAAATATGAGGAGCATGAAACGGTCTGAAAAATACGAGGAGCATGAAACGGTAGGAAAAATAGGAGGAGGATGAAGTGGTGTTGAAAACATGAAGAGCATGAAAAGGTGTTGAATATGTGAAGAGCTTCAAAAGGTATCAAAAATATGAGAAGCATGAAACGGTCTGAAAAATAGGAGGATCATGAAGCGGTGTTGAAAACATGAAGAGCCTGAAAAGGTGTGAAATATATGAAGAGCTTCAAAAGGTGTCAAAAATGAGATGAGCATGAAACGGTCTGAAAAATAGGAGGAGCATGAAGCGGTGTTGAAAACATGAAGAGCCTGAAAAGGTGTGAAATATATGAAGAGCTTCAAAAGGTGTCAAAAATGAGATGAGCATGAAACGGTCTGAAAAATAGGAGGAGGATGAAGTCGTGTTGAAAACAAGAAGGGCATGAAAAGGTGTGTATTATATGAAGAGCTTCAAAAGGTGTAAAAATATGAGGAGCATGAAATGGTCTGAAACATAGGAGGAGCATGAATTATTGTTGACAAACATAAAGAGCCTGAAAAGGTGTGAAAAATATGAAGAGCTTCAAAAGGTGTGAAAAATATGAGGAGCATGAAATGATCTGAAAAATAGGAGGAACATGAAACGGTCTGAAAGATAGGAGTTGCGTGAAATTGTGTTCAAAAACATGAAGAGTCTGAAAAGGTGTGAAAAATATGAAGAGCTTCAAAAGGTGTCAAAAATATGAGGAGCATGAAATGATCTGAAAAATAGGAGGAACATGAAACGGTCTGAAAGATAGGAGTTGCATGAAGTTGTGTTCAAAAACATGAAGAGCTTGAAAAGGTGTGAAAAATATGAAGAGCTTCAAAAGGTGGGAAATACATGAGGAGCAAGAAACGGACTGAAAAATAGGAGGAGCATGAAGCGGTGTTCAAAAACATGAAAAGCCTGAAAAGGTGTGAAAAATATGAAGAGCTTCAAAATGTGTTAAAAATATGAGGAGCATGAAACCGTCTGAAAAATAGGAGTTGCATGAAGTTGTGTTCAAAAACATGAAGAGCTTGAAAAGGTGTAAAAATATGAAGAGCTTCAAAAGGTGGGAAATACATGAGGAGCAAGAAACGGACTGAAAAATAGGAAGAGGATGAAGCGGTGTTCAAAAACATGAAGAGCCTGAAAAGGTGTGAAAAATAAGAAGAGCTTCAAAAGGTGTCAAAAATATGAGGAGCATGAAATGATCTGAAAAATAGGAGGAACATGAAACGGTCTGAAAAATAGGAGGAGCATGAAGCGGTGTTCAAAAACATGAATGGCCTGAAAAGGTGTGAAAAATTGAAGAGCTTCAAAAGGTGTGAAATCCATGAGGAGCATGAAACGGTCTGAAAAATAGGAGGAGCAGGAAGCTGTTTTCAAAAACATGAGAGCCTGAAAAGGTGTGAAAAATATGAAGAGGTTCAAAAGGTGTGAAATACATGAGGAGCATGAAACGGTCTGAAAAATAGGAGGAACATGAAACAGTGTTCAAAAACATGAAGAGCCGGAAAAGGTGTGAAACATATGAAGAGCTTCAAAAGGTGTGAAATACATGAGGAGCATGAAACGGCCTGAAAAATAGGAGGAGCAGGAAGCTGTGTTCAAAAATATGAAGAGCCTGAAAAGGTGTGAAAAATATGAAGAGCTTCAAAAGGTTTGAAAAATATGAGGAGCATGAAACGGTCTGAAAAATAGGAGGAGTATGAAGCGGTGTTCACAAACATGAAGAACCTTAAATGGTGTGAAAAATATGAAGAGCTTCAAAAGGTGTCAAAAATATGAGGAGGATGAAACGGTCTGAAAAATAGGAGGAGCATGAAGCAGTGTTCAAAAACATGAGGAGCCTGAAAAGGTGTGAAAAATATGAAGAGCTACAAAAGGTGTCAAAAATGTGAGGAGCATGAAACGGGGTTCAAAAAAATGAAGAGACTGAAAATGTCTGAAAAATATGAAGAGCCTCAAAACGTGTCAAAAATATGAAGAGCTTCAGAAGGTGTGAAAAATATGAGGAGCATGATACGGTGTGAAAAATTAGAGAGGCATGAAGCGGTGTTCAAAAACATGAAGAGCCTGAAAACGTGTTAAAAATATGAAGAGCTTGAAAAGGTGTCAAAAATATGAACAGCTTCAAAAGGTGTCAAAAATGAGATGAGCATGAAGCGATCAGAAAAATAGGAGGAGCATGAAGCGGTGTTCAAAAACATGAAGAGCCTGAAAACGTGTGAAAAATATGAAGAGCTTCAAAAGGTGTGAAATACATGAGGAGCATGAAACGGTCTGAAAAATACGAGGAGCATGTAGCGGTTTTCAAAAATATGAAGAGCCTGAAAAATTGTGAAAAATATGAAGAGCATAAAAAGGTGTCAAAATATTAGGAGCATGAAACGGTCTGAAAAATAGGAGGAGCATCAGGCGGTGTTGAAAATCATGAAGAGCCTGAAAAAGTGTGAAAAATATGAAGAGCTTCAAAAAGTCAGAAATACATGAAGAGCATGAAACGGTCTCAAAAGTAGGAGGAGCATTAAGTGGTGTTGAAAAAGATGAAGACCCTGAAAACGTGTGAAAAATATGAAGAGCTTCAAACAGTGCCAAAAATATGAGGAGCATGAAACGGTCTGAAAATAGGAGGAGCATGAAGCGGTGTTGAAAAACATGAAGAGCCTGAAAAAGTGTGAAAAATATGAAGAGCTTCCAAAGGTGTGAAACACATGAAGAGCATGAATCGGTCTGAAAAATAGGAGGAGCATGAAACGGTGTCCAAAAACATGAAGAGCTTGAAAAGATGTGAAAAATATGAAGAGCTTCAAAATGTGTCAAAAAGATGAGGAGCATGAAACGGTCTGAAAAGTAGGAGCAGCATGAAACGGTGTTTAATAACATCAAGAGCCTGAAAAGGTGTGAAAAATATGAAGAGCTTCAAAATGTGTCAAAAAGATGAGGAGCATGAAACGGTCTGAAAAATAGGAGGAGCATGAAGCGGTGTTCAAAAACATGAAGAGCCTGAAAACTTGTGAAAAATATGAAGAGCTTCAAAAGGTGTGAAAAATATGAACAGCTTCAAAAGGTGTCAAAAAGGAGATGAGCATGAAGCGATCTGAAAAATAGGAGGAGCATGAAGTGGAGTTGAAAAACATGAAGATCCTGAAAAGGTGTGAAATATATGAAGAGCTTCAAAATGTGTCAAAAATATGAGGAGTATGAAACGGTCTGAAAAGTAGGAGGAGCATGAAACGGTGTTTAATAACATCAAGAGCCTGAAAAGTTGTGAAAAATATGAAGAGCTTCAAAAGGTGTGAAATACATGAGGACCTTGAAACGGTCTGAAAATAGTAGGAGCATGAAGCGGTGTTCAAAATCATGAAGAGCCTGTAAAGGTGTGAAAAATAGGAAGAGCTTCAAAAGTTGTCAAAAATATGAGGAGCATGAAACGATCTGAAAAATAGGAGGAGCATGAAGCAGTGTTCAAAAACTTTAAGAGCCTGAAAAGGTGTGAAATATATGAGGACTTTCAAAAGGTGTCTACAATAAGAAGAGCATGAAACGGTCTGAAAAATAGAGGAGCATGAAGCGGTGTTCAAAACATGAAGAGCCTGAAAATGTGTGAAACATATGAAGTGCTTCAAAAGGTGTGTAATATATGAGGAGCAAAAACGGTCTGAAAAATAGTAGGAGCATGAAGCGGTGTTCCAAAACATGAATAGCCTGAAAAGTTGTGAAAAATATGAAACCTTCAAAAGGTGGGAAATACAAGAGGAGCGTGAAACGGTATGAAAAATAGGAGGATCATAAAACGGTGTTGAAAAACATGAAGAGCCTGAAAAGGTGTGAAAAATATGAAGAGCTTCAAAGGGTGTGAAATACATGAGGAGCATGAAACCGTCTGAAAAATAGGAGGAGCATGAAGCGGTCTTCAAAAACATGAAGAGCCTGAAAAAGTGTGAAAAATATGAAGAGCTTCAAAAGGTGTCAAAAATATGAGGAGCATGAAATGGTCTGAAATATAGGAGGAGCATGAAAAGGTGCTCAAAAACTTGAAGAGCCTGAAATGTTGTGAAAAATATGAAGAACTTCAAAAGGTGTGAAAAATATGAAGAGCTTCAAAAGGTGTCAAAAATATGAGGAGCATGAAACGGTCTGAAATATAGGAGGAGCATGAAACGCTCTTCAAAAACATGAAGAGCCTGCAACGGTGTGAAAAATATGAAGAGCCCCAAAACGTGTCGAAAACATGAGAAGCATGAAACGGTCTGAAAAATAGGAGCAGCATGAAATGGTGTTCAAAAACATGAAGAGCCTGAAAAGGTGTGAAAAATATGAAGAGCTTCAAAAGGTATCAAAAATATGAGGAGCATGAAACGGTCTGAAAAATAGGAGGAGCATGAAGCTGTGCTCAAATACATGAAGAGCCTGGGAAGGTGGGAAAAATATGAAGAGCTTCTAAATGTGTGAAACATATGAGGAGCATGAACCGGTCTCAAAAATAGGAGGAGCATGAAGTGGTGTTGAAAAACATGAAGAGCCTGAAAAGGTGTGAAAAATATGAAGAGCTTCAAAAGGTGTCAATAATAAGAGGTGCATGAAACAGTTTGAAATATAGGAGGAGAAAGAAACGATCTGAAAAATAGGAGGAGCATGAAGCGGTGTTGAAACACATGAAGAGCCTGAAAAGGTGTGACAAATATAAAGAGATTCAAAAGGTGTCAAAAATATGAGGAACATGAAACGCTTTGAAAAATAGAAGGAGCATGAAGCGGTGTGGAAAAACATGATGAGCCTGAAAAGGTGTGAAAAATATGAAGAGCTTCAAAAGGTGTGAAAAATATGAAGAGCATGAAACGGTCTGAAAAATAGGAGGAGCATAAAGCGGTGTTCAAAACCATGAAGAGCCTGAAAAGGTGTGAATAATATGAAGAGCTTCAAAATGTGTCATAAATATGAGGAGCATGAAACCGTCTCAAAATTAGGAGGAGCACGAAGCGGTGTTCAAAAATATGGAAAGCCTGAAAAGTTATGAGAAATATGAAGAGCCTCAAAAGGTGTCTAAAATATGAAGAGCATAAAACGGCCTGAAAAATAGGAGGAGCATGAAACGGTGTTCAAAAACATGAAGTGCCTGAAAAGGAGTGAAAAATATGAACAGCTTCAAAAGATGTCAAAAATATGAGGAGCATGAAACGGTCTGAAAATAGGAGGAGCATGAAGCGGTGTTGAAAAACATGAAGAGCCTGAAAAGGTGTGAAAAATATGAAGAGCTTCAAAAGTTGTCAAAAATATGAAGAGCATGAAACGTTCTGAAAATAGGAGGAGCATGAAGCGGTGTTGAAAAACATGAAGAGCCTGAAAAGGTGTGAAAATTATGAAGAGCTTCAAAAGGTGTCAAAAATATGAGGAACATGAAACGGTCTGAAAAATAGAAGGCGTATGAAGCGGTGTTTAAAAACATGAAGAGCCTGTAAAGCTGTGAAAAATATGAAGAGCTTCAAAAGGTGTCAAAAATATGAGGAACACGAAACGGTCTGAAAAATAGGAGGAGTATGAAACGGTGTTGAAAAACATGAAGAGCCTGAAAAGGTGTGAAATATATGAAGAGCTTCAAAAGGTGTCAAAAATATGAGGAGCATGAACGGTCTGAAAAACTCTAGGAGCATGAAGCGGCGTTGAAAAACATGAAGAGCCTGAAAAGGTGTGAAAAATATGAAGAGCTTCAAAATATTTTAAAAATATGAGGGGCATGAACGGTCTGAAAAAAAGGAGGAGCATGAAGCTGTGTTTAAAAACATGAAGAGCCTGAAAAGGTGTGAAAAATATGAAGAGCTTCAAAAGGTGTGAAAAATATCAAGAGGTTCAAAAGCTGTCGAAATTGAGATGAGCATGAAACGGTCTGAATAATAGGAGGAACATGAAGTGGTGTTGAAAAACTTTAAGAGCCTGAAAAGGTGTGAAAACTATGAAGAGCTTCAAAAGGTGTGAAATACATGAGGAGCATGAAACAGTCTGAAACTTAGTAGGAGCATATAGCGGTGTTGAAAAACATGAAGAGCCTGAAAACGTGTGAAAAATATGAAGAGCTTCCAAAATTGTCAAAAATATGAGGAGCATGAAACGGTCTGAAAAATAGGAGGAGCATGAAACGGTAGGAAAAATAGGAGGAGCATGAAACGGTATTGAAAAACATGAAGAGCCTGAAAAGGTGTGAAAAATATGAAGAGCTTCCAAAATTGTCAAAAATATGAGGAGCATGCAACGGTCTGAAAAATAGGAGGAGCATGAAACGGTCTGAAAAATAGAAGGCGCATGAAGCGGTGTTCAAAAACATGAAAAGCCTGAAAAGGTGTGAAAAATATGAAGAGCTTCAAAATGTGTTAAAAATATGAGGAGCATGAAACCGTCTGAAAAATAGGAGTTGCATGAAGTTGTGTTCAAAAACATGAAGAGCTTGAAAAGGTGTGAAAAATATGAAGAGCTTCAAAAGGTGGGAAATACATGAGGAGCAAGAAACGGACTGAAAAATAGGAAGAGGATGAAGCGGTGTTCAAAAACATGAAGAGCCTGAAAAGGTGTGAAAAATAAGAAGAGCTTCAAAAGGTGTCAAAAATATGAGGAGCAAGAAATGATCTGAAAAATAGGAGGAACATGAAACGGTCTGAAAAATAGGAGGAGCATGAAGCGGTGTTCAAAAACATGAATAGCCTGAAAAGGTGTGAAAAATTTGAAGAGCTTCAAAAGGTGTGAAATCCATGAGGAGCATGAAACGGTCTGAAAAATAGGAGGAGCAGGAAGCTGTTTTCAAAAACATGAGAGCCTGAAAAGGTGTGAAAAATATGAAGAGGTTCAAAAGGTGTGAAATACATGAGGAGCATGAAACGGTCTGAAAAATAGGAGGAACATGAAACGGTGTTCAAAAACATGAAGAGCCGGAAAAGGTGTGAAACATATGAAGAGCTTCAAAAAGTCAGAAATACATGAAGAGCATGAAACGGTCTCAAAAGTAGGAGGAGCATTAAGTGGTGTTGAAAAAGATGAAGAGCCTGAAAACGTGTGAAAAATATGAAGAGCTTCAAACAGTGCCAAAAATATGAGGAGCATGAAACGGTCTGAAAATAGGAGGAGCATGAAGCGGTGTTGAAAAACATGAAGAGCCTGAAAAAGTGTGAAAAATATGAAGAGCTTCAAAAGGTGTGAAACACATGAAGAGCATGAATCGGTCTGAAAAATAGGAGGAGCATGAAACGGTGTCCAAAAACATGAAGAGCTTGAAAAGATGTGAAAAATATGAAGAGCTTCAAAATGTGTCAAAAAGATGAGGAGCATGAAACGGTCTGAAAAGTAGGAGCAGCATGAAACGGTGTTTAATAACATCAAGAGCCTGAAAAGGTGTGAAAAATATGAAGAGCTTCAAAATGTGTCAAAAAATGAGGAGCATGAAACGGTCTGAAAAATAGGAGGAGCATGAAGCGGTGTTCAAAAACATGAAGAGCCTGAAAACTTGTGAAAAATATGAAGAGCTTCAAAAGGTGTGAAAAATATGAACAGCTTCAAAAGGTGTCAAAAAGGAGATGAGCATGAAGCGATCTGAAAAATAGGAGGAGCATGAAGTGGAGTTGAAAAACATGAAGATCCTGAAAAGGTGTGAAATATATGAAGAGCTTCAAAATGTGTCAAAAATATGAGGAGTATGAAACGGTCTGAAAAGTAGGAGGAGCATGAAACGGTGTTTAATAACATCAAGAGCCTGAAAAGTTGTGAAAAATATGAAGAGCTTCAAAAGGTGTGAAATACATGAGGAGCTTGAAACGGTCTGAAAATAGTAGGAGCATGAAGCGGTGTTCAAAATCATGAAGAGCCTGTAAAGGTGTGAAAAATAGGAAGAGCTTCAAAAGTTGTCAAAAATATGAGGAGCATGAAACGATCTGAAAAATAGGAGGAGCATGAAGCAGTGTTCAAAAACTTTAAGAGCCTGAAAAGGTGTGAAATATATGAGGACTTTCAAAAGGTGTCTACAATAAGAAGAGCATGAAACGGTCTGAAAAATAGAGGAGCATGAAGCGGTGTTCAAAACATGAAGAGCCTGAAAATGTGTGAAACATATGAAGTGCTTCAAAAGGTGTGTAATATATGAGGAGCAAAAACGGTCTGAAAAATAGTAGGAGCATGAAGCGGTGTTCAAAAACATGAATAGCCTGAAAAGTTGTGAAAAATATGAAACCTTCAAAAGGTGGGAAATACAAGAGGAGCGTGAAACGGTATGAAAAATAGGAGGATCATAAAACGGTGTTGAAAAACATGAAGAGCCTGAAAAGGTGTGAAAAATATGAAGAGCTTCAAAGGGTGTGAAATACATGAGGAGCATGAAACCGTCTGAAAAATAGGAGGAGCATGAAGCGGTCTTCAAAAACATGAAGAGCCTGAAAAAGTGTGAAAAATATGAAGAGCTTCAAAAGGTGTCAAAAATATGAGGAGCATGAAATGGTCTGAAATATAGGAGGAGCATGAAAAGGTGCTCAAAAACTTGAAGAGCCTGAAATGTTGTGAAAAATATGAAGAACTTCAAAAGGTGTGAAAAATATGAAGAGCTTCAAAAGGTGTCAAAAATATGAGGAGCATGAAACGGTCTGAAATATAGGAGGAGCATGAAACGCTCTTCAAAAACATGAAGAGCCTGCAACGGTGTGAAAAATATGAAGAGCCCCAAAACGTGTCGAAAACATGAGAAGCATGAAACGGTCTGAAAAATAGGAGCAGCATGAAATGGTGTTCAAAAACATGAAGAGCCTGAAAAGGTGTGAAAAATATGAAGAGCTTCAAAAGGTATCAAAAATATGAGGAGCATGAAACGGTCTGAAAAATAGGAGGAGCATGAAGCTGTGCTCAAATACATGAAGAGCCTGGGAAGGTGGGAAAAATATGAAGAGCTTCTAAATGTGTGAAACATATGAGGAGCATGAACCGGTCTCAAAAATAGGAGGAGCATGAAGTGGTGTTGAAAAACATGAAGAGCCTGAAAAGGTGTGAAAAATATGAAGAGCTTCAAAAGGTGTCAATAATAAGAGGTGCATGAAACAGTTTGAAATATAGGAGGAGAAAGAAACGATCTGAAAAATAGGAGGAGCATGAAGCGGTGTTGAAACACATGAAGAGCCTGAAAAGGTGTGACAAATATAAAGAGATTCAAAAGGTGTCAAAAATATGAGGAACATGAAACGCTTTGAAAAATAGAAGGAGCATGAAGCGGTGTGGAAAAACATGATGAGCCTGAAAAGGTGTGAAAAATATGAAGAGCTTCAAAAGGTGTGAAAAATATGAAGAGCATGAAACGGTCTGAAAAATAGGAGGAGCATAAAGCGGTGTTCAAAACCATGAAGAGCCTGAAAAGGTGTGAATAATATGAAGAGCTTCAAAATGTGTCATAAATATGAGGAGCATGAAACCGTCTCAAAATTAGGAGGAGCACGAAGCGGTGTTCAAAAATATGGAAAGCCTGAAAAGTTATGAGAAATATGAAGAGCCTCAAAAGGTGTCTAAAATATGAAGAGCATAAAACGGCCTGAAAAATAGGAGGAGCATGAAACGGTGTTCAAAAACATGAAGTGCCTGAAAAGGAGTGAAAAATATGAACAGCTTCAAAAGATGTCAAAAATATGAGGAGCATGAAACGGTCTGAAAATAGGAGGAGCATGAAGCGGTGTTGAAAAACATGAAGAGCCTGAAAAGGTGTGAAAAATATGAAGAGCTTCAAAAGTTGTCAAAAATATGAAGAGCATGAAACGTTCTGAAAATAGGAGGAGCATGAAGCGGTGTTGAAAAACATGAAGAGCCTGAAAAGGTGTGAAAATTATGAAGAGCTTCAAAAGGTGTCAAAAATATGAGGAACATGAAACGGTCTGAAAAATAGAAGGCGTATGAAGCGGTGTTTAAAAACATGAAGAGCCTGTAAAGCTGTGAAAAATATGAAGAGCTTCAAAAGGTGTCAAAAATATGAGGAACACGAAACGGTCTGAAAAATAGGAGGAGTATGAAACGGTGTTGAAAAACATGAAGAGCCTGAAAAGGTGTGAAATATATGAAGAGCTTCAAAAGGTGTCAAAAATATGAGGAGCATGAACGGTCTGAAAAACTCTAGGAGCATGAAGCGGCGTTGAAAAACATGAAGAGCCTGAAAAGGTGTGAAAAATATGAAGAGCTTCAAAATATTTTAAAAATATGAGGGGCATGAACGGTCTGAAAAAAAGGAGGAGCATGAAGCTGTGTTTAAAAACATGAAGAGCCTGAAAAGGTGTGAAAAATATGAAGAGCTTCAAAAGGTGTGAAAAATATCAAGAGGTTCAAAAGCTGTCGAAATTGAGATGAGCATGAAACGGTCTGAATAATAGGAGGAACATGAAGTGGTGTTGAAAAACTTTAAGAGCCTGAAAAGGTGTGAAAACTATGAAGAGCTTCAAAAGGTGTGAAATACATGAGGAGCATGAAACAGTCTGAAATTTAGTAGGAGCATATAGCGGTGTTGAAAAACATGAAGAGCCTGAAAACGTGTGAAAAATATGAAGAGCTTCCAAAATTGTCAAAAATATGAGGAGCATGAAACGGTCTGAAAAATAGGAGGAGCATGAAACGGTAGGAAAAATAGGAGGAGCATGAAACGGTATTGAAAAACATGAAGAGCCTGAAAAGGTGTGAAAAATATGAAGAGCTTCCAAAATTGTCAAAAATATGAGGAGCATGCAACGGTCTGAAAAATAGGAGGAGCATGAAACGGTCTGAAAAATAGAAGGCGCATGAAGCGGTGTTCAAAAACATGAAAAGCCTGAAAAGGTGTGAAAAATATGAAGAGCTTCAAAATGTGTTAAAAATATGAGGAGCATGAAACCGTCTGAAAAATAGGAGTTGCATGAAGTTGTGTTCAAAAACATGAAGAGCTTGAAAAGGTGTGAAAAATATGAAGAGCTTCAAAAGGTGGGAAATACATGAGGAGCAAGAAACGGACTGAAAAATAGGAAGAGGATGAAGCGGTGTTCAAAAACATGAAGAGCCTGAAAAGGTGTGAAAAATAAGAAGAGCTTCAAAAGGTGTCAAAAATATGAGGAGCAAGAAATGATCTGAAAAATAGGAGGAACATGAAACGGTCTGAAAAATAGGAGGAGCATGAAGCGGTGTTCAAAAACATGAATAGCCTGAAAAGGTGTGAAAAATTTGAAGAGCTTCAAAAGGTGTGAAATCCATGAGGAGCATGAAACGGTCTGAAAAATAGGAGGAGCAGGAAGCTGTTTTCAAAAACATGAGAGCCTGAAAAGGTGTGAAAAATATGAAGAGGTTCAAAAGGTGTGAAATACATGAGGAGCATGAAACGGTCTGAAAAATAGGAGGAACATGAAACGGTGTTCAAAAACATGAAGAGCCGGAAAAGGTGTGAAACATATGAAGAGCTTCAAAAAGTCAGAAATACATGAAGAGCATGAAACGGTCTCAAAAGTAGGAGGAGCATTAAGTGGTGTTGAAAAAGATGAAGAGCCTGAAAACGTGTGAAAAATATGAAGAGCTTCAAACAGTGCCAAAAATATGAGGAGCATGAAACGGTCTGAAAATAGGAGGAGCATGAAGCGGTGTTGAAAAACATGAAGAGCCTGAAAAAGTGTGAAAAATATGAAGAGCTTCAAAAGGTGTGAAACACATGAAGAGCATGAATCGGTCTGAAAAATAGGAGGAGCATGAAACGGTGTCCAAAAACATGAAGAGCTTGAAAAGATGTGAAAAATATGAAGAGCTTCAAAATGTGTCAAAAAGATGAGGAGCATGAAACGGTCTGAAAAGTAGGAGCAGCATGAAACGGTGTTTAATAACATCAAGAGCCTGAAAAGGTGTGAAAAATATGAAGAGCTTCAAAATGTGTCAAAAAATGAGGAGCATGAAACGGTCTGAAAAATAGGAGGAGCATGAAGCGGTGTTCAAAAACATGAAGAGCCTGAAAACTTGTGAAAAATATGAAGAGCTTCAAAAGGTGTGAAAAATATGAACAGCTTCAAAAGGTGTCAAAAAGGAGATGAGCATGAAGCGATCTGAAAAATAGGAGGAGCATGAAGTGGAGTTGAAAAACATGAAGATCCTGAAAAGGTGTGAAATATATGAAGAGCTTCAAAATGTGTCAAAAATATGAGGAGTATGAAACGGTCTGAAAAGTAGGAGGAGCATGAAACGGTGTTTAATAACATCAAGAGCCTGAAAAGTTGTGAAAAATATGAAGAGCTTCAAAAGGTGTGAAATACATGAGGAGCTTGAAACGGTCTGAAAATAGTAGGAGCATGAAGCGGTGTTCAAAATCATGAAGAGCCTGTAAAGGTGTGAAAAATAGGAAGAGCTTCAAAAGTTGTCAAAAATATGAGGAGCATGAAACGATCTGAAAAATAGGAGGAGCATGAAGCAGTGTTCAAAAACTTTAAGAGCCTGAAAAGGTGTGAAATATATGAGGACTTTCAAAAGGTGTCTACAATAAGAAGAGCATGAAACGGTCTGAAAAATAGAGGAGCATGAAGCGGTGTTCAAAACATGAAGAGCCTGAAAATGTGTGAAACATATGAAGTGCTTCAAAAGGTGTGTAATATATGAGGAGCAAAAACGGTCTGAAAAATAGTAGGAGCATGAAGCGGTGTTCAAAAACATGAATAGCCTGAAAAGTTGTGAAAAATATGAAACCTTCAAAAGGTGGGAAATACAAGAGGAGCGTGAAACGGTATGAAAAATAGGAGGATCATAAAACGGTGTTGAAAAACATGAAGAGCCTGAAAAGGTGTGAAAAATATGAAGAGCTTCAAAGGGTGTGAAATACATGAGGAGCATGAAACCGTCTGAAAAATAGGAGGAGCATGAAGCGGTCTTCAAAAACATGAAGAGCCTGAAAAAGTGTGAAAAATATGAAGAGCTTCAAAAGGTGTCAAAAATATGAGGAGCATGAAATGGTCTGAAATATAGGAGGAGCATGAAAAGGTGCTCAAAAACTTGAAGAGCCTGAAATGTTGTGAAAAATATGAAGAACTTCAAAAGGTGTGAAAAATATGAAGAGCTTCAAAAGGTGTCAAAAATATGAGGAGCATGAAACGGTCTGAAATATAGGAGGAGCATGAAACGCTCTTCAAAAACATGAAGAGCCTGCAACGGTGTGAAAAATATGAAGAGCCCCAAAACGTGTCGAAAACATGAGAAGCATGAAACGGTCTGAAAAATAGGAGCAGCATGAAATGGTGTTCAAAAACATGAAGAGCCTGAAAAGGTGTGAAAAATATGAAGAGCTTCAAAAGGTATCAAAAATATGAGGAGCATGAAACGGTCTGAAAAATAGGAGGAGCATGAAGCTGTGCTCAAATACATGAAGAGCCTGGGAAGGTGGGAAAAATATGAAGAGCTTCTAAATGTGTGAAACATATGAGGAGCATGAACCGGTCTCAAAAATAGGAGGAGCATGAAGTGGTGTTGAAAAACATGAAGAGCCTGAAAAGGTGTGAAAAATATGAAGAGCTTCAAAAGGTGTCAATAATAAGAGGTGCATGAAACAGTTTGAAATATAGGAGGAGAAAGAAACGATCTGAAAAATAGGAGGAGCATGAAGCGGTGTTGAAACACATGAAGAGCCTGAAAAGGTGTGACAAATATAAAGAGATTCAAAAGGTGTCAAAAATATGAGGAACATGAAACGCTTTGAAAAATAGAAGGAGCATGAAGCGGTGTGGAAAAACATGATGAGCCTGAAAAGGTGTGAAAAATATGAAGAGCTTCAAAAGGTGTGAAAAATATGAAGAGCATGAAACGGTCTGAAAAATAGGAGGAGCATAAAGCGGTGTTCAAAACCATGAAGAGCCTGAAAAGGTGTGAATAATATGAAGAGCTTCAAAATGTGTCATAAATATGAGGAGCATGAAACCGTCTCAAAATTAGGAGGAGCACGAAGCGGTGTTCAAAAATATGGAAAGCCTGAAAAGTTATGAGAAATATGAAGAGCCTCAAAAGGTGTCTAAAATATGAAGAGCATAAAACGGCCTGAAAAATAGGAGGAGCATGAAACGGTGTTCAAAAACATGAAGTGCCTGAAAAGGAGTGAAAAATATGAACAGCTTCAAAAGATGTCAAAAATATGAGGAGCATGAAACGGTCTGAAAATAGGAGGAGCATGAAGCGGTGTTGAAAAACATGAAGAGCCTGAAAAGGTGTGAAAAATATGAAGAGCTTCAAAAGTTGTCAAAAATATGAAGAGCATGAAACGTTCTGAAAATAGGAGGAGCATGAAGCGGTGTTGAAAAACATGAAGAGCCTGAAAAGGTGTGAAAATTATGAAGAGCTTCAAAAGGTGTCAAAAATATGAGGAACATGAAACGGTCTGAAAAATAGAAGGCGTATGAAGCGGTGTTTAAAAACATGAAGAGCCTGTAAAGCTGTGAAAAATATGAAGAGCTTCAAAAGGTGTCAAAAATATGAGGAACACGAAACGGTCTGAAAAATAGGAGGAGTATGAAACGGTGTTGAAAAACATGAAGAGCCTGAAAAGGTGTGAAATATATGAAGAGCTTCAAAAGGTGTCAAAAATATGAGGAGCATGAACGGTCTGAAAAACTCTAGGAGCATGAAGCGGCGTTGAAAAACATGAAGAGCCTGAAAAGGTGTGAAAAATATGAAGAGCTTCAAAATATTTTAAAAATATGAGGGGCATGAACGGTCTGAAAAAAAGGAGGAGCATGAAGCTGTGTTTAAAAACATGAAGAGCCTGAAAAGGTGTGAAAAATATGAAGAGCTTCAAAAGGTGTGAAAAATATCAAGAGGTTCAAAAGCTGTCGAAATTGAGATGAGCATGAAACGGTCTGAATAATAGGAGGAACATGAAGTGGTGTTGAAAAACTTTAAGAGCCTGAAAAGGTGTGAAAACTATGAAGAGCTTCAAAAGGTGTGAAATACATGAGGAGCATGAAACAGTCTGAAATTTAGTAGGAGCATATAGCGGTGTTGAAAAACATGAAGAGCCTGAAAACGTGTGAAAAATATGAAGAGCTTCCAAAATTGTCAAAAATATGAGGAGCATGAAACGGTCTGAAAAATAGGAGGAGCATGAAACGGTAGGAAAAATAGGAGGAGCATGAAACGGTATTGAAAAACATGAAGAGCCTGAAAAGGTGTGAAAAATATGAAGAGCTTCCAAAATTGTCAAAAATATGAGGAGCATGCAACGGTCTGAAAAATAGGAGGAGCATGAAACGGTCTGAAAAATAGAAGGCGCATGAAGCGGTGTTCAAAAACATGAAAAGCCTGAAAAGGTGTGAAAAATATGAAGAGCTTCAAAATGTGTTAAAAATATGAGGAGCATGAAACCGTCTGAAAAATAGGAGTTGCATGAAGTTGTGTTCAAAAACATGAAGAGCTTGAAAAGGTGTGAAAAATATGAAGAGCTTCAAAAGGTGGGAAATACATGAGGAGCAAGAAACGGACTGAAAAATAGGAAGAGGATGAAGCGGTGTTCAAAAACATGAAGAGCCTGAAAAGGTGTGAAAAATAAGAAGAGCTTCAAAAGGTGTCAAAAATATGAGGAGCAAGAAATGATCTGAAAAATAGGAGGAACATGAAACGGTCTGAAAAATAGGAGGAGCATGAAGCGGTGTTCAAAAACATGAATAGCCTGAAAAGGTGTGAAAAATTTGAAGAGCTTCAAAAGGTGTGAAATCCATGAGGAGCATGAAACGGTCTGAAAAATAGGAGGAGCAGGAAGCTGTTTTCAAAAACATGAGAGCCTGAAAAGGTGTGAAAAATATGAAGAGGTTCAAAAGGTGTGAAATACATGAGGAGCATGAAACGGTCTGAAAAATAGGAGGAACATGAAACGGTGTTCAAAAACATGAAGAGCCGGAAAAGGTGTGAAACATATGAAGAGCTTCAAAAGGTGTGAAATACATGAGGAGCATGAAACGGCCTGAAAAATAGGAGGAGCAGGAAGCTGTGTTCAAAAATATGAAGAGCCTGAAAAGGTGTGAAAAATATGAAGAGCTTCAAAAGGTTTGAAAAATATGAGGAGCATGAAACGGTCTGAAAAATAGGAGGAGTATGAAGCGGTGTTCAAAACCATTAAGAACCTTAAATGGTGTGAAAAATATGAAGAGCTTCAAAAGGTGTCAAAAATAAGAGGAGGATGAAACGGTCTGAAAAATAGGAGGAGCATGAAGCGGTGTTCAAAAACATGAGGAGCCTGAAAAGGTGTGAAAAATATGAAGAGCTACAAAAGGTGTCAAAAATGTGAGGAGCATGAAACGGGGTTCAAAAACATGAAGAGACTGAAAATGTCTGAAAAATATGAAGAGCCTGAAAAGGTGTGAAAAATATGAAGAGCTTCAGAAGGTGTGAAAAATATGAGGAGCATGATACGGTGTGAAAAATTAGAGAGGCATGAAACGGTGTTCAAAAACATGAAGAGCCTGAAAACGTGTTAAAAATATGAAGAGCTTGAAAAGGTGTCAAAAATATGAACAGCTTCAAAAGGTGTCAAAAATGAGATGAGCATGAAGCGATCAGAAAAATAGGAGGAGCATGAAGCGGTGTTCAAAAACATGAAGAGCCTGAAAACGTGTGAAAAATATGAAGAGCTTCAAAAGGTGTGAAATACATGAGGAGCATGAAACGGTCTGAAAAATACGAGGAGCATGTAGCGGTTTTCAAAAATATGAAGAGCCTGAAAAATTGTGAAAAATATGAAGAGCATAAAAAGGTGTCAAAATATGAGGAGCATGAAACGGTCTGAAAAATAGGAGGAGCATCAGGCGGTGTTGAAAATCATGAAGAGCCTGAAAAGGTGTAAAAATATGAAGAGCTTCAAAAGGTGTGAAAAATATGAGGAGCTTCAAATGGTGTCAAAAGTATGCGGGGCATCAAACTGTCTGAAAAATAGGAGGAACATGAAGCAGCTTTCAAAAACATGTAGAGCCTGAAAAGGTGTGAAAAATATGAAGAGCTTCAAAAGGTGTCAAAAATATGAGGAGCATGAAACGGTCTGAAAAATAGGAGGAGCATGAAACGGTGTTGAAATACATGAAGTGCCTGAAATGGTGTGAAAAATATGAAGAGCTTTAAAAAGTGTCAAAATTATGAAGAGCATGAAACGGTCTAAAAAATAGGAGGAGCATCAGGCGGTGTAGAAAAACATGAAGAGCCTGAAAACGTGTGAAAAATATGAAGATCTTCAAAAGGTGTGAAAAATATGAACAGCTTCAAAAGGTGTAAAAAATGAGATGAGCATGAAGCGATCTGAAAAATAGGAGGAGCATGAAGTGGTGTTGAAAAATATGAAGAGCCTGAAAAGGTGTGAAAATTATGAAGAGCTTCAAAAGGTGTCAAAAATATGAGGAGCATGAAACGGTCTGAAAATTAGGAGGATCATGAAACAGTGTTCAAAAACATGAAGAGCCTGAAAATGTGTGAAAAATATGCAGAGCTTCAAAAGGTGTGAAATATATGAGGAGCCTGAAACGGTCTGAAAAATAGGAGGAGCATGAAGCTGTGTTCAAACACATGAGAGCCTGAAAAGGTGTGAGAAATATGAAGAGCTTCAAAAGGTGTGAAATACATGAAGAGCATGAAACTCTCTGAAAAATAGGAGAAGCATGAAGCGGTCTTCAAAAACATGAAGAGCCTGAAAACGTGTGAAAAATATGAAGAGCTTCAAAAAGTCAGAAATACATGAAGAGCATGAAACGGTCTCAAAAGTAGGAGGAGCATTAAGTGGTGTTGAAAAAGATGAAGAGCCTGAAAACGTGTGAAAAATATGAAGAGCTTCAAACAGTGCCAAAAATATGAGGAGCATGAAACGGTCTGAAAATAGGAGGAGCATGAAGCGGTGTTGAAAAACATGAAGAGCCTGAAAAAGTGTGAAAAATATGAAGAGCTTCAAAAGGTGTGAAACACATGAAGAGCATGAATCGGTCTGAAAAATAGGAGGAGCATGAAACGGTGTCCAAAAACATGAAGAGCTTGAAAAGATGTGAAAAATATGAAGAGCTTCAAAATGTGTCAAAAAGATGAGGAGCATGAAACGGTCTGAAAAGTAGGAGCAGCATGAAACGGTGTTTAATAACATCAAGAGCCTGAAAAGGTGTGAAAAATATGAAGAGCTTCAAAATGTGTCAAAAAGATGAGGAGCATGCAACGGTCTGAAAAATAAGAGGAGCAAGAAGCGGTGTTCAAAAACATGAAGAGCCTGAAAACTTGTGAAAAATATGAAGAGCTTCAAAATGTGTGAAAAATATGAACAGCTTCAAAAGGTGTCAAAAAGGAGATGAGCATGAAGCGATCTGAAAAATAGGAGGAGCATGAAGTGGTGTTGAAAAACATGAAGAGCCTGAAAAGGTGTGAAATATATGAAGAGCTTCAAAATGTGTCAAAAATATGAGGAGTATGAAACGGTCTGAAAAGTAGGAGGAGCATGAAACGGTGTTTAATAACATCAAGAGCCTGAAAAGGTGTGAAAAATATGAAGAGCTTCAAAAGGTGTGAAATACATGAGGAGCTTGAAACGGTCTGAAAATAGTAGGAGCATGAAGCGGTGTTCAAAATCATGAAGAGCCTGTAAAGGTGTGAAAAATAGGAAGAGCTTCAAAAGTTGTCAAAAATATGAGGAGCATGAAACGATCTGAAAAATAGGAGGAGCGTGAAGCAGTGTTGAAAAACTTTAAGAGCCTGAAAAGGTGTGAAATATATGAGGACTTTCAAAAGGTGTCTACAATAAGAAGAGCATGAAACGGTCTGAAAAATAGAGGAGCATGAATCGGTGTTCAAAACATGAAAAGCCTGAAAATGTGTGAAACATATGAAGTGCTTCAAAAGGTGTGAAATATATGAGGAGCAAAAACGGTCTGAAAAATAGTAGGAGCATGAAGCGGTGTTCAAAAACATGAATAGCCTGAAAAGTTGTGAAAAATATGAAACCTTCAAAAGGTGGGAAATACAAGAGAAGCATGAAACGGTATGAAAAATAGGAGGATCATAAAACGGTGTTGAAAAACATGAAGAGCCTGAAAAGGTGTGAAATATATGAAGAGCGTCAAAGGGTGTGAAATACATGAGGAGCATGAAACGGTCTGAAAAATAGGAGGAGCATGAAGCGGTCTTCAAAAACATGAAGAGCCTGAAAAAGTGTGAAAAATATGAAGAGCTTCAAAAGGTGTCAAAAATATGAGGAGCATGAAATGGTCTGAAATATAGGAGGAGCATGAAAAGGTGTTCAAAAACATGAAGAGCCTGAAATGTTGTGAAAAATATGAAGAGCTTCAAAAGGTGTGGAAAATATGAAGAGCTTCAAAAGGTGTCAAAAATATGGGGAGCATGAAACGGTCTGAAATATAGGAGGAGCATGAAAAGGTGTTCAAAAACATGAAGAGCCTGAAATGTTGTGAAAAACATGAAGAGCTTGAAAAGGTGTGAAAAATATGAAGAGCTTCAAAAGGTGTCAAATATATGAGGAGCATGAAACAGTCTGAAAAATAGGTGGAGCATGATGCGGTGTTGTAAAACATGAAGAGCCTGAAAAGCTGTGATAAATATGAAGAGCTTCAAAAGGTGTCAAAATATGAGGAACTTGAAACAGTCTGAAAAAGAGGAGGAGCATGAAAAGGTGTTGAAAAACATGAAGAGCCTGAAAAGTTTTGAAAAATAGGAAGAGCTTCAAACGGTGTGAAATACATGAGGAGAATGAAACGGTCTGTAAAATAGGAGGAGCATGAAGCGGTGTTCAAAAACATGGAGAGCCTGGAAAGGTGCGAAAAATATGAAGAGCTTCAAAAGATTTGAAAAATATGATTAGCATGAACAGGTCTGAAAAATAGGGGGAGCATGAAGCGGTGTTTAAAAACATGAAGATCCTGAAAAGGTGTGAAAAATATGAAGAGCTTCAAAAGGTGTGAAAAATATCAAGAGCTTCAAAAGGTGTCAAAAATGAGATGAGCATGAAACGGTATGAAAAATAGAAGGAGCATGAAGCGGTGTTCTAAAACATGAAGAGGCTGAAAAGGTGTGGAAAACAGGAAGAGCTTCAAAAGGTGTCAAAAATATGAGGAGCATGAAACGGTCTGAAAAATAGGAGAAGCATGAAACGGTGTTCAAAAACATGAAGAGCCTGAAAAGGTGTGAAAAATATGAAGAGATTCAAAAGCTGTGAAAAATATGAAGAGCTTCAAAAGGTGTCAAAAATGACATGAGCATGAAACGGTCTGAAAAATAGGAGGAGGATGAAGTGGTGTTGAAAACATGAAGAGCATGAAAAGGTGTGAAATATATGAAGAGCTTCAAAAGATATCAAAAATATGAGGAGCATGAAACGGTCTGAAAAATAGGAGGACCATGAAGCGGTGTTGAAAACATGAAGAGCCTGAAAAGGTGTGAAATATATGAAGAGCTTCAAAAGGTGTCAAAACTGAGATGAGCATGAAACGGTCTGAAAAATAGGAGGAGGATGAAGTGGTGTTGAAAACATGAAGAGCCTGAAAAGCTGTGAAAATATGAAGAGCTTCAAATGGTGTCAAAATATGAGGAGCATGAAACAGTCTGAAAAATAGGAGGAGCATGAAACGGTGTTGAAAAACATGAAGAGCCTGAAAAATTTTGAAAAATAGGAAGAGCTTCAAAAGATGTGAAATACATGCGGAGAATGAAACGGTCTGTAAAATAGGAGAAGCATGAAGCGGTGTTCAAAAACATGAAGAGCCTGGAGTGGTGCGAAAAATATGAAGAGCTTCAAAAGATTTGAAAAATATGAGGAGCATGAAAAGGTCTGAAAAATAGGAGGAGCATGAAGGGGTGTTTAAAAACATGAAGATCCTGAAAAGGTGTGAAAAATATGAAGAGCTTCAAAAGGTGTGAAAAATATAAAGAGCTTCAAAAGGTGTCAAAAATGAGATGAGCATGAAACGGTCTGAATAATAGGAGGAACATAAAGTGGTGTTGAAAAACATGAAGAGACTGAAAAGGTGTGAAAAATATGAAAAGCTTCAAAAGGTGTCAAAAAAATGAGGATCATGAAACGGTCTGAAAAATAGAAGGAGCATGAAGCGGTGTTCAAAATATGCAGAGACAGAAAAGGTGTGAAAAATATGAAGAGCTTCAAAAGGTGTCAAAAATATGAAGAGCATAAAACGGTCTGTAAAATAGGAGGAGCATGAAGAGGTGTTCAAAAACATGAAGAGCCTGAAAAGGTCTGAAAAATATGAAGAGCTTCAAAAGGTGTGAAATACATGAGGAGCATTAAACTTTCTGAAAAATAGGAGGAGCATGAAGCGGTGTTCCAAAACATGAAGAGCCTGAAAAGTTGTGAAAAATATGAAAAGCTTCAAAATGTGTCAAAAGTGAGATGAGCATGAAACTGTACGAAAAACAGGAGGATCATGAAACGGTGTTGAAAAACATGAAGAGCCTGAAAACGTGTGAAAAATATGAAGAGCTTCAAAAGGTGTCAAAAATATGAGGAGCATGAAACAGTCTTAAAAATAGGAGGAGGATGAAGTGGTGTTCAAAAACTTGAAGAGGATGAAAAGGTGTGAAAAATATGAAGAGCTTCAAAAGGTGTCAAAAATATGAGGAGCATGAAACGGTCTTAAAAATAGGAGGAGGATGAAGCGGTGTTCAAAAACTTGAAGAGGATGAAAAGGTGTGAAAAATATGAAGAGCTTTAAAAGGTGTTAAAAATATGAGGAGCATGAAACGGTGAAAAATAGGAGGAGCATGAAGCGGTGTTGAAAAACATGAGGAGCCTGAAAAGGTGTGAAAAATATGAAGAGCTTCAAAACGTGTGAAAAATATGAGGCGCATGAAACGGTCTGAAAAATAGGAGGAGCATGAAGCAGTGTTGAAAAACATGAAGAGCTTGAAAAGGTGTGAAAAATATGAAGAGCTTCAAAAGGTGTCAAATATATGAGGAGCATGAAACAGTCTGAAAAATAGGTGGAGCATGATGCGGTGTTGTAAAACATGAAGAGCCTGAAAAGCTGTGATAAATATGAAGAGCTTCAAAAGGTGTCAAAATATGAGGAACTTGAAACAGTCTGAAAAAGAGGAGGAGCATGAAAAGGTGTTGAAAAACATGAAGAGCCTGAAAAGTTTTGAAAAATAGGAAGAGCTTCAAACGGTGTGAAATACATGAGGAGAATGAAACGGTCTGTAAAATAGGAGGAGCATGAAGCGGTGTTCAAAAACATGGAGAGCCTGGAAAGGTGCGAAAAATATGAAGAGCTTCAAAAGATTTGAAAAATATGAGGAGCATGAACAGGTCTGAAAAATAGGGGGAGCATGAAGCGGTGTTTAAAGACATGAAGATCCTGAAAAGGTGTGAAAAATATGAAGAGCTTCAAAAGGTGTGAAAAATATCAAGAGCTTCAAAAGGTGTCAAAAATGAGATGAGCATGAAACGGTATGAAAAATAGAAGGAGCATGAAGCGGTGTTCTAAAACATGAAGAGGCTGAAAAGGTGTGGAAAACAGGAAGAGCTTCAAAAGGTGTCAAAAATATGAGGAGCATGAAACGGTCTGAAAAATAGGAGAAGCATGAAACTGTGTTCAAAAACATGAAGAGCCTGAAAAGGTGTGAAAAATATGAAGAGCTTCAAAAGCTGTGAAAAATATGAAGAGCTTCAAAAGGTGTCAAAAATGACATGAGCATGAAACGGTCTGAAAAATAGGAGGAGGATGAAGTGGTGTTGAAAACATGAAGAGCATGAAAAGGTGTGAAATATATGAAGAGCTTCAAAAGGTATCAAAAATATGAGGAGCATGAAACGGTCTGAAAAATAAGAGGACCATGAAACGGTGTTGAAAACATGAAGAGCCTGAAAAGGTGTGAAATATATGAAGAGCTTCAAAAGGTGTCAAAACAGAGATGAGCATGAAACGGTCTGAAAAATAGGAGGAGGATGAAGTGGTGTTGAAAACATGAAGAGCCTGAAAAGCCGTGAAAATATGAAGAGCTTCAAATGGTGTCAAAATATGAGGAGCATGAAACAGTCTGAAAAATAGGAGGAGCATGAAACGGTGTTGAAAAACATGAAGAGCCTGAAAAATTTTGAAAAATAGGAAGAGCTTCAAAAGATGTGAAATACATGCGGAGAATGAAACGGTCTGTAAAATAGGAGAAGCATGAAGCGGTGTTCAAAAACATGAAGAGCCTGGAGTGGTGCGAAAAATATGAAGAGATTCAAAAGATTTGAAAAATATGAGGAGCATGAAAAGGTCTGAAAAATAGGAGGAGCATGAAGGGGTGTTTAAAAACATGAAGATCCTGAAAAGGTGTGAAAAATATGAAGAGCTTCAAAAGGTGTGAAAAATATAAAGAGCTTCAAAAGGTGTCAAAAATGAGATGAGCATGAAACGGTCTGAATAATAGGAGGAACATAAAGTGGTGTTGAAAAACATGAAGAGACTGAAAAGGTGTGAAAAATATGAAAAGCTTCAAAAGGTGTCAAAAAAATGAGGATCATGAAACGGTCTGAAAAATAGAAGGAGCATGAAGCGGTGTTCAAAATATGCAGAGACAGAAAAGGTGTGAAAAATATGAAGAGCTTCAAAAGGTGTCAAAAATATGAAGAGCATAAAACGGTCTGTAAAATAGGAGGAGCATGAAGAGGTGTTCAAAAACATGAAGAGCCTGAAAAGGTCTGAAAAATATGAAGAGCTTCAAAAGGTGTGAAATACATGAGGAGCATTAAACTTTCTGAAAAATAGGAGGAGCATGAAGCGGTGTTCCAAAACATGAAGAGCCTGAAAAGTTGTGAAAAATATGAAAAGCTTCAAAATGTGTCAAAAATGAGATTAGCATGAAACTGTACGAAAAACAGGAGGATCATGAAACGGTGTTGAAAAACATGAAGAGCCTGAAAACGTGTGAAAAATATGAAGAGCTTCAAAATGTGTGAAAAATATGAGGAGCATGAAACGGTCTGAAAAATAGGCGGAGCATGACATGGTGTTCAAATACATGAAGAGACTGAAAAGGTGTGAAAAACATGAAGAGCTACAAATGCTGTGAAATATATGAGGAGCATGAAACGGCCTGAAAATAGGAGGAGCATGAAACGGTCTGAAAAATAGGAGGAGCATGAAGTGGTGTTGAAAAACATGAAGAGCCTGAAAAGGTGTGAAAAATATGAAGAGCTTCAAAAGGTTTCAAATATATGAGTAGCATCACACGGTCTGAAAAATAGGAGGAGCATGAAGCAGTGCCCAAAAACATGAAGAGCCTGAAAAGGTGTGAAAAATATGAAGAACTACAAAAGGTGTCAAAAACATGAGGAGAATGAAATGGTCTCAAAAAAAGGAGGAACATGAAACGGTCTGAAAAATCGGAGGAGCATGAAATGGTGTTGAAAAACATGAGGAGCGTGAAAAGGTGTGAAAAATATGAGGAGCATGAAACGGTCTGAAAAATAGGAGGAGCATGAAGCTCTGTTTAAAAACATGAAGAGCCTGAAGGTGTGAAAAATATGAAGAGTTTCCAAAAGTGTCAAAAATATGAGGAGCATGAAACGGTCTGAAAAATATGAATAACATGAAACGGTCTGAAATATAGGATGAGCATGGAATGGTGTTGAAAAACATGAAGAGCCTGAAAATGTGTGAAAAATAGGAGGAACTTCAAACGGTGTGAAATATATGAGGAGCATGAAACGGTCTGAAAAATAGGAGGAGCATGAAGCTCTGTTTAAAAACATGAAGAGCCTGAAAAGGAGTGAAAAATATGAAGAGCTTCAAAATGTGTGAAAAATATGAGGAGCATGAAACGGTCTGAAAAATAGGAGGAGCATGAAGCGTTCTGAAAAAAAAGGAGGAGTATGAAACGGTGTTGAAAAACATGAAGAGTCTGAAAATGTGTGAAAAATATGAAGAGCTTCAAAAGGTGTCAAAAATAGAAGGAGCATGAAGCGGAGTTGAAAAACATGAAGAGCTTGAAAATGTGTCAAAAATATGAGGAGCATGATACGGTCTCAAAAATAGGAGGAGCATGAAGCAGTGTTGAAAAACATGAAGAGCCTGGAAAGGTGTGAAATATATGAAGAGATTCAAAAGTGTCACAAATAGGAGGAACATGAAACGGTCTGAAAAATAGGAGGAGCATGAAGTGGAGTTGAAAAAAATGAATAGCCTGAAAAGGTGTGAAAAATATTAGGATCATGAAACATTCTGAAAATAGGAGGAGCATCAAATGGTGCTGAAAAACATGGAGAGCCTGAAAAGGTTTGAAAAATATGAAGAGCTTCAAAAGGTGTCAAAAATATGAGGAGCATGAAATGGTCTGAAAAATAGGAGGAGCATGTAATGGTGTTGAAAACCACGAAGAGCCTGAAAAGAGTGAAATACATGAAGAGCTTCAAAAGGTGTCATAAATATGAGAAGCATGAAATGGTGTTCAAAAACATGAAGAGCCTGAAAATGTGTGAAAAATATGAGGAGCATGAAACGGTCTTAAAAATATGTGGAGCATGAAGCGGTGTTCAAAAACATGAAGAGCCTGACAAGGTGTGAAAAATATGAAGAGGTTCAAAAAGTGTCAAAAATATGAGGAGCATGAAACTGTTCTGAAAAATAGGTGCAGCATAAAGCGGTGTTGAAAAACATGAAGGGTCTGAAAACGTGTGAAACATATGAAGAGCTTCAAAAGGTGAAAAAATATGAGGAGCATGAAACGGTCTGAAACATAGGAGGAGCATGAAGGGGTGTTCAAAACATGCAGAGCCTGAAAAGGTGTGAAAAATATGAAGAGCTCCAAAACTTGTCAAAAATATGAGGAGCAGGAAACGGTCTGAAAAATAGGAGGAGCATGAAACGGTGTTCAAAAACTTGAAGATACTGAAAAGATGTGAAAAATATGAAGAGCTTCAAAAGGTGTCAAAATATGAGGAGCACGAAACATTCTGAAAAATAAGAGGAGTATGAAACGGTGTTGAACAACATGAAGAGCATGAAAAGGTGTGAAAAAAATGAAGAGATTAAAAAGGTGTCAAAATATGAGGAGCATGAAACGGTCTGAAAAATAAGAGGAGCATGAAGTGGTGTTCAAAAACATGAAGAGCCCGAAAAGCTGTGAAAAATATGAAGAGCTTCAAAAGGTGTCAAATATATGAGGAGCATGAAACTGTCTGAAAAATAAGAGGAGTATGAAACGGTGTTCAAAATCATTAAGAGCCTGAAAAGGTGTCAAAATTATGAGGAGCATGAAACAGTCTGAAAATAGTAGGAGCATGAAACGGTGTTGAAAAACATGAAGAGCATGAAAAGGTGTGAAAAATATGAAGAGCTTCAAAAGGTGTCAAATAGGAGTAGCATGAAACGGTGTTCAAAAACATGAAGAGCCTGAAAAGGTGTGCAAAATTTGAAGAGCTTCAACACGTGTGAAAATATGAGGTGCATGAAACGGTCTGAAAAATAGGAGGAGCATGAAACGGTCTTGAAAAACATGAAGAGCATGAAACGGTCTGAAAAATAGGAGGAGCATGAAATGGTGTTCAAAAACATGAAGATCCTGAAAACATGTGAAAAATATGAAGCGCTTCAAAAGGTGTCAAAAATATGAGGATCATGAAACGGTCTGAAAAATAGGAGGAAAATGAAACGGTATTCAAAATCATTAAGAGCCTGAAAAGGTGTGAAAAATATGAGGAGCATGAAACGGTCTGAAAAAAAGGCGAGAATGAAGTCGTGTTCAAAGACATGAAGAGCCCGAAAAGGTGTGTAAAATATGAAGAGCTTCAAAAGGTGTCAAAAATATGAGGAGCATGAAACGGTCTGAAAAATAGGAGGAGCATGAAGTGGTGTTGAAAAACATGAAGAGTCTGAAAATGTGTGAAAAATATGAAGAGCTTCAGAAGGTGTGAATAATATGAGGAACATGAAGCGGCGTTCAAAAACTTGAAGATACTGAAAAGGTGTGAAAAATATGAAAAGCTTCAAAAGGTGTCAAAAATATGAGGAGCATGAAACGGTCTGAAAAATATTAGGAGCATGAAACGGTGTTGAAAACCTGAAGCGCCTGAAAAGGTGTGAAAATTATGAAGAGTTTCAAAACATGTAAAAATATGAGGAGCATGAAACGGTGTTCAGAAACATGAAGAGCCTGAAATGGTGTGAAAAATATGAAGAGCTTCAAATGGTGTCTAAAATAGGAGTAGCATGAAGCGGTGTTCCAAATCTTGAAGAGCATGAAAATGTGTTAAAAATATGAAGAGCTTAAAAGGTGTCAAAATTATGAGGAGCATGAAATGGTCTGAAAAATAGGAGGAGCATGAAACGGTGTTCAAAAACATGAAGAGTCTGAAAGGTGTGAAAAATATTAAGAGCTTCAAAATGTGTCAAAAATACGAGGAGCATCAAGCGGTCTGAAAATTAGGAGGAGCATGAAACGGTGTTGAAAAACCTGAAGTGCCTTAAAAGGTGTGAAGAATATGAAGAGAGTCAAAAGGTGTCAAAAATATGAGGAGAGTGAAATGGACTGAAAAATATGGGGTGCATGAAACGGTCTGAACAATCGGAGAAGCATGAAACTGAGTTGAAAAACATGAAGAGCTGTGAAAGTTTTGAAAAATATGAAGAGCTTCAAAAGATGTCAAAAATATGAGGAGCATGAAACGGTCTCAAAAGTAGGAGGAGCAGAAACGGTCCAAAAATAGATAGAACATGAAACGGTGTTTAAAATCATGAAGAGCTTCAAAAGGTGACAAAAATATGAGGAGCATGAAACTGTCTGAAAACACTGAGGAGCATGAAACGGTCTGCAAAATAGGAGGAGCATGAAACGGTGTTGAAAAACAAGAAGAGCTTCAAAAGGTGTCAAAAATATGAGGATCATGAAATGATCTGAAAAATAGGAGGAGCATGAAACAGTGTTGAAACACATGAAGAGCCTGAAAACGTGTGAAAAATATGAACAGCTTCAAAAGGTGTCAAAAATATGAGGAGCATGAAATGAACTGAAAGATAGGAGGAGCATGAAGTGGTGTTGAAAACAATGAAGAGCCTGAAAAGGTATGAAAAATATGAAGAGCTTCAAAAGTTTTGAAAAATATGAAGAGCTTCAAAAGGTGTCAAAAATATGAGGAGCATGAAACAGTCTGAAAAATAGGAGGAGCATGAGGAGGTGTTGAAAAACATGAAGAGCATGAAACGGTTTGAAAAACATGAAGAGCTTCAAAACGTATCAAAAACAGGAGTAGCATGAAACGTTCTGAAAAATAAGAGGAGCATGAAACGCTGTTCAAAATCATGAAGAGCGTGAAAAGGTGTGAAAAATATGAAGAGCTTAAAAGGTGTCTGCAATATGAGAAGCATGAAATGGTCTGAAAAATATGAGGGGCATGAAGCCGTGTTTAGAAACATGAAGAGCCTGAAAAGGTGTGAAAAATATGAAGAGCTTCAAAAGGTGTCAAAAATATGAGGAGCATGAAACGGTCAGAAAAATATGAGGAGCATGACACGGTGTTCAAAAACATGAAGAGCCTGAAAAGGTGTGAAATTTATGAAGAGTTTCAAAAGGTGTCAAAAATATGAAGAGCATGAAACGGTCTGAAAAATCGGAGGAGCATGCAGCGGTGTCGAAAAACATGAGAAGCCTGAAAAGGTGTTCAAAAAATGAAGAGCCTGAAAAGGTGTGAAAAATATGAAGAGTTTCAAAAGGTTTCAAAAATATGAGGAGCATGAAATCGTGTTCAAAAACATGAAGAGCCTGGAAAGGTGTGAAAAATATGAAGACCTTCAAAACGAGTCAAAATTATGAGGAGCCTAAAAGCGTCTGAAAATTAGAGGAGCATGAAGCGGTGTTGAGAATCATGAAGATCATGAAAAGGTGTGAAAAATATGAAGAGCTTCAAAAGGTGTCAAAAATATGAGGAACTTGAAACGCTCTGAAAAATAGGAGGAGAATGAAAGGGTGTTCAAATCATGAAGAGCCTGAAAAGGTGTGAAAAATATGACAAGCTTCAAAAGGTATCAAAAATATGAGGAGCATGAAACGGTCTGAAAAATAGGAGGAGCATGATGCGGTGTTGAAAAACAATAAGAGCCTGAAAAGTTATGAAAAACAAGAAGAGCTTCAAAACGTGTCAAAATATGAGGACCATGAAACGGTCTGAAAAATCGGAGAAGAATGAAGCGGTGTTGAAAAACATGAAGAGCTTGAAAACCTGTGAAAAACATGAAGAGTTTCAAAAGGTGTGAAAAATATGAAGAGCTTCACAATGTGTCAAAAATGAAATGAGAATGAAACGGTCTAAAAATAGGAGTAGCATGAAGTGGTTTTGACAAACATAAAGAGCCTGAAAAGGTGTGAATAATAAGAAGAGCTTCAAAATGTGTCAAAAATATGAGGAGCATAAAAAGGTCTGAAAATAGGAGGAGCATGAAATGGTGTTCAAAAACATGAAGAGATTGAAAAGGTGTGAAAAATATGAAGAGCTTCAAAGGGTGTGAAATACATGAGGAGAATAAACGGTCTGAAAAATAGGAGGAGCATGAAGCGGTGTGCAAAAACATGTAGAGCCTGACAAGCTGTGAAAAATATGAAGAGCTTCAAAAGGTGTCAAAAATGAGATGAGCATGAAATGATCTGAGAAATAGGAGGAGCATGAAGCGGTGTTGAAAAACATGAAGAGCCTGAAAAGCTGTGAAAACTACGAAGAGCTTCAAAAGGTGTCAAAAATATGAGGAGCATGAAACGATCTGAAAAATAGGAGGAGCATGAAGCGGTGTTCAAAAACATGAAGAGCCTGAAAAGGTGTGAAAAATATGAAGAGCTTCAAAATGTTTCAAAATATGAGGAGCATGAAACGGTCTGAAAAATAGGAGGAGCATGAAGCAGTGTTCAAAAACATGAAAAGCCTGAAAAGGTGTGAAAAATATGAAGAGCTTCAAAATGTTTCAAAATATGAGGAGCATGAAACGGTCTGAAAAATAAGAGGAGCATGAAGCGGTGTTCAAAAACATGAAGAGACTGAAAAGGTGTGAAAAATATGAAGAGATTCAAAAGGTGTCAAAATTATGAGGAGCATGAAACAGTCTGAATAGTAGGAGGAGCATGAAGCGGTTTTGAAAATCATGAAGAGCCTGAAAAGGTGCGAAAAATATGAAGTGTTTCAAAAGGTGTCAAAAATATGAGGAGCATGAAACAGTCTGAAAAATAGGAGGATCATGAACCGGTGTTGAAAAAGATGAAGAGTCTGAAAACGTGTAATATACATGAAGAGCTTCAAAAGGTGTCAAAAATATGAGGAGTATGAAACGGTCTGAAAAAAAGGAGAAGCATGAAGCGGTGTTCAAAAACATGAAGAGCCTGAAAAGGTGTGAAAAATATGAAGAGCTTCAAAAGGTGTGAAATACGTGAGGTGCATGAAACGGTCTGAAAATTAGGAGGAGCATGAAGCGGTGTTGAAAAATGTGAAGAGCCTGAAAAGTTGTGAAAAATATGAAGAGCTTCAAAAGGTGTCAAAAATATGAGGAGCATAAAACGGTCTGAAAAATTGGAAGAGCATGAAGCGGTGTGCAAAACATGAATAGCCTGAAAAGTTGTAAAAAATATGAAGAGCTTCAAAGGGTGTGAAATACATGAGGAGCATTAAAAGATCTCAAATATAGGAGGAGCATGAAGCGTTGTTCAAAAAAATTAAGAGCCTGAAAATGTGTGAAAAATATGAAGAGCTTCAAAAGCTGTGAAAAATAGGAGGAGCATGAAGCGGTGTTCAAAAACATGAAGAGACTGAAAAGGTGTGAAAAATATGAAGAGCTTCAAAAGTTGTCAAAATTATGAGGAGCATGAACCGGTCTGAAAAATAGGAGGAGCATGAAGCGGTGTTGAAAAACATGAAGAGCCTGAAAAGGTGTGAAAAATATGAAGAGCTTCAAAAGTTGTCAAAATTATGAGGAGCATGAAACTGTCTGAATAATAGGAGGAGCATGAAACGGTGTTCAAAAAGTTGAAGAGCCTGAAAAGTGGTGAATAATATGAAGAGCTTCAAAGGTGTCAAAAACATGAGGATCATGAAACGGTCTGAAAAATAGGAGGAGCATTAAGCGGTGTACAAAAACATGAAGAGCCTGAAAAGATGTGAAAAACATGAAGAGCTTCAAAAGGTGTCAAAAATATGAGGAACATGAAATGGACTGAAAAATAGGAGGAGCATGAAGCGGTGTTGAAAAACATGAAGAGCCTGAAAATGTGTAAAATATGAAGAGCTTCACAAGGTGTCAAAATATGAGGAGCATGAAACAGTCTGAAAAATAGGAGGAGCATGAAGCTGTGTCAAAAACATGAGAGCCTGAAAAAATCTGAAATATATGAAGAGCTTCAAAAGGTGTCAACAATATGAGGAGCATGAACCGGTCTGAAAAATAGGAGGAGCATGAAGCGGTGTTGAAGAACATGAAGAGCGTGAAAAGGAGTGAAAAATATGAAGAGCTTCAAAAGGTGTCAAAAATATGAGGAACATGAAACGTTCTGAAAAATATGATGAGCATGAAAAGGTTTTGCAAATCATTAAGAGCCTGAAAAAGTGTGAAAAATATGAAGAGCTTCAAAAGGTGTGAAAAATATGAAGAGCTTCAAAAGGTGTGAAATACATGAGGAGCATGAAACGGTCTGAAAAATACGAGAAGCATGAAGCGGTGTGCAAAAACATGAAGAGCCTGAAAAGGTGTGAATAATAAGAAGATCTTCAAAAGGTGTCAAAAATATGAGGAGCATAAAACGGTCTGAAAAATAGGAGGAGCATGAAGCGGTGTGCAAAAACATGAAGAGCCTGAAAATTTGTGAAAAATATGAAAAGCCTCAAAAGGTGTCAAAAATATGAGGAGCATGAAACGGTCTGAAAAATAGGAGGAGCATGAAACGGTATTCAAAAACATGAAGAGCCTGAAAATTTGTGAAAAATATGAAAAGCCTCAAAACGTGTCAAAAATATGAGGAGCATGAAACGGTCTGAAAAATAGGAGAAGCATGAAGTGTTCTTCAAAACCATGAAGAGCCTGAAAAGGTGTGAAAAATATGAAGAGCTTCAAAAGGTATCAAATATATGAGGAGCATGAAACGGTCTGAAAAATAGAAGGAGCATGAAGCGGTGTTCAAAATCATGAAGAGCCTGAAAAGGTGTAAGAAATATGAAGAGCTTCAAAAGGTGTCAAAAATATGAGGAGTATGAAATGGTATGAAAAAGAGGAGCAGCATGAAACGGTGTTCAAAAACATGAAGAGCCTGAAAAGGTGTGAAAAATATGAAGAACTTCAAAAGGTGTCAAATATATGAGGAGCATGAAACGGTCTGAAAAATAGGAGGAGCACCAAGTGGTGTTGAAAAAGATGAAGAGCATGAAAAGGTGTGAAAAGTATGATCGCTTCAAAAGGTCACAAAAATATGAGGAGCATGAAACGGTGTTCAAAAACATGAAGAGCCTGAAAAGGTGTGAAAAATATGAAGAGCTTCAAATGCTGTCAAAAATATGAGGAGGTTGAAACGGTCTGAAAAATAAGAGGAGCATAAAGAGGTGTTGAAAAACATGAAGAGCCTGTAAAGGTGTGAAAAATATGAAGAGCTTCAAAAGGTGTCAAAAATATGAGGAGCATGAAACGGTCTGAAAAACAGGAGGAGCATGAAGTGGTGTTGAAAAACATGAAGAGCCTAAAAAGGTGTGAAAAATATGAAGAGCTTCAAATGTGAGAAAAATATGAGGAGAATGAAACGGTCTGAAATTTAGGAGGAGCATGAAGCGATGTTGAAAAACATGAAGAGCCTGACAACGTTTGAAAAATATGAAGAGCTTCAAAAGGTGTGAAAAATATGAAGAGCTTCGAAAGGTGTCGAAAATAAGATGAGATGAAACGGTGTGAAAAATAGGAGGAGCATGAGGTGGTGTTGGAAAACATGAAGTGTTTGAAAAGTTGTGAAATATATGAACAGCTTCAAAAGGTGTGAAAAATATGAGAAGCTTCAAAAAGTGTGAATAATATGAGGAGATTGAAACGGTCTAAAAAACAGGAGGAGCATGAAACAATGTTGAAAAACATGAAGAGCCTGAAAAGGTGTGAAAAATATGAAGAGCTTCAAATGCTGTCAAAAATATGAGGAGGTTGAAACGGTCTGAAAAACAGGAGGAGCATGAAGTGGTGTTGAAAAACATGAAGAGCCTGAAAAGGTGTGAAAAATATGAAGAGCTTCAAAAGGTGTCAAAAATATGAGGAGCATGAAACGGTCTGAAAAACAGGAGGAGCATGAAGTGGTGTTGAAAAACATGAAGAGCCTAAAAAGGTGTGAAAAATATGAAGAGCTTCAAAAGGTGTGAAATACACGAGGAGCATGAAACGGTCTGAAAATAGTAGGAGAATGAAGTGGTGTTCAAAAACATGAAGAGCCTGAAAAGTTGTGAAAAATATGAAGAGCTTCAAAAGGTGTGAAATACATGAGGAGCATGAAACGGTCTGAAAAATACGAGGAGCATGAAGCGGTGTGCAAAAACATGAAGAGCCTGAAAAGGTGTGAATAATAAAGATCTTCAAAAGGTGTCAAAAATATGAGGAGCATAAAACGGCCTGAAAAATAGGAGGAGCATGAAGCGGTGTGCAAAAACATGAAGAGCCTGAAAATTTGTGAAAAATATGAAAAGCCTCAAAAGGTGTCAAAAATATGAGGAGCATGAAACGTTCTGAAAAATATGATGAGCATGAAAAGGTTTTGCAAATCATGAAGAGCCTGAAAAAGTGTGAAAAATATGAAGAGCTTCAAAAGGTGTGAAAAATATGAAGAGCTTCAAAAGGTGTCAAAAATATGAGGAGCATTAAACAGTCCGAAAAATACGATGAGAGTGAATCGGTTTTGAAAAGGATGAAGAGCATGAAAACGTGTGAAAAATATGAAGAGCTTCAAAAGGTGTCAAAAATATGAAGAGCTTCAAAAGGAGTCAAAAATATGAGAAGCATGAAACGACAGAAAAATAGGAGGAGCTTGAAGTGGTGTTGAAAAACATGAAAAGCATGGAAAGGTGTGAAATATATGAAGAGCTTCAATAATTGTCAAAAATATGAGGAGCAAGAAACGGTCTGAAAAATAGGAGGAGCATGAAGCAGTCGTCAAAAACATGAAGATCATGAAAAGATGTGAAAAATATGAACAGCTTCAAAAGGTCTCAAGGATATGAGGAGCAAGAAACAGTCGGAAAAATAGGAGGAGCATGAAACGGTGTTCAAAAACCTGAAGAGCCTGAAAAGGTGTGAAAAATATGAAGAGCTTCAAAAGGTGTCAAAAATATGAGAAGCATGTAACGACTGAAAAATAGGAGGAGCATGAAGAGGTGTTGAAAAACATGAAGAGCCTGAAAAGGTGTGAAATATATGAAGAGCTTTAAAAACGTGTCCAAAATATGAGGAGCATGAAACGGTCTGAAAAATAGGAGGAGCATGAAGCGGTGTTTAAAAACATGAAGAGCATGAAAAGGTGTGAAAAATATGAAGAATTTCAAAGGGTGTCAAAAATATGAGAAGCATGAAACGACTGAAAAATAGGAGAAGCATGAAGCGTTGTTGAAAAACATGCAGAGCATGAAAATGTGTGAAAAATATGAAGAGCTTCAAAAGGTGTCAAAAATATGAGGAGCAGGAAACGGTCTGAAAAATAGGAGAAGCATGAAGCGGTGGTCAAAAACATGAAGAGCCTGAAAAGGTGTGAAAAATATGAGGAGCTTCAAAAGGTGTCAAAAATATGAGGAGTATGAAACAGGCTGAAACAGAGGAGGAGCATGAAGCCGTGTTGAAAAACATGAAGAGCATGAAAAGTTTTGAAATATATGAAGAACTTCAAACGTGTCAAAAATATGAGGAACATGAAATGGTCTGAAAAATAAGAGGAGCATGAAGCAGTTCTCAAAGACATGAAGAGCCTGAAAAGGTGTGAAAAATATGAAGAGCTTCAAAATGTGTCAAAAATATGAGGAGCATGAAACGGTCTGAAAAATACGAGGAGCATGAAGCGGTGGTTAAAAACATGAAGAGCCTGAAAAGGGGTGAAAAACATGAAGAGCTTCTAAATGAGTTAAAAATATGAGAAGCATGAAACGACTGAAAAATAGGAGGAGCATGAAGCGGTGTTGAAAAACATGAAGAGCCTGAAAAGGTTTGAAATATATGAAGAGCTTCAAAGGTGTCAAAACTAGGAGGAGCATGAAACACTCTGAAAAATAGGAGAAGCATTAAGCGGTGTTGAAAAACATGAATAGCCTAAAAAGAAGTGAAAAATATGAAGAGCTTCAAAAGGTGTCAAAAATATGAGGAGCATGAAACGGTATGAAAAATAGGAGGAGCATGAAACAGTGTTCAAAAACCTGAAGAGCCTGAAAAGGTGTGAAAAATATGAAGAGCTTCAAAAGGTGTCAAAAATATGAGAAGCATGAAACGAATGAAAAATAGGAGGAGCATAAAGAGGTGCTGAAAAACATTAAGAGCCTGAAAATGTTTGAAATATATGAAGAGCTTCAAAAGGTGTCAAAATTATGAGGAGCATGAAACGGTCTCAAAATAGGAGGAGCATGAAGCGGTGGTCAAAAACATGAAGAGCCTGAAAAGGTGTAAAAAACATGAAGAGTTTAAAAAGGTGTCAAAAATATGAGGAGCATGAAACAGCCTGAAAAATAGGAGGAGCATGAAGCGGTGTTGAAAAACTTGAAGAGCCTGAAAAGGTTTGAAATATATGAAGAGCTTCTAGAGTTTTTAAAAATATGAGAAGCATGAAACGACTGAAAAATAGGAGGAGCATGAAGTGGTGATGAAAAACTTGAAGAGCCTGAAAAGGTTTGAAATATATGAAGAGCTTAAAAAGGTGTCAAAAATATGTGGAGCATGAAACACCCTTAAAAATAGGATGAGCATGAAATGGTTTTGAAAAAGATGAAGAGCATGAAAATGTGTGAAAAATATGAGGAGCTTCAACAGGTGTCAAAAATATGAGAAACATGAAACGACTGAAAAATAGGAGGAGCATGAAGTGGTGGTCAAAAACATGAAGTGCCTGAAAAGGTGTGAAAAATATGAAGAGCTTCAAAAGGTGTCAAAAATATGAGAAGCATGAAACGACTGAAAAATAGGAGGAGCATGAAGTAGTGTACAAAAACATGAAGAGCCTGAAAAGGTGTGAAAAATATGAAGAGCTTCAAAAGGTTTGAAAAATATGAGGTGCATGAAACGGTCTGAAAAAAATGAGGAGCATGAAGCATTGTTGAAAAACATGAAGAGCCTGAAAAGGTGTGAAAAATATGAAGAGCTTCAAAAGGTGTCAATAATAGATGTGCATGAAACAGTCTGAAAAATAGGAGGAGCAAGAAACGGTGTTGAAAAACATGAAGAGCATGAAAATGTGTGAAAAATATGAAGAGCTTCAAAAGGGGTCAAAAAAATGAGGAGCATGAAACGGTCTGAAAAATAGGAGGAGCATGAAGCGTTGTTGAAAAACCTGAAGAGCCTGAAAATGTCTGAAAATATGAAGAGCTTCAAAACGAGTAAAAAACATGAGGAGCATGAAACCGTGTGAAAAATAGGAGGAGCATGAAACAGTGTTCAAAAAAACGAAGAGCCTGAAAAGTTGTTGAAAATAGGAAGAGCTTCAAAAGGTGTGAAAAATATGAGGAGCTTAAAAAGGTGTGAAAAATATGAGGAGCTTAAAAAGGTGTGAAAAATATGAGGAGCATGAAACTGACTGAAAAATAGGAGGAGCATGAAGCGGTGTTCAAAAACATGAAGAACCTGAAAAGGTGTGAAAAATATGAAGAGCTTCAAAAACGTAAAAAATATGAGGAGCATGAAACGGTCTGAAAGATAGGAGGAGCATGAACGGCGTTCAAAAATATGAAGAGCCTGAAACGGTGTGAAAAATATGAAGTGCTTCAAAAGGTGTGAAAAATATGAAGAGCTTCAAAACGTGTCAAAAATAAGAGAGGCATGAAATGGTGTTCAAAAACATGAAGAGCCTGAAAAGGTGTGAAAAATAGGAAGAGCTTCAAAAGGTGTCAAATTTATGAGGAGCATGAAACGGTCTGAAAAATACGTGGAGCATGACAACGGTGATCAAAAACATGAAGAGAATGAAAAGTTTTGAAAAATATGAAAAGCTACAAAACGTGTCAAAAATATGAGGAGCATGAAACGGTCTGGAAAATAGGTGAGGCATGAAGCGTTGTTGAAAAACCTGAAGAGCCTGAAAATGTCTGAAAATATGAAGAGCTTCAAAACGAGTAAAAAACATGAGGAGCATGAAACCGTGTGAAAAATAGGAGGAGCATGAAACGGTGTTCAAAAAAACGAAGAGCCTGAAAAGTTGTTGAAAATATGAAGAGCTTCAAAAGGTGTGAAAAATATGAGGAGCTTAAAAAGGTGTGAAAAATATGAGGAGCTTAAAAAGGTGTGAAAAATATGAGGAGCATGAAACTGACTGAAAAATAGGAGGAGCATGAAGCGGTGTTCAAAAACATGAAGAACCTGAAAAGGTGTGAAAAATATGAAGAGCTTCAAAAACGTAAAAAATATGAGGAGCATGAAACGGTCTGAAAGATAGGAGGAGCATGAACGGCGTTCAAAAATATGAAGAGCCTGAAACGGTGTGAAAAATATGAAGTGCTTCAAAAGGTGTGAAAAATATGAAGAGCTTCAAAAGGTGTCAAAAATAAGAGAGGCATGAAATGGTGTTCAAAAACATGAAGAGCCTGAAAAGGTGTGAAAAATAGGAAGAGCTTCAAAAGGTGTCAAATTTATGAGGAGCATGAAACGGTCTGAAAAATAGGTGGAGCATGACAACGGTGATCAAAAACATGAAGAGCCTGAAAAGTTTTGAAAAATATGAAAAGCTACAAAACGTGTCAAAAATATGAGGAGCATGAAACGGTCTGAAAAATAGGAGGAACATGAAGCGGTGTTCAAAAACATGAAGATCCTGGAAAGTGTGAAAAATAAGAAGAGCTTCAAAAGGTGTCAAAAATATGAGGAGCATGAAACAGTCTCAAAAATAGGAGGAGCATGAAACGGTGTTCAAAAACATATAGACTCTGAAAAGGTGTGAAAAATATGAAGAACTTCAAAAGGTATTAAAAATATGAAGAGCTTGAAAAGGTGTCAAAAATGAGAGGAGCATGAAACGGGGTTCAAAAACATGTAGAGCCTGAAAATGAGTGAAAAATATGAAGAGCTTCATAATGTGTGAAAAAGATGAGGAGCACGAAATGGTCTGAAAAATAGGAGGAGCATGAAGCGGTGTTGAAAAACATTAAGACCCTGAAGAGGTGTGAAAATTATGAAGAGCTTCAAAAGGTGTCAAAAATAAGAGAAACATGAAACAGTCTGAAAAATAGGAGGAGCATGAAACGGTGTTTAAAAACATGAAGAGCCTGAAAAGATGTGAACAATATGAAGAGCTTCAAACGGTCTCAAAAATATGAGGAGCATGAAACGGTCTGAAAAATAGGAGGAGCATGAAGCGGTGATGAAAAATATGAAGAACCTGAAAAGGTGTGAAATATATGAAGAGCTTCCAAAGGTGTGAAAAATATGAAGAGCTTCAAAACGTGTCAAAAATGAGAGGAGCATGAAACGGTCTGAAAAATAGGAGGAGCATGAAGTGGTGTTGAAAAATATGAAGAGCCAGAAAAGGTGTGAAATATATGAAGAGCTAAAAAAGGTTTCAAAAATATGAGGAGCATGAAACGGTATGAAAAATAGGAGGAGCATGAAGCGGTGTTGAAAAACATGAAGAGCCTCAAAAGGTGTGAAAAATATGAAGAGCTTCATAAGGTGTCAAAAATATGAGGATAATGAAACGGTCTGAAAAATAGGAGGAGCATGAAATGGTGTTCAAAAACAGGAAGAGCCTAAAAAGATGTGAAAAATATGAATAGATTCAAAAGCTGTGAAAAACATGAGGAGCATGAAACGGTCTGAAAAGTAGGAGGAGCATGAAGTGGTGTTCAAAAACATCAAGAGCCTGAAAAGGTGTGAAAAATATGCAGAATTTCAAAAGGTGTGAAATATATAAGGAGCATGAAACGCTTTGAAAAATAGGAGGAGCATGAAGCGGTGTTGAAAAACATGAAGAGCCTGAAAAGGTGTCAAATATATGAAGAGCTTCCAAAGGTGTCAAAAATATGAGGAGCATGAAACGGTCTGAAAAATAGGAGAAGCATGAAGCGGTGTTGAAAAACATGAAGAGCCTGAAAAGGAGAGAAAAATATGAAGAGCTTCAAACGGCGTCAAAAATATGAGGTACATGAAACGGTCTGGAAAATAGGAGGAGCATGAAACGCTGTTGAAAAACATGAAGAGCCTGAAAAGGTGTGAAAAATATGAATCGCTTCAAAACTAGTAAAAAACATGAGGAGCATGAAACTCTCTGCAAAATAGGAGGAGGATGAAGTGGTGTTTAAAAACATGAAGAGCCTGAAAAGGTGTGAAAATATGAAGAGCTTCAAAAGGTGTCAAAAATATGAGGAGCATGAAACGGTCTGAAAAATAGGAGGAGCATGATACGATGTTGAAATACATGAAGACATGAAAAGGTGTGAAAAATATGAAGAGCTTCAAAAGGTGTCAAAAATAGGAGGAGCACGATACTGTCTGAAAAATAAGAGGAGCATGAAACAATCTGAAAAATAGGAGGAGCATGATACTGTCTGAAAAATAAGAGGAGCAGGAAACTGTCTGAAAAATAGGAGGAGCATGAAACGGTCTGAAAAATAGGAGGAGCCTGAAACGGTGTGAAAAATAAGGGGAGCATGAAACGGTGTTGAAAAATATGAAGAGCATGAAAAGGAGTGAAAAATATGAAGAGCTTCAAAAGGTGTTAAAAATATGAGGAGTATGAAACGGTCTGAAAAATATGAAGAGCATGAAATGGTCTGCAAAATAGGAGGAGCATGTACGGTGTTGAAAATCTTGAAGAGCTTCCAAAGGTGTCAAAAATATGAGGAGCATGAAATGGTCAGAAAAATATGAGGAGCACGAAACTGTCTGAAAAATAGGAGGAGCATGAAACGTTGTTGAAAAAGATGAAGAGCATTAAAAGATGTGAAAAATATGAAGAGCTTCAAAAAGTGTTAAAAATATGATGAGCATGAAACGGTCTGAAAATGTGAGGAGCACGAAACGTTCTGAAAAATAGGAGGACCATGAAACGGTGTTGAAAAACATGAAGAGCATGAAAAGGTGAGAAAAATATGTAGAGCTTCAAAAGGTGTCAAAAATATGAGGAAGACGAAATGGTCTGAAAAATAGGACGAGCATGAAGCGGTGTTGAAAAACATGAAGAGCCTGACATGGTGTGAAAAATATGAAGAGCTTCAAAAGGTTTCAAAAATATGAGGAGCATGAAACCGTCTAAAAATATGAGGAGCATGAAATGGTGTTGAAAAACATGAAGAGCTTCAAAAGGTGTCAAAAAATGAGGAGCATGAAACGGTCTGAAAAATAGGAGGAGCATGATACGATGTTGAAATACATGAAGACATGAAAAGGTGTGAAATATATGAAGAGCTTCAAAAGGTGTCAAAATAATGAGTAGCATGAAACGGTCTGAAAAATAGGAGGAGCATGAAACGGTGTTGAAAAACATGAAGAGATTCAAAATGTGTCAGAAATATGAGTAGCATGAAACGGTCTGAAAAATAGGAGGAGCATGAAACGGTGTTGAGGAACATGAAGAGCATGAAGAGGTGTGAAAAATATGAAGAGCTTCAAAAGGTGGTCAAAATTTGAGGAGCATGAAACGGTCTGATACATATGAGGAGCATGAAACGGTCTGCCATATAGGAGGAGCATGAAACGGTGTTGAAAAACATGAAGAGCCTGAAAATTGTGAAAAATATGAAGAGCGTCAAAAGCTGCCAAAAATAGGAGGAGCATGAAACGGTCTGAAAAATATGAAGGAGCATGTAACGGTGTTGAAAAACATGAAGAGCTTCAAAAGGTGTCAAAATTATGAGGAGCATGAAACGGTCTGAAAAATATGAAAGAGCATGAAACGGTTTGACAAATAGGAGGAGCATGAAACGTGGTGAAAAACATGAAGAGCTTCAAAAGGTGTCAAAAATAGGAGGAGCACGATACTGTCTGAAAAATAAGAGGAGCATGAAACAGTCTGAAAAATAGGAGGAGCATGATACTGTCTGAAAAATAAGAGGAGCAGGAAACTGTCTGAAAAATAGGAGGAGCATGAAACGGTCTGAAAAATAGGAGGAGCATGAAACAGTGGAGAAATATATGAAGAGCTTCAAAAGGTGTCAACAATATGAGGAGCATGAAACGGTCTGAAAAATAGGAGGAGCATGAAGCTGTAATGAAAAACATGAAGAGCCTGAAAAGGTGTGAAAATATGAAGAGCTTCAAAAGGTGTCAAAAATATGAGGAGCATGAAACGGTCTGAAAAATAGGAGAAACATGAAGCGGTGTGAAAAACATGAAGAGCCTGAAAAGGTGTGAAAAATATGAAGAGCTTCAAAAAGTGTCAAAAATATGAGGAGCATGAAACGGTCTGAAAAATAGGAGGAGCCTGAAGCGATGTGAAAAAGATGAAGAGCCTGAAAAGCTGTGAAATATAAGAAGAGCTTCAAAAGGTGTCAACAATATGAGGAGCATGAAACGGTCTGAAAAATAGGAGGAGCCTGAAGCATTGCTGAAAAACAAGAAGAGCCTGAAAAGATGTGAAAAACATGAAAAGCTTCAAAAGGTGTCAAAATTATGAGGAGCATGAAACGGTCTGAAAAATATGAAGGAGCATGAAACGGTTTGAAAAATAGGAGGAGCATGAAACGTGGTGAAAAACATGAAGAGCTTCAAAAGTTGTCAAAAATAGGAAGAGCACGATACTGTCTGAAAAATAAGAGGAGCATGAAACAGTCTGAAAAATAGGAGGAGCATGATACTGTCTGTAAAATAAGAGGAGCACAAAACGGTCTGAAAAATAGGGAGAGCACGAAACTGTTTGAAAAATAGGAGGAGCATGAAACGGTGTTGAAAAACATAAAGAGCATGAAAAGGTGTGAAGAATATGAAGAGCTTCAAAAGGTGTCAAAAATATGAGGAGAAAGAAACGGTCAGAAAAATAGGAGGAGCATGAAACGGTGTTGAAAACATGAAGAGCATGAAAAGGTGTGAGAAATATGAATAGCTTCAAAATGTGTCAAAAATATGAGGAGCATGAAACGGTCTGAAAAATAGGAGGAGCATGAAAAGGTGTTGAGAACACAAAGAGCCTGAAAAGGTGTGAATAATATGAAGAGCTTCAAAAGATGTCAAAAATATGAGGAGGATGAAACGGTTTTAAATGTAGGAGGAGCATGAAATGGTCTGAAAAATAGGAGGAGCATGAAACAGTCTGAAAAATAGGAGGAGCATGAAACTGTGTTGAAAAACATGAAGGGCCTAAGAGGTGTGTAAAATATGAAGAGCTTCAAAAGGTTTCAATTATACGAGGAGCATGAAACGGTCTGAAAAATATGAGGAGCATGAAACTGTCTGAAAAATAGGAGGAGCATGAAACGGTCTGAAAAATAGGAGGAGCATGAAACAGTGGAGAAATATATGAAGAGCTTCAAAAGGTGTCAAAAATATGTGGAGCATGAAACGGTCTGAAAAATCGGAGGAGCATGAAACTATGTTGAAAAACATGAAGAGACTGAAAAGCTGTGAAAAATATGAAGAGCTTCAAAAAGTGTCCAAAATATGAGGTGCATGAAACTGTCTGATAATAGGAGGAGCATGAAACGGTCTGAAAAATAGGAGGAGCATGAAACGGTGTTGAAAAACATGAAGAGCATGAAAAGGTGTGAAAAATATGAAGAGCTTCAAAAGGTGTCAAAAATATGAGGAGCATGAAACTGTCTGAAAAATATCATGAGCATGAAACGGTGTTGAAAAACTTGAAGAGCATGAAAAGGTGTGACAAATATGAAGAGATTCAAAAGGTGTTAAGAACATGAGGACAACGATACGTTCTGAAAAATATGAGGAGCATGAAAGGGTGTTGAAAAACATGAAGAGCATGAAAAGGTGTGAAAAATATGAAGAGCTTCAAAGAATGTCAAAAATGAGGAACATGAAACGGTCTGATAAATAGAGGAGCATGAAATGGTCTGAAAAATAAGAGGAGCATGAAACACTCTGAAAAATAGGAGGAGCATGAAACGATGTTGAGAACATGAAGAGCCTGAAAAGGTGTGAATAATATGAAAAGCTTCAAAAGTTGTCAAAAATATGAGGAGCATGAAACGGTCTCAAAAAAAAGAGGAGCATGAAATGGTCTGAAAATATAAGGAGCATGAAATTGTGTTGAAAAACATGCAGGGCCTAAAAGGTGTGAAAAATATGAAGAGCTCCAAACCTGTGAAATATATGAGGAGCATGAAACGGTCTGAAAAATAGGAGGAGCATGAAGTGGTGTTTAAAAACATGAAGAGCCTGAAAAGGTGTGAAATACATGAAGAGCTTCAAAAGCTGTCAAAAATAGGAGGAGCATGAAACGGTCTGAAAAATATGAAGGAGCATGTAACGGTGTTGAAAAACATGAAGAGCTTCAAAAGGTGTCAAAAAATGAGGAGCATGAAACGGTCTGAAAAATAGGAGGAGCATGAAACGATGTTGAAAAACATTAAGAGCTTCAAAAGGTGTCAAAAATATGAGGAGCATGAAAAGGTCTGAAAAATAGGAGGAGCATGAAACGGTCTGCAAAATAGGAGGAATATGAAAAGGTGTGAAAAATATGAAGAGCTTCAAAAGGTATCAAAAATATGAGGAGCATGAAACGGTCTGAAAAATAGGAGGAGCAGGAAACGGTGTGGAAAAACATAAAGTGCATGAAAAGGTGTGAAAAATACGAGGAGCATGAAAAGGTGTGAAAAATATAAGGAGCATGAAAAGGTGTGAAAAATACGAGGAGCATGAAAATATGTGAAAAATAAAAGGAGCATGAAAAGCTGTGAAAAACACGAGGAGCATGAATAGGTGTGAAAAACATGAAAAGCATGAAACAGTGTGAAAAATACAGGAGCATGAAAAGGTACGAAAAATACGAGGAGCATGGAAAGGTGTGAAAAATTTGAGGAACATGAAACGGTCTGAAAAATATGAAGAGCATGAAATGGTGTGAAAAACATGAGCAGCATGAAAAGTTGTGGAAAACACGAAGTGCATGTAAATGTGTGAAAAATTCGAAGAGCATGAAAAGGTTTGCAAAATACGAAGAGCATGTAAAGGTGTGAAATATACGAGGAGCATTAAAGGTGTGAAAAATACGAGGAGCATGAAAAGGTGTGAAAAATAGTAGGAGCATGAAAAGGTCTGAAAAATATGAGGACCATGAAAAGTTGTGAAAAATACGTAGAGCATTAAAAGGTGTGAGAAAAACAAGGAGCATGAAAAGCTCTGTAAAATACGAGGAGCATGAAAAGGTGTGAAAAATACGAGGAGCATATAAAGGTCTGAAAAATATGAGGAGCATGAAACGGTCTAAAAAATGTGAGGAGCGTGAAACGGTGTGAAAATATAAAGAGCATGAAACGGTGTGAAAAACATGAAGACCTTAAAAACGTGTCAGAAATATGAGGACCATGAAAAGATGTGGAAAATATAAGGAGCATGAAACGGTATGAAAAATAGGAGGAGCATGAAAATGTGTCAAAAATATGAAGAGCATGAAAAGTTGTTAAATATATGAGAAGCATGAAAAGGTGTGAAAAATACGAGGAGCACAAAAAGGTCTGAAAGTACGAGGACCATGAAAAGGTCTGAAAAATACGAGGAGCATGAAAAGGTCTATAAAATATGAGGAGCATGTAAAGGTCAGAAAAATACGAGGAGCATGAAAAGGTGTGAAAAATACGAGGAGCATGAAAAGGTGTGAAATATGTGAACAGCATGAAAAATTGTAAAAAACACGAAGAGCATGAAAAGGTGTGAAAAACACGAAGAGCATGAAAATGTATAAAAATTCGAAGAGCATGAAAAGGTTTGAAAAACACGAAGAGCATGAAAAGGTGGGAACAATACAAGGAGCATGAAAAGGTCTGTAAAATACGAGGAGCATGAAAAGATGTGAAAAATCCGAGGAGCATGAAAAGGTCTGAAATATACGAGGACCATGAAAAGTTCTAAAAAATACGACTGGCATGACAAGGTGGGAAAAATACGAAGAGCATGAAAAGGTGTGAAAAGTACGAAGAGCATGAAAAGGTGTGAAAAATACAAGGAGCATGAAAAGGTGTGAAAAATACGATGAGAAAGAAAATGTGCGAAAAATACGAGAAGCATGAAAAGGTGTGAACAATATTAGGAGCATGAAAAGGTCTGAAAAATACGAGGAGCATGAAAAGGTGTGAAAAATGCGAGGAGCATGAAAAGGTGTGAAAAAAACAGGAGCATGAAAAGGTCTAAAAAATTTGAAGAGCATGAAACGGTGTGAAAATATGAAGATCATGAAACAGTGTGAAAAATATGAAGACCTTTTAAACGTGTCAAAAATATGAGGAGCATGAAAAGATGGGAAAAATATGAGGAGCATTAAAATATGTCAATAATATGAAGAGCATGAAAAGTTGTGAAATATATGAGGAGCATGAAATGGTGTGAAAAACACGAGGAGTACGAAAAGGTCTGCAAATACGAGGAGTATGAAAAGGTCTGAAAATATGAGGAGAATGAAAAGGTGTGAAAACTACGAAGTGCATGAAAATGTGTGAAAAATATGAAGAGCATGAAAAGGTTTGAAAAATACGAAGAGCATTTAAAGGTGTGAAAAATACGAGGAGAATTAAAGGTGTGAAAAATACGAGGAGCATGAAAAGGTGTGAAAAATACGAGGAGCATATAAAGGTCTGAAAAATATGAGGAGCATGAAACGGTATGAAAAATAGGAGGAGCGTGAAACGGTGTGAAAATATAAAGAGCATGAAACGGTGTGAAAAACATGAAGACCTTAAAAACGTGTCAGAAATATGAGGACCATGAAAAGATGTGAAAAATATAAGGAGCATGAAACGGTATGAAAAATAGGAGGAGCATGAAAATGTGTCAAAAATATGAAGAGCATGAAAAGTTGTTAAATATATGAGAAGCATGAAAAGGTGTGAAAAATACGAGGAGCACAAAAAGGTCTGAAAGTACGAGGACCATGAAAAGATCTGAAAAATACGAGGAGCATGAAAAGGTCTATAAAATATGAGGAGCATGTAAAGGTCAGAAAAATACGAGGAGCATGAAAAGGTGTGAAAAATACGAGGAGCATGAAAAGGTGTGAAATATGTGAACAGCATGAAAAATTGTAAAAAACACGAAGAGCATGAAAATGTGTGAAAAACACGAAGAGCATGAAAATGTATAAAAATTCGAAGAGCATGAAAAGGTTTGAAAAACACGAAGAGCATGAAAAGGTGGGAACAATACAAGGAGCATGAAAAGGTCTGTAAAATACGAGGAGCATGAAAAGATGTGAAAAATCCGAGGAGCATGAAAAGGTCTGAAATATACGAGGACCATGAAAAGTTCTAAAAAATACGACTGGCATGACAAGGTGGGAAAAATACGAAGAGCATGAAAAGGTGTGAAAAGTACGAAGAGCATGAAAAGGTGTGAAAAATACAAGGAGCATGAAAAGGTGTGAAAAATACGATGAGAAAGAAAATGTGCGAAAAATACGAGAAGCATGAAAAGGTGTGAACAATATTAGGAGCATGAAAAGGTCTGAAAAATACGAGGAGCATGAAAAGGTGTGAAAAATGCGAGGAGCATGAAAAGGTGTGAAAAAAACAGGAGCATGAAAAGGTCTAAAAAATTTGAAGAGCATGAAACGGTGTGAAAATATGAAGATCATGAAACAGTGTGAAAAATATGAAGACCTTTTAAACGTGTCAAAAATATGAGGAGCATGAAAAGATGGGAAAAATATGAGGAGCATTAAAATATGTCAATAATATGAAGAGCATGAAAAGTTGTGAAATATATGAGGAGCATGAAATGGTGTGAAAAACACGAGGAGTACGAAAAGGTCTGCAAATACGAGGAGTATGAAAAGGTCTGAAAATATGAGGAGAATGAAAAGGTGTGAAAACTACGAAGTGCATGAAAATGTGTGAAAAATATGAAGAGCATGAAAAGGTTTGAAAAATACGAAGAGCATTTAAAGGTGTGAAAAATACGAGGAGAATTAAAGGTGTGAAAAATATGAGGAGCATGAAAAGGTGTGAAAAATACGATGAGAAAGAAAATGTGCTAAAAATACGAGGCGCATGAAAAGGTGGGAAAAATAGTAGGAGCATGAAAAGGTCTGAAAAATACGAGGAACATGAAACGGTGTGAAAAATATGAAGACCTTTAAAAGGTGTCAAAAATATGAGGAGCATGAAAAGATGTGAAAAATATGAGGAGCATGAAATGGTATGAAATATATGAGGAGCATGAAATATGTAAAAAATATGAAGAGCATGAAAAGTTGTGAAAAATATGAAGAGGATGAAAAGATGTGAAAAATATGAAGAGCATGAAATGGTTTGAAAAGTATGAAAAGCTTGAAAAGGTGTGAAAAATACAAAGAGCATGATGGGTGTGAAATATACGAAGACAATGAAAAGGTGTGAAAAATTATGAAAAGCATGAAAAGTTGTGAAAAATACAAAGAGCATGAAAAGGTTTGAAAAATACAAAGTGCATGAAAAGGTGTGAAAAATACGAGGAGCATGAAACGGTGTGAAAAATGCGAAAGCATGAAATGCTGTGAAAAATACGAGGAGCAGGAAAAGGTCTGAAAAATACGAGGAGCATGAAAAGGTGTGAAAAATACGAGGAGCATGAAAAGGTGTGAAAGATACGAGGAGCATGAAAAGGTGTGAACAATACTAGGAGCATGAAAATGTCTGAAAAATACGATGAGCATGAAAAGGTGTGAAAAATATGCGGAGTATGAAACGGTGTGATAAATATGAGGAGCATGAAACGGTTTCAAAAATATGAGGAACATGAAAAGGTGTGAAAAATACGAAGAGCATGAAAAGGTGTCAAATATACGAAGAGCATAAAAAGGTGTGAAAAATTACCAAGAGAATGAAAATGTCTGAAAAATACAAAGAGCATGAAAATGTGTGAAAAATACGAAGAGCATGAAACGGTGTGAAAAATATGAGGAGCATGAAACGGTGTAAAAAGGAAGCCCATGAAACGGTGTGAAAAATATGGAGCACATGAAGAGATGTGAAAAATATTTAGAGCATGAAAAGGTGTGAAAAATATGAAGAGGTTCAAAAGTTGTAAAAAATATGAGGAGCATGAAACGTTCTGAAAAATATGAGAAGCATGAAACGGTGTTGAAAAACATGAAGAGCTTCAAAAGGTGTCAAAAATATGAGGAGCAAGAAACGGTCTGAAAGATAGGAGGAGCATGAAACGGTGTTGAAAAACATGAAGAGCATGAAAAGGTGTGAAATATATGTAGAGCTTCAAAAGATGTCAAAAATATGAGAAGCATGAAACGGTCTGAAATATAGGAGTAGCATGAAATGGTGATGAAAAACATGAAGAGCCTGAAAAGGTGTGAAAAATATCAAGAGCTTCAAAAGGTGTCAAAAATATAAGGGGCATGAAACGGTCTGAAAAATAGGAGGAGCATGAAACCGTCTGTAAAATAGGAGGAGCATGAAACTGTGTTGAAAAACATTTAGAGCTTCAAAATGTGTCAAAAATATGAGGAGCATGTAACGGTCTGAAAAATATGAGGAGCATGAAACGATGTTGAGAACATGAAGAGCCTGAAAAGGTGTGAATAATATGAAAAGCTTCAAAAGTTGTCAAAAATATGAGGAGCATGAAACGGTCTCAAAAAAAAGAGGAGCATGAAATGGTCTGAAAATATAAGGAGCATGAAATTGTGTTGAAAAACATGCAGGGCCTAAAAGGTGTGAAAAATATGAAGAGCACCAAACCTGTGAAATATATGAGGAGCATGAAACGGTCTGAAAAATAGGAGGAGCATGAAGTGGTGTTTAAAAACATGAAGAGCCTGAAAAGGTGTGAAATACATGAAGAGCTTCAAAAGCTGTCAAAAATAGGAGGAGCATGAAACGGTCTGAAAAATATGAAGGAGCATGTAACGGTGTTGAAAAACATGAAGAGCTTCAAAAGGTGTCAAAAAATGAGAAGCATGAAACGGTCTGAAAAACAGGAGGAGCATGAAACGATGTTGAAAAACATTAAGAGCTTCAAAAGGTGTCAAAAATATGAGGAGCATGAAAAGGTCTGAAAAATAGGAGGAGCATGAAACGGTCTGCAAAATAGGAGGAATATGAAAAGGTGTGAAAAATATGAAGAGCTTCAAAAGGTATCAAAAATATGAGGAGCATGAAACGGTCTGAAAAATAGGAGGAGCAGGAAACGGTGTGGAAAAACATAAAGTGCATGAAAAGGTGTGAAAAATACGAGGAGCATGAAAAGGTGTGAAAAATATAAGGAGCATGAAAAGGTGTGAAAAATACGAGGAGCATGAAAATATGTGAAAAATAAAAGGAGCATGAAAAGCTGTGAAAAACACGAGGAGCATGAATAGGTGTGAAAAACATGAAAAGCATGAAACAGTGTGAAAAATACAGGAGCATGAAAAGGTACGAAAAATACGAGGAGCATGGAAAGGTGTGAAAAATTTGAGGAACATGAAACGGTCTGAAAAATATGAAGAGCATGAAATGGTGTGAAAAACATGAGCAGCATGAAAAGTTGTGGAAAACACGAAGTGCATGTAAATGTGTGAAAAATTCGAAGAGCATGAAAAGGTTTGCAAAATACGAAGAGCATGTAAAGGTGTGAAATATACGAGGAGCATTAAGGGTGTGAAAAATACGAGGAGCATGAAAAGGTGTGAAAAATAGTAGGAGCATGAAAAGGTCTGAAAAATATGAGGACCATGAAAAGTTGTGAAAAATACGTAGAGCATTAAAAGGTGTGAGAAAAACAAGGAGCATGAAAAGCTCTGTAAAATACGAGGAGCATGAAAAGGTGTGAAAAATACGAGGAGCATATAAAGGTCTGAAAAATATGAGGAGCATGAAACGGTATGAAAAATAGGAGGAGCATGAAAATGTGTCAAAAATATGAAGAGCATGAAAAGTTGTTAAATATATGAGAAGCATGAAAAGGTGTGAAAAATACGAGGAGCACAAAAAGGTCTGAAAGTACGAGGACCATGAAAAGGTCTGAAAAATACGAGGAGCATGAAAAGGTCTATAAAATATGAGGAGCATGTAAAGGTCAGAAAAATACGAGGAGCATGAAAAGGTGTGAAAAATACGAGGAGCATGAAAAGGTGTGAAATATGTGAACAGCATGAAAAATTGTAAAAAACACGAAGAGCATGAAAATGTGTGAAAAACACGAAGAGCATGAAAATGTATAAAAATTCGAAGAGCATGAAAAGGTTTGAAAAACACGAAGAGCATGAAAAGGTGGGAACAATACAAGGAGCATGAAAAGGTCTGTAAAATACGAGGAGCATGAAAAGATGTGAAAAATCCGAGGAGCATGAAAAGGTCTGAAATATACGAGGACCATGAAAAGTTCTAAAAAATACGACTGGCATGACAAGGTGGGAAAAATACGAAGAGCATGAAAAGGTGTGAAAAGTACGAAGAGCATGAAAAGGTGTGAAAAATACAAGGAGCATGAAAAGGTGTGAAAAATACGATGAGAAAGAAAATGTGCGAAAAATACGAGAAGCATGAAAAGGTGTGAACAATATTAGGAGCATGAAAAGGTCTGAAAAATACGAGGAGCATGAAAAGGTGTGAAAAATGCGAGGAGCATGAAAAGGTGTGAAAAAAACAGGAGCATGAAAAGGTCTAAAAAATTTGAAGAGCATGAAACGGTGTGAAAATATGAAGATCATGAAACAGTGTGAAAAATATGAAGACCTTTTAAACGTGTCAAAAATATGAGGAGCATGAAAAGATGGGAAAAATATGAGGAGCATTAAAATATGTCAATAATATGAAGAGCATGAAAAGTTGTGAAATATATGAGGAGCATGAAATGGTGTGAAAAACACGAGGAGTACGAAAAGGTCTGCAAATACGAGGAGTATGAAAAGGTCTGAAAATATGAGGAGAATGAAAAGGTGTGAAAACTACGAAGTGCATGAAAATGTGTGAAAAATATGAAGAGCATGAAAAGGTTTGAAAAATACGAAGAGCATTTAAAGGTGTGAAAAATACGAGGAGAATTAAAGGTGTGAAAAATACGAGGAGCATGAAAAGGTGTGAAAAATACGATGAGAAAGAAAATGTGCTAAAAATACGAGGCGCATGAAAAGGTGGGAAAAATAGTAGGAGCATGAAAAGGTCTGAAAAATACGAGGAACATGAAACGGTGTGAAAAATATGAAGAACTTTAAAAGGTGTCAAAAATATGAGGAGCATGAAAAGATGTGAAAAATATGAGGAGCATGAAAAGGTGTGAAATATACGAAGAGCATAAAAAGGTGTGAAAAATTACCAAGAGAATGAAAATGTCTGAAAAATACAAAGAGCATGAAAATGTGTGAAAAATACGAAGAGCATGAAACGGTGTGAAAAATATGAGGAGCATGAAATGGTGTAAAAAGGAAGCCCATGAAACGGTGTGAAAAATATGGAGCACATGAAGAGATGTGAAAAATATTTAGAGCATGAAAAGGTGTGAAAAATATGAAGAGGTTCAAAAGGTGTAAAAAATATGAGGAGCATGAAACGTTCTGAAAAATATGAGAAGCATGAAACGGTGTTGAAAAACATGAAGAGCTTCAAAAGGTGTCAAAAATATGAGGAGCAAGAAACGGTCTGAAAGATAGGAGGAGCATGAAACGGTGTTGAAAAACATGAAGAGCATGAAAAGGTGTGAAATATATGTAGAGCTTCAAAAGATGTCAAAAATATGAGAAGCATGAAACGGTCTGAAATATAGGAGTAGCATGAAATGGTGATGAAAAACATGAAGAGCCTGAAAAGGTGTGAAAAATATCAAGAGCTTCAAAAGGTGTCAAAAATATAAGGGGCATGAAACGGTCTGAAAAATAGGAGGAGCATGAAACCGTCTGTAAAATAGGAGGAGCATGAAACTGTGTTGAAAAACATTTAGAGCTTCAAAATGTGTCAAAAATATGAGGAGCATGTAACGGTCTGAAAAATATGAGGAGCATGAAACGATGTTGAGAACATGAAGAGCCTGAAAAGGTGTGAATAATATGAAAAGCTTCAAAAGTTGTCAAAAATATGAGGAGCATGAAACGGTCTCAAAAAAAAGAGGAGCATGAAATGGTCTGAAAATATAAGGAGCATGAAATTGTGTTGAAAAACATGCAGGGCCTAAAAGGTGTGAAAAATATGAAGAGCTCCAAACCTGTGAAATATATGAGGAGCATGAAACGGTCTGAAAAATAGGAGGAGCATGAAGTGGTGTTTAAAAACATGAAGAGCCTGAAAAGGTGTGAAATACATGAAGAGCTTCAAAAGCTGTCAAAAATAGGAGGAGCATGAAACGGTCTGAAAAATATGAAGGAGCATGTAACGGTGTTGAAAAACATGAAGAGCTTCAAAAGGTGTCAAAAAATGAGAAGCATGAAACGGTCTGAAAAACAGGAGGAGCATGAAACGATGTTGAAAAACATTAAGAGCTTCAAAAGGTGTCAAAAATATGAGGAGCATGAAAAGGTCTGAAAAATAGGAGGAGCATGAAACGGTCTGCAAAATAGGAGGAATATGAAAAGGTGTGAAAAATATGAAGAGCTTCAAAAGGTATCAAAAATATGAGGAGCATGAAACGGTCTGAAAAATAGGAGGAGCAGGAAACGGTGTGGAAAAACATAAAGTGCATGAAAAGGTGTGAAAAATACGAGGAGCATGAAAAGGTGTGAAAAATATAAGGAGCATGAAAAGGTGTGAAAAATACGAGGAGCATGAAAATATGTGAAAAATAAAAGGAGCATGAAAAGCTGTGAAAAACACGAGGAGCATGAATAGGTGTGAAAAACATGAAAAGCATGAAACAGTGTGAAAAATACAGGAGCATGAAAAGGTACGAAAAATACGAGGAGCATGGAAAGGTGTGAAAAATTTGAGGAACATGAAACGGTCTGAAAAATATGAAGAGCATGAAATGGTGTGAAAAACATGAGCAGCATGAAAAGTTGTGGAAAACACGAAGTGCATGTAAATGTGTGAAAAATTCGAAGAGCATGAAAAGGTTTGCAAAATACGAAGAGCATGTAAAGGTGTGAAATATACGAGGAGCATTAAAGGTGTGAAAAATACGAGGAGCATGAAAAGGTGTGAAAAATAGTAGGAGCATGAAAAGGTCTGAAAAATATGAGGACCATGAAACGATGTTGAGAACATGAAGAGCCTGAAAAGGTGTGAATAATATGAAAAGCTTCAAAAGTTGTCAAAAATATGAGGAGCATGAAACGGTCTCAAAAAAAAGAGGAGCATGAAATGGTCTGAAAATATAAGGAGCATGAAATTGTGTTGAAAAACATGCAGGGCCTAAAAGGTGTGAAAAATATGAAGAGCTCCAAACCTGTGAAATATATGAGGAGCATGAAACGGTCTGAAAAATAGGAGGAGCATGAAGTGGTGTTTAAAAACATGAAGAGCCTGAAAAGGTGTGAAATACATGAAGAGCTTCAAAAGCTGTCAAAAATAGGAGGAGCATGAAACGGTCTGAAAAATATGAAGGAGCATGTAACGGTGTTGAAAAACATGAAGAGCTTCAAAAGGTGTCAAAAAATGAGAAGCATGAAACGGTCTGAAAAACAGGAGGAGCATGAAACGATGTTGAAAAACATTAAGAGCTTCAAAAGGTGTCAAAAATATGAGGAGCATGAAAAGGTCTGAAAAATAGGAGGAGCATGAAACGGTCTGCAAAATAGGAGGAATATGAAAAGGTGTGAAAAATATGAAGAGCTTCAAAAGGTATCAAAAATATGAGGAGCATGAAACGGTCTGAAAAATAGGAGGAGCAGGAAACGGTGTGGAAAAACATAAAGTGCATGAAAAGGTGTGAAAAATACGAGGAGCATGAAAAGGTGTGAAAAATATAAGGAGCATGAAAAGGTGTGAAAAATACGAGGAGCATGAAAATATGTGAAAAATAAAAGGAGCATGAAAAGCTGTGAAAAACACGAGGAGCATGAATAGGTGTGAAAAACATGAAAAGCATGAAACAGTGTGAAAAATACAGGAGCATGAAAAGGTACGAAAAATACGAGGAGCATGGAAAGGTGTGAAAAATTTGAGGAACATGAAACGGTCTGAAAAATATGAAGAGCATGAAATGGTGTGAAAAACATGAGCAGCATGAAAAGTTGTGGAAAACACGAAGTGCATGTAAATGTGTGAAAAATTCGAAGAGCATGAAAAGGTTTGCAAAATACGAAGAGCATGTAAAGGTGTGAAATATACGAGGAGCATTAAAGGTGTGAAAAATACGAGGAGCATGAAAAGGTGTGAAAAATAGTAGGAGCATGAAAAGGTCTGAAAAATATGAGGACCATGAAAAGTTGTGAAAAATACGTAGAGCATTAAAAGGTGTGAGAAAAACAAGGAGCATGAAAAGCTCTGTAAAATACGAGGAGCATGAAAAGGTGTGAAAAATACGAGGAGCATATAAAGGTCTGAAAAATATGAGGAGCATGAAACGGTATGAAAAATAGGAGGAGCATGAAAATGTGTCAAAAATATGAAGAGCATGAAAAGTTGTTAAATATATGAGAAGCATGAAAAGGTGTGAAAAATACGAGGAGCACAAAAAGGTCTGAAAGTACGAGGACCATGAAAAGGTCTGAAAAATACGAGGAGCATGAAAAGGTCTATAAAATATGAGGAGCATGTAAAGGTCAGAAAAATACGAGGAGCATGAAAAGGTGTGAAAAATACGAGGAGCATGAAAAGGTGTGAAATATATGAGGAGCATGAAAAATTGTAAAAAACACGAAGAGCATGAAAATGTGTGAAAAACACGAAGAGCATGAAAATGTATAAAAATTCGAAGAGCATGAAAAGGTTTGAAAAACACGAAGAGCATGAAAAGGTGGGAACAATACAAGGAGCATGAAAAGGTCTGTAAAATACGAGGAGCATGAAAAGATGTGAAAAATCCGAGGAGCATGAAAAGGTCTGAAATATACGAGGACCATGAAAAGTTCTAAAAAATACGACTGGCATGACAAGGTGGGAAAAATACGAAGAGCATGAAAAGGTGTGAAAAGTACGAAGAGCATGAAAAGGTGTGAAAAATACAAGGAGCATGAAAAGGTGTGAAAAATACGATGAGAAAGAAAATGTGCGAAAAATACGAGAAGCATGAAAAGGTGTGAACAATATTAGGAGCATGAAAAGGTGTGAAAAATACGAGGAGCATGAAAAGGTGTGAAAAATGCGAGGAGCATGAAAAGGTGTGAAAAAAACAGGAGCATGAAAAGGTCTAAAAAATTTGAAGAGCATGAAACGGTGTGAAAATATGAAGATCATGAAACAGTGTGAAAAATATGAAGACCTTTTAAACGTGTCAAAAATATGAGGAGCATGAAAAGATGGGAAAAATATGAGGAGCATTAAAATATGTCAATAATATGAAGAGCATGAAAAGTTGTGAAATATATGAGGAGCATGAAATGGTGTGAAAAACACGAGGAGTATGAAAAGGTCTGCAAATACGAGGAGTATGAAAAGGTCTGAAAATATGAGGAGAATGAAAAGGTGTGAAAACAACGAAGTGCTTGAAAATGTGTGAAAAATATGAAGAGCATGAAAAGGTTTGAAAAATACGAAGAGCATTTAAAGGTGTGAAAAATACGAGGAGAATTAAAGGTGTGAAAAATACGAGGAGCATGAAAAGGTGTGAAAAATACGATGAGAAAGAAAATGTGCTAAAAATACGAGGCGCATGAAAAGGTGGGAAAAATAGTAGGAGCATGAAAAGGTCTGAAAAATACGAGGAACATGAAACGGTGTGAAAAATATGAAGACCTTTAAAAGGTGTCAAAAATATGAGGAGCATGAAAAGATGTGAAAAATATGAGGAGCATGAAATGGTATGAAAAATATGAGGAGCATGAAATATGTAAAAAATATGAAGAGCATGAAAAGTTGTGAAAAATATGAAGAGGATGAAAAGATGTGAAAAATATGAAGAGCATGAAATGGTTTGAAAAGTATGAAAAGCTTGAAAAGGTGTGAAAAATACAAAGAGCATGATGGGTGTGAAATATACGAAGACAATGAAAAGGTGTGAAAAATTATGAAAAGCATGAAAAGTTGTGAAAAATACAAAGAGCATGAAAAGGTTTGAAAAATACAAAGTGCATGAAAAGGTGTGAAAAATACGAGGAGCATGAAACGGTGTGAAAAATGCGAAAGCATGAAATGCTGTGAAAAATACGAGGAGCAGGAAAAGGTCTGAAAAATACGAGGAGCATGAAAAGGTGTGAAAAATACGAGGAGCATGAAAAGGTGTGAAAGATACGAGGAGCATGAAAAGGTGTGAACAATACTAGGAGCATGAAAATGTCTGAAAAATACGATGAGCATGAAAAGGTGTGAAAAATATGCGGAGTATGAAACGGTGTGATAAATATGAGGAGCATGAAACGGTTTCAAAAATATGAGGAACATGAAAAGGTGTGAAAAATACGAAGAGCATGAAAAGGTGTGAAATATACGAAGAGCATAAAAAGGTGTGAAAAATTACCAAGAGAATGAAAATGTCTGAAAAATACAAAGAGCATGAAAATGTGTGAAAAATACGAAGAGCATGAAAAGGTGGGAACAATACAAGGAGCATGAAAAGGTCTGTAAAATACGAGGAGCATGAAAAGATGTGAAAAATCCGAGGAGCATGAAAAGGTCTGAAATATACGAGGACCATGAAAAGTTCTAAAAAATACGACTGGCATGACAAGGTGGGAAAAATACGAAGAGCATGAAAAGGTGTGAAAAGTACGAAGAGCATGAAAAGGTGTGAAAAATACAAGGAGCATGAAAAGGTGTGAAAAATACGATGAGAAAGAAAATGTGCGAAAAATACGAGAAGCATGAAAAGGTGTGAACAATATTAGGAGCATGAAAAGGTGTGAAAAATACGAGGAGCATGAAAAGGTGTGAAAAATGCGAGGAGCATGAAAAGGTGTGAAAAAAACAGGAGCATGAAAAGGTCTAAAAAATTTGAAGAGCATGAAACGGTGTGAAAATATGAAGATCATGAAACAGTGTGAAAAATATGAAGACCTTTTAAACGTGTCAAAAATATGAGGAGCATGAAAAGATGGGAAAAATATGAGGAGCATTAAAATATGTCAATAATATGAAGAGCATGAAAAGTTGTGAAATATATGAGGAGCATGAAATGGTGTGAAAAACACGAGGAGTACGAAAAGGTCTGCAAATACGAGGAGTATGAAAAGGTCTGAAAATATGAGGAGAATGAAAAGGTGTGAAAACTACGAAGTGCATGAAAATGTGTGAAAAATATGAAGAGCATGAAAAGGTTTGAAAAATACGAAGAGCATTTAAAGGTGTGAAAAATACGAGGAGAATTAAAGGTGTGAAAAATACGAGGAGCATGAAAAGGTGTGAAAAATACGATGAGAAAGAAAATGTGCTAAAAATACGAGGCGCATGAAAAGGTGGGAAAAATAGTAGGAGCATGAAAAGGTCTGAAAAATACGAGGAACATGAAACGGTGTGAAAAATATGAAGACCTTTAAAAGGTGTCAAAAATATGAGGAGCATGAAAAGATGTGAAAAATATGAGGAGCATGAAATGGTATGAAAAATATGAGGAGCATGAAATATGTAAAAAATATGAAGAGCATGAAAAGTTGTGAAAAATATGAAGAGGATGAAAAGATGTGAAAAATATGAAGAGCATGAAATGGTTTGAAAAGTATGAAAAGCTTGAAAAGGTGTGAAAAATAAAAAGAGCATGATGGGTGTGAAATATACGAAGACAATGAAAAGGTGTGAAAAATTATGAAAAGCATGAAAAGTTGTGAAAAATACAAAGAGCATGAAAAGGTTTGAAAAATACAAAGTGCATGAAAAGGTGTGAAAAATACGAGGAGCATGAAACGGTGTGAAAAATGCGAAAGCATGAAATGCTGTGAAAAATACGAGGAGCAGGAAAAGGTCTGAAAAATACGAGGAGCATGAAAACGTGTGAAAAATACGAGGAGCATGAAAAGGTGTGAAAGATACGAGGAGCATGAAAAGGTGTGAACAATACTAGGAGCATGAAAATGTCTGAAAAATACGATGAGCATGAAAAGGTGTGAAAAATATGCGGAGTATGAAACGGTGTGATAAATATGAGGAGCATGAAACGGTTTCAAAAATATGAGGAACATGAAAAGGTGTGAAAAATACGAAGAGCATGAAAAGGTGTCAAATATACGAAGAGCATAAAAAGGTGTGAAAAATTACCAAGAGAATGAAAATGTCTGAAAAATACAAAGAGCATGAAAATGTGTGAAAAATACGAAGAGCATGAAACGGTGTGAAAAATATGAGGAGCATGAAACGGTGTAAAAAGGAAGCCCATGAAACGGTGTGAAAAATATGGAGCACATGAAGAGATGTGAAAAATATTTAGAGCATGAAAAGGTGTGAAAAATATGAAGAGGTTCAAAAGTTGTAAAAAATATGAGGAGCATGAAACGTTCTGAAAAATATGAGAAGCATGAAACGGTGTTGAAAAACATGAAGAGCTTCAAAAGGTGTCAAAAATATGAGGAGCAAGAAACGGTCTGAAAGATAGGAGGAGCATGAAACGGTGTTGAAAAACATGAAGAGCATGAAAAGGTGTGAAATATATGTAGAGCTTCAAAAGATGTCAAAAATATGAGAAGCATGAAACGGTCTGAAATATAGGAGTAGCATGAAATGGTGATGAAAAACATGAAGAGCCTGAAAAGGTGTGAAAAATATCAAGAGCTTCAAAAGGTGTCAAAAATATAAGGGGCATGAAACGGTCTGAAAAATAGGAGGAGCATGAAACCGTCTGTAAAATAGGAGGAGCATGAAACTGTGTTGAAAAACATTTAGAGCTTCAAAATGTGTCAAAAATATGAGGAGCATGTAACGGTCTGAAAAATATGAGGAGCATGAAACGATGTTGAGAACATGAAGAGCCTGAAAAGGTGTGAATAATATGAAAAGCTTCAAAAGTTGTCAAAAATATGAGGAGCATGAAACGGTCTCAAAAAAAAGAGGAGCATGAAATGGTCTGAAAATATAAGGAGCATGAAATTGTGTTGAAAAACATGCAGGGCCTAAAAGGTGTGAAAAATATGAAGAGCACCAAACCTGTGAAATATATGAGGAGCATGAAACGGTCTGAAAAATAGGAGGAGCATGAAGTGGTGTTTAAAAACATGAAGAGCCTGAAAAGGTGTGAAATACATGAAGAGCTTCAAAAGCTGTCAAAAATAGGAGGAGCATGAAACGGTCTGAAAAATATGAAGGAGCATGTAACGGTGTTGAAAAACATGAAGAGCTTCAAAAGGTGTCAAAAAATGAGAAGCATGAAACGGTCTGAAAAACAGGAGGAGCATGAAACGATGTTGAAAAACATTAAGAGCTTCAAAAGGTGTCAAAAATATGAGGAGCATGAAAAGGTCTGAAAAATAGGAGGAGCATGAAACGGTCTGCAAAATAGGAGGAATATGAAAAGGTGTGAAAAATATGAAGAGCTTCAAAAGGTATCAAAAATATGAGGAGCATGAAACGGTCTGAAAAATAGGAGGAGCAGGAAACGGTGTGGAAAAACATAAAGTGCATGAAAAGGTGTGAAAAATACGAGGAGCATGAAAAGGTGTGAAAAATGCGAGGAGCATGAAAAGGTGTGAAAAAAACAGGAGCATGAAAAGGTCTAAAAAATTTGAAGAGCATGAAACGGTGTGAAAATATGAAGATCATGAAACAGTGTGAAAAATATGAAGACCTTTTAAACGTGTCAAAAATATGAGGAGCATGAAAAGATGGGAAAAATATGAGGAGCATTAAAATATGTCAATAATATGAAGAGCATGAAAAGTTGTGAAATATATGAGGAGCATGAAATGGTGTGAAAAACACGAGGAGTATGAAAAGGTCTGCAAATACGAGGAGTATGAAAAGGTCTGAAAATATGAGGAGAATGAAAAGGTGTGAAAACAACGAAGTGCATGAAAATGTGTGAAAAATATGAAGAGCATGAAAAGGTTTGAAAAATACGAAGAGCATTTAAAGGTGTGAAAAATACGAGGAGAATTAAAGGTGTGAAAAATACGAGGAGCATGAAAAGGTGTGAAAAATACGATGAGAAAGAAAATGTGCTAAAAATACGAGGCGCATGAAAAGGTGGGAAAAATAGTAGGAGCATGAAAAGGTCTGAAAAATACGAGGAACATGAAACGGTGTGAAAAATATGAAGACCTTTAAAAGGTGTCAAAAATATGAGGAGCATGAAAAGATGTGAAAAATATGAGGAGCATGAAATGGTATGAAAAATATGAGGAGCATGAAATATGTAAAAAATATGAAGAGCATGAAAAGTTGTGAAAAATATGAAGAGGATGAAAAGATGTGAAAAATATGAAGAGCATGAAATGGTTTGAAAAGTATGAAAAGCTTGAAAAGGTGTGAAAAATACAAAGAGCATGATGGGTGTGAAATATACGAAGACAATGAAAAGGTGTGAAAAATTATGAAAAGCATGAAAAGTTGTGAAAAATACAAAGAGCATGAAAAGGTTTGAAAAATACAAAGTGCATGAAAAGGTGTGAAAAATACGAGGAGCATGAAACGGTGTGAAAAATGCGAAAGCATGAAATGCTGTGAAAAATACGAGGAGCAGGAAAAGGTCTGAAAAATACGAGGAGCATGAAAAGGTGTGAAAAATACGAGGAGCATGAAAAGGTGTGAAAGATACGAGGAGCATGAAAAGGTGTGAACAATACTAGGAGCATGAAAATGTCTGAAAAATACGATGAGCATGAAAAGGTGTGAAAAATATGCGGAGTATGAAACGGTGTGATAAATATGAGGAGCATGAAACGGTTTCAAAAATATGAGGAACATGAAAAGGTGTGAAAAATACGAAGAGCATGAAAAGGTGTGAAATATACGAAGAGCATAAAAAGGTGTGAAAAATTACCAAGAGAATGAAAATGTCTGAAAAATACAAAGAGCATGAAAATGTGTGAAAAATACGAAGAGCATGAAAAGGTGGGAACAATACAAGGAGCATGAAAAGGTCTGTAAAATACGAGGAGCATGAAAAGATGTGAAAAATCCGAGGAGCATGAAAAGGTCTGAAATATACGAGGACCATGAAAAGTTCTAAAAAATACGACTGGCATGACAAGGTGGGAAAAATACGAAGAGCATGAAAAGGTGTGAAAAGTACGAAGAGCATGAAAAGGTGTGAAAAATACAAGGAGCATGAAAAGGTGTGAAAAATACGATGAGAAAGAAAATGTGCGAAAAATACGAGAAGCATGAAAAGGTGTGAACAATATTAGGAGCATGAAAAGGTCTGAAAAATACGAGGAGCATGAAAAGGTGTGAAAAATGCGAGGAGCATGAAAAGGTGTGAAAAAAACAGGAGCATGAAAAGGTCTAAAAAATTTGAAGAGCATGAAACGGTGTGAAAATATGAAGATCATGAAACAGTGTGAAAAATATGAAGACCTTTTAAACGTGTCAAAAATATGAGGAGCATGAAAAGATGGGAAAAATATGAGGAGCATTAAAATATGTCAATAATATGAAGAGCATGAAAAGTTGTGAAATATATGAGGAGCATGAAATGGTGTGAAAAACACGAGGAGTACGAAAAGGTCTGCAAATACGAGGAGTATGAAAAGGTCTGAAAATATGAGGAGAATGAAAAGGTGTGAAAACTACGAAGTGCATGAAAATGTGTGAAAAATATGAAGAGCATGAAAAGGTTTGAAAAATACGAAGAGCATTTAAAGGTGTGAAAAATACGAGGAGAATTAAAGGTGTGAAAAATACGAGGAGCATGAAAAGGTGTGAAAAATACGATGAGAAAGAAAATGTGCTAAAAATACGAGGCGCATGAAAAGGTGGGAAAAATAGTAGGAGCATGAAAAGGTCTGAAAAATACGAGGAACATGAAACGGTGTGAAAAATATGAAGAACTTTAAAAGGTGTCAAAAATATGAGGAGCATGAAAAGATGTGAAAAATATGAGGAGCATGAAAAGGTGTGAAATATACGAAGAGCATAAAAAGTTGTGAAAAATTACCAAGAGAATGAAAATGTCTGAAAAATACAAAGAGCATGAAAATGTGTGAAAAATACGAAGAGCATGAAACGGTGTGAAAAATATGAGGAGCATGAAACGGTGTAAAAAGGAAGCCCATGAAACGGTGTGAAAAATATGGAGCACATGAAGAGATGTGAAAAATATTTAGAGCATGAAAAGGTGTGAAAAATATGAAGAGGTTCAAAAGGTGTAAAAAATATGAGGAGCATGAAACGTTCTGAAAAATATGAGAAGCATGAAACGGTGTTGAAAAACATGAAGAGCTTCAAAAGGTGTCAAAAATATGAGGAGCAAGAAACGGTCTGAAAGATAGGAGGAGCATGAAACGGTGTTGAAAAACATGAAGAGCATGAAAAGGTGTGAAATATATGTAGAGCTTCAAAAGATGTCAAAAATATGAGAAGCATGAAACGGTCTGAAATATAGGAGTAGCATGAAATGGTGATGAAAAACATGAAGAGCCTGAAAAGGTGTGAAAAATATCAAGAGCTTCAAAAGGTGTCAAAAATATAAGGGGCATGAAACGGTCTGAAAAATAGGAGGAGCATGAAACCGTCTGTAAAATAGGAGGAGCATGAAACTGTGTTGAAAAACATTTAGAGCTTCAAAATGTGTCAAAAATATGAGGAGCATGTAACGGTCTGAAAAATATGAGGAGCATGAAACGATGTTGAGAACATGAAGAGCCTGAAAAGGTGTGAATAATATGAAAAGCTTCAAAAGTTGTCAAAAATATGAGGAGCATGAAACGGTCTCAAAAAAAAGAGGAGCATGAAATGGTCTGAAAATATAAGGAGCATGAAATTGTGTTGAAAAACATGCAGGGCCTAAAAGGTGTGAAAAATATGAAGAGCTCCAAACCTGTGAAATATATGAGGAGCATGAAACGGTCTGAAAAATAGGAGGAGCATGAAGTGGTGCTTAAAAACATGAAGAGCCTGAAAAGGTGTGAAATACATGAAGAGCTTCAAAAGCTGTCAAAAATAGGAGGAGCATGAAACGGTCTGAAAAATATGAAGGAGCATGTAACGGTGTTGAAAAACATGAAGAGCTTCAAAAGGTGTCAAAAAATGAGAAGCATGAAACGGTCTGAAAAATAGGAGGAGCATGAAACGATGTTGAAAAACATTAAGAGCTTCAAAAGGTGTCAAAAATATGAGGAGCATGAAAAGGTCTGAAAAATAGGAGGAGCATGAAACGGTCTGCAAAATAGGAGGAATATGAAAAGGTGTGAAAAATATGAAGAGCTTCAAAAGGTATCAAAAATATGAGGAGCATGAAACGGTCTGAAAAATAGGAGGAGCAGGAAACGGTGTGGAAAAACATAAAGTGCATGAAAAGGTGTGAAAAATACGAGGAGCATGAAAAGGTGTGAAAAATATAAGGAGCATGAAAAGGTGTGAAAAATACGAGGAGCATGAAAATATGTGAAAAATAAAAGGAGCATGAAAAGCTGTGAAAAACACGAGGAGCATGAATAGGTGTGAAAAACATGAAAAGCATGAAACAGTGTGAAAAATACAGGAGCATGAAAAGGTACGAAAAATACGAGGAGCATGGAAAGATGTGAAAAATTTGAGGAGCATGAAACGGTCTGAAAAATATGAAGAGCATGAAATGGTGTGAAAAACATGAGCAGCATGAAAAGTTGTGGAAAACACGAAGTGCATGTAAATGTGTGAAAAATTCGAAGAGCATGAAAAGGTTTGCAAATTACAAACAGCATGTAAAGGTGTGAAATATACGAGGAGCATTAAAGGTGTGAAAAATACGAGGAGCATGAAAAGGTGTGAAAAATAGTAGGAGCATGAAAAGGTCTGAAAAATATGAGGACCATGAAAAGTTGTGAAAAATACGTAGAGCATTAAAAGGTGTGAGAAAAACAAGGAGCATGAAAAGCTCTGTAAAATACGAGGAGCATGAAAAGGTGTGAAAAATACGAGGAGCATATAAAGGTCTGAAAAATATGAGGAGCATGAAACGGTATGAAAAATAGGAGGAGCGTGAAACGGTGTGAAAATATAAAGAGCATGAAACGGTGTGAAAAACATGAAGACCTTAAAAACGTGTCAGAAATATGAGGACCATGAAAAGATGTGAAAAATATAAGGAGCATGAAACGGTATGAAAAATAGGAGGAGCATGAAAATGTGTCAAAAATATGAAGAGCATGAAAAGTTGTTAAATATATGAGAAGCATGAAAAGGTGTGAAAAATACGAGGAGCACAAAAAGGTCTGAAAGTACGAGGACCATGAAAAGATCTGAAAAATACGAGGAGCATGAAAAGGTCTATAAAATATGAGGAGCATGTAAAGGTCAGAAAAATACGAGGAGCATGAAAAGGTGTGAAAAATACAAGGAGCATGAAAAGGTGTGAAAAATACGATGAGAAAGAAAATGTGCGAAAAATACGAGAAGCATGAAAAGGTGTGAACAATATTAGGAGCATGAAAAGGTCTGAAAAATACGAGGAGCATGAAAAGGTGTGAAAAATGCGAGGAGCATGAAAAGGTGTGAAAAAAACAGGAGCATGAAAAGGTCTAGAAAATTTGAAGAGCATGAAACGGTGTGAAAATATGAAGATCATGAAACAGTGTGAAAAATATGAAGACCTTTTAAACGTGTCAAAAATATGAGGAGCATGAAAAGATGGGAAAAATATGAGGAGCATTAAAATATGTCAATAATATGAAGAGCATGAAAAGTTGTGAAATATATGAGGAGCATGAAATGGTGTGAAAAACACGAGGAGTATGAAAAGGTCTGCAAATACGAGGAGTATGAAAAGGTCTGAAAATATGAGGAGAATGAAAAGGTGTGAAAACAACGAAGTGCATGAAAATGTGTGAAAAATATGAAGAGCATGAAAAGGTTTGAAAAATACGAAGAGCATTTAAAGGTGTGAAAAATACGAGGAGAATTAAAGGTGTGAAAAATACGAGGAGCATGAAAAGGTGTGAAAAATACGATGAGAAAGAAAATGTGCTAAAAATACGAGGCGCATGAAAAGGTGGGAAAAATAGTAGGAGCATGAAAAGGTCTGAAAAATACGAGGAACATGAAACGGTGTGAAAAATATGAAGACCTTTAAAAGGTGTCAAAAATATGAGGAGCATGAAAAGATGTGAAAAATATGAGGAGCATGAAATGGTATGAAAAATATGAGGAGCATGAAATATGTAAAAAATATGAAGAGCATGAAAAGTTGTGAAAAATATGAAGAGGATGAAAAGATGTGAAAAATATGAAGAGCATGAAATGGTTTGAAAAGTATGAAAAGCTTGAAAAGGTGTGAAAAATACAAAGAGCATGATGGGTGTGAAATATACGAAGACAATGAAAAGGTGTGAAAAATTATGAAAAGCATGAAAAGTTGTGAAAAATACAAAGAGCATGAAAAGGTTTGAAAAATACAAAGTGCATGAAAAGGTGTGAAAAATACGAGGAGCATGAAACGGTGTGAAAAATGCGAAAGCATGAAATGCTGTGAAAAATACGAGGAGCAGGAAAAGGTCTGAAAAATACGAGGAGCATGAAAACGTGTGAAAAATACGAGGAGCATGAAAAGGTGTGAAAGATACGAGGAGCATGAAAAGGTGTGAACAATACTAGGAGCATGAAAATGTCTGAAAAATACGATGAGCATGAAAAGGTGTGAAAAATATGCGGAGTATGAAACGGTGTGATAAATATGAGGAGCATGAAACGGTTTCAAAAATATGAGGAACATGAAAAGGTGTGAAAAATACGAAGAGCATGAAAAGGTGTGAAATATACGAAGAGCATAAAAAGGTGTGAAAAATTACCAAGAGAATGAAAATGTCTGAAAAATACAAAGAGCATGAAAATGTGTGAAAAATACGAAGAGCATGAAAAGGTGGGAACAATACAAGGAGCATGAAAAGGTCTGTAAAATACGAGGAGCATGAAAAGATGTGAAAAATCCGAGGAGCATGAAAAGGTCTGAAATATACGAGGACCATGAAAAGTTCTAAAAAATACGACTGGCATGACAAGGTGGGAAAAATACGAAGAGCATGAAAAGGTGTGAAAAGTACGAAGAGCATGAAAAGGTGTGAAAAATACAAGGAGCATGAAAAGGTGTGAAAAATACGATGAGAAAGAAAATGTGCGAAAAATACGAGAAGCATGAAAAGGTGTGAACAATATTAGGAGCATGAAAAGGTCTGAAAAATACGAGGAGCATGAAAAGGTGTGAAAAATGCGAGGAGCATGAAAAGGTGTGAAAAAAACAGGAGCATGAAAAGGTCTAAAAAATTTGAAGAGCATGAAACGGTGTGAAAATATGAAGATCATGAAACAGTGTGAAAAATATGAAGACCTTTTAAACGTGTCAAAAATATGAGGAGCATGAAAAGATGGGAAAAATATGAGGAGCATTAAAATATGTCAATAATATGAAGAGCATGAAAAGTTGTGAAATATATGAGGAGCATGAAATGGTGTGAAAAACACGAGGAGTACGAAAAGGTCTGCAAATACGAGGAGTATGAAAAGGTCTGAAAATATGAGGAGAATGAAAAGGTGTGAAAACTACGAAGTGCATGAAAATGTGTGAAAAATATGAAGAGCATGAAAAGGTTTGAAAAATACGAAGAGCATTTAAAGGTGTGAAAAATACGAGGAGAATTAAAGGTGTGAAAAATACGAGGAGCATGAAAAGGTGTGAAAAATACGATGAGAAAGAAAATGTGCTAAAAATACGAGGCGCATGAAAAGGTGGGAAAAATAGTAGGAGCATGAAAAGGTCTGAAAAATACGAGGAACATGAAACGGTGTGAAAAATATGAAGAACTTTAAAAGGTGTCAAAAATATGAGGAGCATGAAAAGATGTGAAAAATATGAGGAGCATGAAAAGGTGTGAAATATACGAAGAGCATAAAAAGGTGTGAAAAATTACCAAGAGAATGAAAATGTCTGAAAAATACAAAGAGCATGAAAATGTGTGAAAAATACGAAGAGCATGAAACGGTGTGAAAAATATGAGGAGCATGAAACGGTGTAAAAAGGAAGCCCATGAAACGGTGTGAAAAATATGGAGCACATGAAGAGATGTGAAAAATATTTAGAGCATGAAAAGGTGTGAAAAATATGAAGAGGTTCAAAAGGTGTAAAAAATATGAGGAGCATGAAACGTTCTGAAAAATATGAGAAGCATGAAACGGTGTTGAAAAACATGAAGAGCTTCAAAAGGTGTCAAAAATATGAGGAGCAAGAAACGGTCTGAAAGATAGGAGGAGCATGAAACGGTGTTGAAAAACATGAAGAGCATGAAAAGGTGTGAAATATATGTAGAGCTTCAAAAGATGTCAAAAATATGAGAAGCATGAAACGGTCTGAAATATAGGAGTAGCATGAAATGGTGATGAAAAACATGAAGAGCCTGAAAAGGTGTGAAAAATATCAAGAGCTTCAAAAGGTGTCAAAAATATAAGGGGCATGAAACGGTCTGAAAAATAGGAGGAGCATGAAACCGTCTGTAAAATAGGAGGAGCATGAAACTGTGTTGAAAAACATTTAGAGCTTCAAAATGTGTCAAAAATATGAGGAGCATGTAACGGTCTGAAAAATATGAGGAGCATGAAACGATGTTGAGAACATGAAGAGCCTGAAAAGGTGTGAATAATATGAAAAGCTTCAAAAGTTGTCAAAAATATGAGGAGCATGAAACGGTCTCAAAAAAAAGAGGAGCATGAAATGGTCTGAAAATATAAGGAGCATGAAATTGTGTTGAAAAACATGCAGGGCCTAAAAGGTGTGAAAAATATGAAGAGCTCCAAACCTGTGAAATATATGAGGAGCATGAAACGGTCTGAAAAATAGGAGGAGCATGAAGTGGTGCTTAAAAACATGAAGAGCCTGAAAAGGTGTGAAATACATGAAGAGCTTCAAAAGCTGTCAAAAATAGGAGGAGCATGAAACGGTCTGAAAAATATGAAGGAGCATGTAACGGTGTTGAAAAACATGAAGAGCTTCAAAAGGTGTCAAAAAATGAGAAGCATGAAACGGTCTGAAAAATAGGAGGAGCATGAAACGATGTTGAAAAACATTAAGAGCTTCAAAAGGTGTCAAAAATATGAGGAGCATGAAAAGGTCTGAAAAATAGGAGGAGCATGAAACGGTCTGCAAAATAGGAGGAATATGAAAAGGTGTGAAAAATATGAAGAGCTTCAAAAGGTATCAAAAATATGAGGAGCATGAAACGGTCTGAAAAATAGGAGGAGCAGGAAACGGTGTGGAAAAACATAAAGTGCATGAAAAGGTGTGAAAAATACGAGGAGCATGAAAAGGTGTGAAAAATATAAGGAGCATGAAAAGGTGTGAAAAATACGAGGAGCATGAAAATATGTGAAAAATAAAAGGAGCATGAAAAGCTGTGAAAAACACGAGGAGCATGAATAGGTGTGAAAAACATGAAAAGCATGAAACAGTGTGAAAAATACAGGAGCATGAAAAGGTACGAAAAATACGAGGAGCATGGAAAGATGTGAAAAATTTGAGGAGCATGAAACGGTCTGAAAAATATGAAGAGCATGAAATGGTGTGAAAAACATGAGCAGCATGAAAAGTTGTGGAAAACACGAAGTGCATGTAAATGTGTGAAAAATTCGAAGAGCATGAAAAGGTTTGCAAATTACAAACAGCATGTAAAGGTGTGAAATATACGAGGAGCATTAAAGGTGTGAAAAATACGAGGAGCATGAAAAGGTGTGAAAAATAGTAGGAGCATGAAAAGGTCTGAAAAATATGAGGACCATGAAAAGTTGTGAAAAATACGTAGAGCATTAAAAGGTGTGAGAAAAACAAGGAGCATGAAAAGCTCTGTAAAATACGAGGAGCATGAAAAGGTGTGAAAAATACGAGGAGCATATAAAGGTCTGAAAAATATGAGGAGCATGAAACGGTATGAAAAATAGGAGGAGCGTGAAACGGTGTGAAAATATAAAGAGCATGAAACGGTGTGAAAAACATGAAGACCTTAAAAACGTGTCAGAAATATGAGGACCATGAAAAGATGTGAAAAATATAAGGAGCATGAAACGGTATGAAAAATAGGAGGAGCATGAAAATGTGTCAAAAATATGAAGAGCATGAAAAGTTGTTAAATATATGAGAAGCATGAAAAGGTGTGAAAAATACGAGGAGCACAAAAAGGTCTGAAAGTACGAGGACCATGAAAAGATCTGAAAAATACGAGGAGCATGAAAAGGTCTATAAAATATGAGGAGCATGTAAAGGTCAGAAAAATACGAGGAGCATGAAAAGGTGTGAAAAATACAAGGAGCATGAAAAGGTGTGAAAAATACGATGAGAAAGAAAATGTGCGAAAAATACGAGAAGCATGAAAAGGTGTGAACAATATTAGGAGCATGAAAAGGTCTGAAAAATACGAGGAGCATGAAAAGGTGTGAAAAATGCGAGGAGCATGAAAAGGTGTGAAAAAAACAGGAGCATGAAAAGGTCTAGAAAATTTGAAGAGCATGAAACGGTGTGAAAATATGAAGATCATGAAACAGTGTGAAAAATATGAAGACCTTTTAAACGTGTCAAAAATATGAGGAGCATGAAAAGATGGGAAAAATATGAGGAGCATTAAAATATGTCAATAATATGAAGAGCATGAAAAGTTGTGAAATATATGAGGAGCATGAAATGGTGTGAAAAACACGAGGAGTACGAAAAGGTCTGCAAATACGAGGAGTATGAAAAGGTCTGAAAATATGAGGAAAATGAAAAGGTGTGAAAACTACGAAGTGCATGAAAATGTGTGAAAAATATGAAGAGCATGAAAAGGTTTGAAAAATACGAAGAGCATTTAAAGGTGTGAAAAATACGAGGAGAATTAAAGGTGTGAAAAATACGAGGAGCATGAAAAGGTGTGAAAAATACGATGAGAAAGAAAATGTGCTAAAAATACGAGGCGCATGAAAAGGTGGGAAAAATAGTAGGAGCATGAAAAGGTCTGAAAAATACGAGGAACATGAAACGGTGTGAAAAATATGAAGAACTTTAAAAGGTGTCAAAAATATGAGGAGCATGAAAAGATGTGAAAAATATGAGGAGCATGAAAAGGTGTGAAATATACGAAGAGCATAAAAAGGTGTGAAAAATTACCAAGAGAATGAAAATGTCTGAAAAATACAAAGAGCATGAAAATGTGTGAAAAATACGAAGAGCATGAAACGGTGTGAAAAATATGAGGAGCATGAAACGGTGTAAAAAGGAAGCCCATGAAACGGTGTGAAAAATATGGAGCACATGAAGAGATGTGAAAAATATTTAGAGCATGAAAAGGTGTGAAAAATATGAAGAGGTTCAAAAGGTGTAAAAAATATGAGGAGCATGAAACGTTCTGAAAAATATGAGAAGCATGAAACGGTGTTGAAAAACATGAAGAGCTTCAAAAGGTGTCAAAAATATGAGGAGCAAGAAACGGTCTGAAAGATAGGAGGAGCATGAAACGGTGTTGAAAAACATGAAGAGCATGAAAAGGTGTGAAATATATGTAGAGCTTCAAAAGATGTCAAAAATATGAGAAGCATGAAACGGTCTGAAATATAGGAGTAGCATGAAATGGTGATGAAAAACATGAAGAGCCTGAAAAGGTGTGAAAAATATCAAGAGCTTCAAAAGGTGTCAAAAATATAAGGGGCATGAAACGGTCTGAAAGATAGGAGGAGCATGAAACCGTCTGTAAAATAGGAGGAGCATGAAACTGTGTTGAAAAACATTTAGAGCTTCAAAATGTGTCAAAAATATGAGGAGCATGTAACGGTCTGAAAAATATGAGGAGCATGAAACGATGTTGAGAACATGAAGAGCCTGAAAAGGTGTGAATAATATGAAAAGCTTCAAAAGTTGTCAAAAATATGAGGAGCATGAAACGGTCTCAAAAAAAAGAGGAGCATGAAATGGTCTGAAAATATAAGGAGCATGAAATTGTGTTGAAAAACATGCAGGGCCTAAAAGGTGTGAAAAATATGAAGAGCTCCAAACCTGTGAAATATATGAGGAGCATGAAACGGTCTGAAAAATAGGAGGAGCATGAAGTGGTGTTTAAAAACATGAAGAGCCTGAAAAGGTGTGAAATACATGAAGAGCTTCAAAAGCTGTCAAAAATAGGAGGAGCATGAAACGGTCTGAAAAATATGAAGGAGCATGTAACGGTGTTGAAAAACATGAAGAGCTTCAAAAGGTGTCAAAAAATGAGAAGCATGAAACGGTCTGAAAAACAGGAGGAGCATGAAACGATGTTGAAAAACATTAAGAGCTTCAAAAGGTGTCAAAAATATGAGGAGCATGAAAAGGTCTGAAAAATAGGAGGAGCATGAAACGGTCTGCAAAATAGGAGGAATATGAAAAGGTGTGAAAAATATGAAGAGCTTCAAAAGGTATCAAAAATATGAGGAGCATGAAACGGTCTGAAAAATAGGAGGAGCAGGAAACGGTGTGGAAAAACATAAAGTGCATGAAAAGGTGTGAAAAATACGAGGAGCATGAAAAGGTGTGAAAAATATAAGGAGCATGAAAAGGTGTGAAAAATACGAGGAGCATGAAAATATGTGAAAAATAAAAGGAGCATGAAAAGCTGTGAAAAACACGAGGAGCATGAATAGGTGTGAAAAACATGAAAAGCATGAAACAGTGTGAAAAATACAGGAGCATGAAAAGGTACGAAAAATACGAGGAGCATGGAAAGGTGTGAAAAATTTGAGGAACATGAAACGGTCTGAAAAATATGAAGAGCATGAAATGGTGTGAAAAACATGAGCAGCATGAAAAGTTGTGGAAAACACGAAGTGCATGTAAATGTGCGAAAAATTTGAAGAGCATGAAAAGGTTTGCAAAATACGAAGAGCATGTAAAGGTGTGAAATATACGAGGAGCATTAAAGGTGTGAAAAATACGAGGAGCATGAAAAGGTGTGAAAAATAGTAGGAGCATGAAAAGGTCTGAAAAATATGAGGACCATGAAAAGTTGTGAAAAATACGTAGAGCATTAAAAGGTGTGAGAAAAACAAGGAGCATGAAAAGCTCTGTAAAATACGAGGAGCATGAAAAGGTGTGAAAAATACGAGGAGCATATAAAGGTCTGAAAAATATGAGGAGCATGAAACGGTATGAAAAATAGGAGGAGCATGAAAATGTGTCAAAAATATGAAGAGCATGAAAAGTTGTTAAATATATGAGAAGCATGAAAAGGTGTGAAAAATACGAGGAGCACAAAAAGGTCTGAAAGTACGAGGACCATGAAAAGATCTGAAAAATACGAGGAGCATGAAAAGGTCTATAAAATATGAGGAGCATGTAAAGGTCAGAAAAATACGAGGAGCATGAAAAGGTGTGAAAAATACGAGGAGCATGAAAAGGTGTGAAATATATGAGGAGAATGAAAAATTGTAAAAAACACGAAGAGCATGAAAATGTGTGAAAAACACGAAGAGCATGAAAATGTATAAAAATTCAAAGAGCATGAAAAGGTTTGAAAAACACGAAGAGCATGAAAAGGTGGGAACAATACAAGGAGCATGAAAAGGTCTGTAAAATACGAGGAGCATGAAAAGATGTGAAAAATCCGAGGAGCATGAAAAGGTCTGAAATATACGAGGACCATGAAAAGTTCTAAAAAATACGACTGGCATGACAAGGTGGGAAAAATACGAAGAGCATGAAAAGGTGTGAAAAGTACGAAGAGCATGAAAAGGTGTGAAAAATACAAGGAGCATGAAAAGGTGTGAAAAATACGATGAGAAAGAAAATGTGCGAAAAATACGAGAAGCATGAAAAGGTGTGAACAATATTAGGAGCATGAAAAGGTCTGAAAAATACGAGGAGCATGAAAAGGTGTGAAAAATGCGAGGAGCATGAAAAGGTGTGAAAAAAACAGGAGCATGAAAAGGTCTAAAAAATTTGAAGAGCATGAAACGGTGTGAAAATATGAAGATCATGAAACAGTGTGAAAAATATGAAGACCTTTTAAACGTGTCAAAAATATGAGGAGCATGAAAAGATGGGAAAAATATGAGGAGCATTAAAATATGTCAATAATATGAAGAGCATGAAAAGTTGTGAAATATATGAGGAGCATGAAATGGTGTGAAAAACACGAGGAGTACGAAAAGGTCTGCAAATACGAGGAGTATGAAAAGGTCTGAAAATATGAGGAGAATGAAAAGGTGTGAAAACTACGAAGTGCATGAAAATGTGTGAAAAATATGAAGAGCATGAAAAGGTTTGAAAAATACGAAGAGCATTTAAAGGTGTGAAAAATACGAGGAGAATTAAAGGTGTGAAAAATACGAGGAGCATGAAAAGGTGTGAAAAATACGATGAGAAAGAAAATGTGCTAAAAATACGAGGCGCATGAAAAGGTGGGAAAAATAGTAGGAGCATGAAAAGGTCTGAAAAATACGAGGAACATGAAACGGTGTGAAAAATATGAAGAACTTTAAAAGGTGTCAAAAATATGAGGAGCATGAAAAGATGTGAAAAATATGAGGAGCATGAAAAGGTGTGAAATATACGAAGAGCATAAAAAGGTGTGAAAAATTACCAAGAGAATGAAAATGTCTGAAAAATACAAAGAGCATGAAAATGTGTGAAAAATACGAAGAGCATGAAACGGTGTGAAAAATATGAGGAGCATGAAACGGTGTAAAAAGGAAGCCCATGAAACGGTGTGAAAAATATGGAGCACATGAAGAGATGTGAAAAATATTTAGAGCATGAAAAGGTGTGAAAAATATGAAGAGGTTCAAAAGGTGTAAAAAATATGAGGAGCATGAAACGTTCTGAAAAATATGAGAAGCATGAAACGGTGTTGAAAAACATGAAGAGCTTCAAAAGGTGTCAAAAATATGAGGAGCAAGAAACGGTCTGAAAGATAGGAGGAGCATGAAACGGTGTTGAAAAACATGAAGAGCATGAAAAGGTGTGAAATATATGTAGAGCTTCAAAAGATGTCAAAAATATGAGAAGCATGAAACGGTCTGAAATATAGGAGTAGCATGAAATGGTGATGAAAAACATGAAGAGCCTGAAAAGGTGTGAAAAATATCAAGAGCTTCAAAAGGTGTCAAAAATATAAGGGGCATGAAACGGTCTGAAAAATAGGAGGAGCATGAAACCGTCTGTAAAATAGGAGGAGCATGAAACTGTGTTGAAAAACATTTAGAGCTTCAAAATGTGTCAAAAATATGAGGAGCATGTAACGGTCTGAAAAATATGAGGAGCATGAAACGATGTTGAGAACATGAAGAGCCTGAAAAGGTGTGAATAATATGAAAAGCTTCAAAAGTTGTCAAAAATATGAGGAGCATGAAACGGTCTCAAAAAAAAGAGGAGCATGAAATGGTCTGAAAATATAAGGAGCATGAAATTGTGTTGAAAAACATGCAGGGCCTAAAAGGTGTGAAAAATATGAAGAGCTCCAAACCTGTGAAATATATGAGGAGCATGAAACGGTCTGAAAAATAGGAGGAGCATGAAGTGGTGTTTAAAAACATGAAGAGCCTGAAAAGGTGTGAAATACATGAAGAGCTTCAAAAGCTGTCAAAAATAGGAGGAGCATGAAACGGTCTGAAAAATATGAAGGAGCATGTAACGGTGTTGAAAAACATGAAGAGCTTCAAAAGGTGTCAAAAAATGAGAAGCATGAAACGGTCTGAAAAACAGAAGGAGCATGAAACGATGTTGAAAAACATTAAGAGCTTCAAAAGGTGTCAAAAATATGAGGAGCATGAAAAGGTCTGAAAAATAGGAGGAGCATGAAACGGTCTGCAAAATAGGAGGAATATGAAAAGGTGTGAAAAATATGAAGAGCTTCAAAAGGTATCAAAAATATGAGGAGCATGAAACGGTCTGAAAAATAGGAGGAGCAGGAAACGGTGTGGAAAAACATAAAGTGCATGAAAAGGTGTGAAAAATATGAGGAGCATGAAAAGGTGTGAAAAATATAAGGAGCATGAAAAGGTGTGAAAAATACGAGGAGCATGAAAATATGTGAAAAATAAAAGGAGCATGAAAAGCTGTGAAAAACACGAGGAGCATGAATAGGTGTGAAAAACATGAAAAGCATGAAACAGTGTGAAAAATACAGGAGCATGAAAAGGTACGAAAAATACGAGGAGCATGGAAAGATGTGAAAAATTTGAGGAGCATGAAACGGTCTGAAAAATATGAAGAGCATGAAATGGTGTGAAAAACATGAGCAGCATGAAAAGTTGTGGAAAACACGAAGTGCATGTAAATGTGTGAAAAATTCGAAGAGCATGAAAAGGTTTGCAAATTACAAACAGCATGTAAAGGTGTGAAATATACGAGGAGCATTAAAGGTGTGAAAAATACGAGGAGCATGAAAAGGTGTGAAAAATAGTAGGAGCATGAAAAGGTCTGAAAAATATGAGGACCATGAAAAGTTGTGAAAAATACGTAGAGCATTAAAAGGTGTGAGAAAAACAAGGAGCATGAAAAGCTCTGTAAAATACGAGGAGCATGAAAAGGTGTGAAAAATACGAGGAGCATATAAAGGTCTGAAAAATATGAGGAGCATGAAACGGTATGAAAAATAGGAGGAGCGTGAAACGGTGTGAAAATATAAAGAGCATGAAACGGTGTGAAAAACATGAAGACCTTAAAAACGTGTCAGAAATATGAGGACCATGAAAAGATGTGAAAAATATAAGGAGCATGAAACGGTATGAAAAATAGGAGGAGCATGAAAATGTGTCAAAAATATGAAGAGCATGAAAAGTTGTTAAATATATGAGAAGCATGAAAAGGTGTGAAAAATACGAGGAGCACAAAAAGGTCTGAAAGTACGAGGACCATGAAAAGATCTGAAAAATACGAGGAGCATGAAAAGGTCTATAAAATATGAGGAGCATGTAAAGGTCAGAAAAATACGAGGAGCATGAAAAGGTGTGAAAAATACAAGGAGCATGAAAAGGTGTGAAAAATACGATGAGAAAGAAAATGTGCGAAAAATACGAGAAGCATGAAAAGGTGTGAACAATATTAGGAGCATGAAAAGGTCTGAAAAATACGAGGAGCATGAAAAGGTGTGAAAAATGCGAGGAGCATGAAAAGGTGTGAAAAAAACAGGAGCATGAAAAGGTCTAAAAAATTTGAAGAGCATGAAACGGTGTGAAAATATGAAGATCATGAAACAGTGTGAAAAATATGAAGACCTTTTAAACGTGTCAAAAATATGAGGAGCATGAAAAGATGGGAAAAATATGAGGAGCATTAAAATATGTCAATAATATGAAGAGCATGAAAAGTTGTGAAATATATGAGGAGCATGAAATGGTGTGAAAAACACGAGGAGTACGAAAAGGTCTGCAAATACGAGGAGTATGAAAAGGTCTGAAAATATGAGGAGAATGAAAAGGTGTGAAAACAACGAAGTGCATGAAAATGTGTGAAAAATATGAAGAGCATGAAAAGGTTTGAAAAATACGAAGAGCATTTAAAGGTGTGAAAAATACGAGGAGAATTAAAGGTGTGAAAAATACGAGGAGCATGAAAAGGTGTGAAAAATACGATGAGAAAGAAAATGTGCTAAAAATACGAGGCGCATGAAAAGGTGGGAAAAATAGTAGGAGCATGAAAAGGTCTGAAAAATATGAGGAACATGAAACGGTGTGAAAAATATGAAGACATTTAAAAGGTGTCAAAAATATGAGGAGCATGAAAAGATGTGAAAAATATGAGGAGCATGAAATGGTATGAAAAATATGAGGAGCATGAAATATGTAAAAAATATGAAGAGCATGAAAAGTTGTGAAAAATATGAAGAGGATGAAAAGATGTGAAAAATATGAAGAGCATGAAATGGTTTGAAAAGTATGAAAAGCTTGAAAAGGTGTGAAAAATACAAAGAGAATGATGGGTGTGAAATATACGAAGACAATGAAAAGGTGTGAAAAATTATGAAAAGCATGAAAAGTTGTGAAAAATACAAAGAGCATGAAAAGGTTTGAAAAATACAAAGTGCATGAAAAGGTGTGAAAAATACGAGGAGCATGAAACGGTGTGAAAAATACGAGCAGCATGAAAAGTTCTGAAAAACACGAGGAGCATGAAAAGGTCTAAAAAATACGAGGAGCATGAAAAGGTCGGAAAAATATGAGGAGCATGAAAAGTTCTGAAAAACACGAGGAGCATGAAAGGTTTGAAAAATATGTGGAGCATGAAAAGGTGTGAGCAATATGAAGAGCATGAAACGGTGTTAAAAATATGAAGAGCATGAAACGTTGTGAAAAACACGAGCAGCATGAAAAAATGTGGAAAACACGAAGTGCATGAAAATGTGTGAAAAATTCGAAGAGCATGAAAAGGTTTGAAAAATACGAAGAGCATGTAAAGGTGTGAAAAATACGAGGAGCATGAAAAGGTGTGAAAAATACGATGAGAAAGAAAATCTGCTAAAATCACAAGGAGCATGAAAAGGTGGGAAAACTAGTAGGAGCATGAAAAGGTCTGAAAAATACGAGGAACATGAAACGGTGTGAAAATATAAAGAGCATGAAACGGTGTGAAAAATATGAAGACCTTTAAAAGGTGTCCAAAATATGAGGAGCATGAAAAGATATGAAAAATATGAGGAGCATGAAATGGTATGAAAAATATGAGGAGCATGAAATATGTAAAAAATATGAAGAGCATGAAAAGTTGTGAAAAATATGAAGAGGATGAAAAGATGTGAAAAATATGAAGCGCATGAAGAGATGTGAAAAATATTTAGAGCATGAAAATATGTGAAAAATATGAAGAGCAAGAAACGGTTTGAAAAGTACGAAGAGCTTGAAAAGGTGTGAAAAATACGAAGAGCATGACTGGTGTGAAATCTACGAAGACCATGAAAAGGTCTGAAAAATTATGAAATGCATGAAAAGTTGTGAAAAATACAAAGAGAATGAAAGGTTTGAAAAATACGAAGTGCATGAAAAGGTGTGAAAAATACGAGGAGCATGCAATGGTGTGAAAAATGCGAAAGCATGAAATGCTGTGAAAAATACGAAGAGCATGAAAAGGTCTGAAAAACACAAGGAGCATGAAAGGGTGTGAAAAATACGAGGAGCATGAAAAGGTGTGAAAAATACGAGGAGCATGAAACGGTGTGAAAATATGAAGAGCATGAAACGGTGTTAAAAATATGAGGAGCATGAAACGGTGTGAAAAACATGAGCAGCATGAAAAAATGTGGAAAACACGAAGTGAATGAAAATGTGTGAAAAATTCGAAGAGCATTAAAAGGTTTGAAAAACACGAAGAGCATGTAAAGGTGTGAAAAATACGAGGAGCATTAAAGGTGTGAAAAATACGAGGAGCATGAAAAGGTGTGAAAAATACGATGAGAAAGGAAATGTGAGAAAAATACGAGGAGCATGAAAAGGTAGGAAAAATAGTAGGAGCATGAAAAGGTCTGAAAAATACGAGCAACATGAAACGGTGTGAAAATATAAAGAGCATGAAACGGTGTGAAAAATATGAAGACCTTTAAAAGGTGTCAAAAATATGAGGAGCATGAAAAGATGTGAAAAATATGAGTAGCATGAAATGGTATGAAAAATATGAGGAGCAAAAAAGGTCTGAAAATAGGAGGGGAATGAAAAGTTCTGAAAAATACGAGGAGCATGAAAAGGTGTGAACAATATGAAGAGCATGAAAAAGTGTGAAAAATACAAAGAGCTTGAAAAGGTGTGAAAACACGAAGAACATGAAAAGGTCTCAAAAATATGAGGAGCCTGAAAAGGTGTGAAAAATATAGGGAGCATGAAAAGGTGTTAAAAACATAAGGAGCATGAATAGGTGTGAAAAACACGAAGAGCATGAAAATGTGGGAAAAATACGAGGAGCATGAAAAGGTCTGAAAAATACGAGGAGAATGAAAAGCTGTGAAAAATACGAGGAGCATGAAAAGGTCTGAAAAATACGAGAAGCATGAAAAGTTCTGAAAAACACGAGGAGCATGAAAAGGTCTAAAAAATACTTGGAGCATGAAAAGATGTGAACAATATGAAGAGCACGAAAAAGTGTGAAAAATACAAAGAGCTTGAAAAGGTGTGAAAACACGAACAGGATGAAAAGGTCTCAAAAATATGAGGAGCCTGAAAAGGTGTGAATAATCCGAGAAGAACGAAAAGGTCTGAAATATACGAGGACTATGTAAAGGTCTGAAAAATACGAGAGGCATGAAAAGACCTGAAAAAAACGAGGAGCATGAAAAGGTCTGAAAAATACGAGGAGCATGAAAAGGTCTGGAAAACAGGAGGAGTATAAAAAGGTGTGAAAAATACGAAGAGCATGAAAAGTTCTCAAAAATATGAGGAGCCTGAAAAGGTGTGAAAAATACGAGGATCCTGAAAAGGTGTGAAAAATACGAGGAGTATGAAAAGGTGTGAAAAATATAAGGAGCATGAAAAGGTGTGAAAAATATAAGGAGCATAAAAAGGTCTGGAAACACGAGGAGCATGAAAAGTTGTGAAAAATACAAAGAGCATGAAAAGGTTTGAAAAATACAAAGTGCATGAAAAGGTGTGAAAAATATGAGGAGCATGAAACGGTGTGAAAAATGCGAAAGCATGAAATGCTGTGAAAAATACAAAGAGCATGAAAAGGTCTGAAAAATACGAGGAGCATGAAAAGGTGTCAAAAATACGAGGAGCAGGAAAAGGTCTGAAAAATACGAGGAGCATGAAAAGGTCTGGAAAACAGGAGGAGCATAAAAAGGTGTGAAAAATACGAAGAGCATGAAAAGGTCTCAAAAATATAAGGAGCCTGAAAAGGTGTGAAAAATATAAGGAGCATGAAAAGGTGTGAAAAATATAAGGAGCATGAAAAGGTGTGAAAAATACGAGGAGCATGAAAAGATGTGAAAAAAAAGAGGAGCATGAAAAGCTGTGAAAAACACGAGGAGCATGAATAGGTGTGAAAAACATGAAGAGCAGGAAACAGTGTGAAAAATACAGGAGCATGAAAAAGTTTGAAAAATACGAGGAGCATGGAAAGGTGTGAAAAATTTGAGGAGCATGAAACGGTCTGAAAAATATGAAGAGCATGAAATGGTGTGAAAAACACGAGCAGCATGAAAAGTTGTGGAAAACACGAAGTGCATGTAAATGTGTGAAAAATTTGAAGAGCATGAAAAGGTTTGCAAAATACGAAGAGCATGTAAAGGTGTGAAATATACGAGGAGCATTAAAGGTGTGAAAAATACGAGGAGCATGAAAAGGTGTGAAAAATAGTAGGAGCATGAAAAGGTCTGAAAAATACGAGGACCATGAAAAGTTGTGAAAAATACGTAGAGCATTAAAAGGTGTGAGAAAAACAAGGAGCATGAAAAGCTCTGTAAAATACGAGGAGCATGAAAAGGTGTGAAAAATACGATGAGAAAGTAAATGTGCGAAAAATACGAGGAGCATGAAAAGGTGTGAAAAATAATAGGAGCATGAAAAGGTGTGAAAAACACGAGAGCATGAAAAGGTGTGAAAAATACGAGGAGCATATAAATGTCTGAAAAATATGAGGAGCATGAAACGGTCTAAATAATGTGAGGAGCATGAAACGGTGTGAAAATATAAAGAGCATGAAATGGTGTGAAAAACATGAAGACCTTTAAAACATGTCAGAAATATGAGGACCATGAAAAGATGTGAAAAATATGAGGAGCATGAAACGGTATGAAAAATAGGAGGAGCATGAAAATGTGTCAAAAATATGAAGAGCATGAAAAGTTGTGAAATATATGAGGAGCATGAAAAGGTGTGAAAAATACATGGAGCATGTAAAGGTGTGAAAAATACGAGGAGCACGAAAAGGTTTGAAAGTACGAGGACCATGAAAAGGTCTGAAAAATGCGTGGAGCATGAAAAGGTCTATAAAATATGAGGAGCATGTAAAGGTCAGAAAAATACGAGGAGCATGAAAAGGTGTGAAAAATACGAGGAGCATGAAAAGGTGTGAAATATAAGAGGAGCATGAAAAAGTGTAAAAAACACGAAGAGCATGAAAATGTGTGAAAAACACGAAGAGCATGAAAATGTATAAAAATTCGAAGAGCATGAAAAGGTTTGAAAAACACAAAGAGCATGAAAAGGTGGGAACAATACGAGGAGCATGAAAAGGTCTGTAAAATACGAGGAGCATGAAAAGATGTGAAAAATCCGAGGAGCACGAAAAGGTCTGAAATATACGAGGACCATGAAAAGTTCTAAAAAATACGACTGGCATGAAAAGGTGTGAAAAATACGATGAGAAAGAAAATGTGCAAAAAATACGAGGAGCACGAACAGGTGTGAACAATAGTAGGAGCATGAAAAGGTCTGAAAAATACGAGGAGCATGAAAAGATGTGAAAAATCCGAGGAGCACGAAAAGGTCTGAAAAATCCGAGGAGCACGAAAAGGTCTGAAATATACGAGGACCATGAAAAGTTCTAAAAAATATGAGTAGCATGACAAGGTGTGAAAAATACGAGAAGCATGAAAACGTCGGAAAAATATGAGGAGCATGAAAAGGTGTGAAAAATACGAAGAGCATGAAGAGGTGTGAAAAATACAAGGAGCATGAAAAGGTGTGAAAAATACGATGAGAAAGAAAATGTGCGAAAAATACGAAGAGCATGAAAAGGTGGGAACAATAGTAGGAGCATGAAAAGGTCTGAAAAATACGAGGAGCATGAAAAGTTGTGAAAATACGAGGAGCATGAAAAGGTGTGAAAAAAACAGGAGCATGAAAAGGTCTGTAAAATACGACGAGCATGAAAATGTGTGAAAAATACGATGAGAAAGAAAATGTGCGAAATATACGAGGAGCATGAAATGGTGTGAAAAATACGAGGAGCATATAAAGGTCTGAAAAATATGAGGAGCATGAAAAGGTCTAAAAAATTTGAGGAGCATGAAACGGTGTGAAAATATGAAGATCATGAAACGGTGTGAAAAATATGAAGACCTTTTAAACGTGTCAAAAATATGAGGAGCATGAAAAGATGTGAAAAATATGAGAATATGAAAAGGTGTGAAAAATATGAGGAGCATGAAAAGGTGTGAAAATATGAAGAGCATGAAACGGTGTTAAAAATATGAAGAGCAAGAAACGGTGTGAAAAACATGAACAGCATGAAAAAATGTGGAAAACATGAAGTGCATGAAAATGTGTGAAAAATTCGAAGAGCATGAAAAGGTTTGAAAAATACGAAGAGCATGTAAAGGTGTGAAAAATACGAGGAGCATTAAAGGTGTGAAAAATACGAGGAGCATGAAAAGGTGTGAAAAATACGATGAGAAAGAAAATCTGCTAAAAACACAAGGAGCATGAAAAGGTGGGAAAACTAGTAGGAGCATGAAAAGGTCTGAAAAATACGAGGAACATGAAACGGTGTGAAAATATAAAGAGCATGAAACGGTGTGAAAAATATGAAGACCTTTAAAAGGTGTCAAAAATATGAGGAGCATGAAAAGATGTGAAAAATAAGAGGAGCATGAAATGGTATGAAAAATATGAGGAGAATGAAATATGTAAAAAATATGAAGAGCATGAAAAGTTGTGAAAAATATGAAGAGCATGAAATGGTTTTAAAAGTATGAAGAGCTTGAAAAGGTGTGAAAAATACAAAGAGCATGACTGGTGTGAAATATACGAAGACAATGAAAAGGTGTGAAAAATTATGAAAAGCATGAAAAGTTGTGAAAAATACAAAGAGCATGAAAAGGTTTGAAAAATACATAGTGCATGAAAACATGTGAAAAATACGAGGAGCATGAAACGGTGTGAAATATGTGAAAGCATGAAATGCTGTGAAAAATACGAAGAGCATGAAAAGGTCTGAAAAATACAAGGAGCATTAATAGGTGTGAAAAATACGAGGAGCATGAAAAGGTGTGAACAATACTAGGAGCATGAAACTGTCTGAAAAAAACGAGGAGCATGAAAAGGTTTGAAAAATACGAGGAGCATGAAAAGGTGTGAAAAATATGAGGAGTATGAAACGGTGTGATAAATACGAGGAGCATGAAAAGGTGTGAAAAATACGAGGAGCACGAAAAGGTGTGAAAAATACGAGGAGCACGAAAAGGTGTGAACAATAGTAGGAGCATGAAAAGGTCTGAAAAATACGAGTAGCATGAAAAGATGTGAAAAATCCGAGAAGCACGAAAAGGTCTGAAATATACGATGACCATGAAAAGTTCTAAAAAATACGAGTAGCGTGACAAGGTGTGAAAAATACGAGAAGCATGAAAAGGTCTGAAAAATACGAGGAGCATGAAAAGGTGTGAAAAATACGAAGAGCATGAAAAGGTGTGAAAAATACAAGGAGCATGAAAAGGTGTGAAAAATACGATGAGAAAGAAAATGTGCGAAAAATACGAAGAGCATGAAAAGTTGTGAACAATAGTAGGAGTATGAAAAGGGCTGAAAAATACGAGAAGCATGAAAAGGTGTGAAAAATACGAGGAGCATGAAAATGTGTGAAAAAAACAGGAGCATGAAAAGGTCTGAAAAAAATACGAGGAGCATGAAAAGGTGTGAAAAACACGAGGAGCATGAAAAGGTGTGAAAAATACGAGGAGCATATAAAGGTCTGAAAAATATGAGGAGCATGAAAAAGTCTAAAAAATTTGAGGAGCATGAAATGGTGTGAAAATATGAAGATCATGAAACGGTGTGAAAAATATGAAGACCTTTTAAACGTGTCAAAAATATGAGGAGCATGAAAAGATGTGAAAAATTTGAGGAGCATTAAAATATGTCAATAATATGAAGAGCATGAAAAGTTGTGAAATATATGATGAGCATGAAAAGGTGTGAAAAATATGAGGAGTACGAAAAGGTCTGCAAATATGAGGAGCACGAAAAGGTCTGAAAAATATGAGGAGCATGAAAAGGTTTGAAAACTACGAGGTGCATGAAAACGTGTGAAAAATACTAGGAGCATGAAAATGTCTGAAAAATACGAGAAGCATGAAAAGATCTTAAAAATATGAGAAGCATGAAAAGGTGTGAAAAATATGAGGAGCATGAAATGGTGTGAAAATATGAAGAGCATGAAACGGTGTTAAAAATATGAAGAGCATGAAACGGTGTGAAAAACACGAGCAGCAAGAAAAAATGTGGAAAACACGAAGTGCATGAAAATGTGTGAAAAATTCGAAGAGCATGAAAAGGTTTGAAAAATACGAACAGCATGTAAAGGTGTGAAAAATACGAGGAGCATTAAAGGTGTGAAAAATACGAGGAGCATGAAAAGGTGTGAAAAATACGATGAGAAAGAAAATGTGCTAAAAATACAAGGAGCATGAACAGGTGGGAAAAATAGTAGGAGCATGAAAAGGTCTGAAAAATACGAGGAACATGAAACGGTGTGAAAATATAAAGAGCATGAAACGGTGTGAAAAATATGAAGACTTCAAAAGGTGTCAAAAATATGAGGAGCATGAAAAGATGTGAAAAATATGAGGAGCATGAAATGGTATGAAAAATATAAGAAGCATGAAATATGTAAAAAATATGAAGAGCATGAAAAGTTGTGAAAAATATGAAGAGCATGAAATGGTTTTAAAAGTATGAAGAGCTTGAAAAGGTGTGAAAAATACAAAGAGCATGAAAAGGTTTGAAAAATACAAAGTGCATGACAAGGTGTGAAAAATACGAGGAGCTTGAAACGGTGTTAAAAATGCGAAAGCATGAAATGCTGTGAAAAATATGAAGAGCATGAAACGGTCTGAAAAATACAAGGAGCATGAATAGGTGTGAAAAATACGAGGAATATGAAAAGGTGTGAAAAAACGAGGAGCATGAAAAGGTGTGAACAATACTAGGAGCATGAAAATGTCTGAAAAATATGAGGAGCATGAAAAGGTTTGAAAAATACGAGGAACATGAAAAGGTGTGAAAAATATGAGGAGTATGAAACGGTGTGATAAATATGAGGAACATGAAAAGGTTTCAAAAATATGAGGAGCATGAAAAGGTGTGAAAAATACGAAGAGCATGAAAAGGTCTGAAAAATACAAGGAGCATGAATGGGTGTGAAAAATACGAGGAGCATGAAAAGGTGTGAAAAATATGAGGAGCATGAAAAGCTGTGAAAAATACGATGTGAAAGGAAATGTGAGAAAAATACGAGGAGCATGAAAAGGTAGGAAAAATAGTAGGAGCATGAAAAGGTCTGAAAAATACGAGCAACATGAAACGGTGTGAAAATATAAAGAGCATGAAACGGTGTGAAAAATATGAAGACCTTTAAAAGGTGTCAAAAATATGAGGAGCATGAAAAGATGTGAAAAATATGAGTAGCATGAAATGGTATGAAAAATATGAGGAGCAAAAAAGGTCTGAAAATAGGAGGGGAATGAAAAGGTCTGAAAAATACGAGGAGCATGAAAAGGTCTGAAAAATACCAGGAGCATGAAAAGTTCTGAAAAATATGAGGAGCATGAATAGGTGTCAAAAATACGAGGAGCATGAAAAGGTCTGAAAAATACGAGGAGCATGAAAAGGTCTGCAAAACACGAGGAGCATGAAAAGGTCTGAAAAATATGAGGAGCATGAAAAGGTCTGAAAAATACGAGGAGCATGAAAAGGTCTGAAAAATACGAGAAGCATGAAAAGTTCTGAAAAACGCGAGGAGCATGAGAAGGTCTAAAAAATACGTGGAGCATGAAAGGGTGTGAACAATATGAAGAGCACGAAAAAGTGTGAAAAATACAAAGAGCTTGAAAAGGTGTGAAAACACGAAGAACATGAAAAGGTCTCAAAAATATGAGGAGCCTGAAAAGGTGTGAAAAATATAGGGAGCATGAAAAGGTGTTAAAAACATAAGGAGCATGAATAGGTGTGAAAAACACGAAGAGCATGAAAATGTGTGAAAAATACGAGGAGCATGAAAAGGTCTGAAAAATACGAGGAGAATGAAAAGCTGTGAAAAATACGAGGAGCATGAAAAGGTCTAAAAAATACTTGGAGCATGAAAAGATGTGAACAATATGAAGAGCACGAAAAAGTGTGAAAAATACAAAGAGCTTGAAAAGGTGTGAAAACACGAACAGGATGAAAAGGTCTCAAAAATATGAGGAGCCTGAAAAGGTGTGAATAATCCGAGAAGAACGAAAAGGTCTGAAATATACGAGGACCATGTAAAGGTCTGAAAAATACGAGAGGCATGAAAAGATCTCTAAAATACTAGGAGTATGAAAAGGTCTGAAAAATACGAGGAGCATGACAAGGTCTGAAAAAAACGAGGAGCATGAAAAGGTCTGAAAAATACGAGGAGCATGAAAAGGTCTGGAAAACAGGAGGAGTATAAAAAGGTGTGAAAAATATGAAGAGCATGAAAAGTTCTCAAAAATATGAGGAGCCTGAAAAGGTATGAAAAATACGAGGAGCCTGAAAAGGTGTGAAAAATATAAGAAGCATGAAAAGGTGTGAAAAATACGAGCAGTATGAAAAGGTGTGAAAAATATAAGGAGCATGAAGAGGTGTGAAAAATAGGAGGAGCATGAAAAGGTGTGAAAAATATAAGGAGCATAAAAAGGTCTGGAAAACACGAGGAGCATGAAGTTGTGAAAAATACAAAGAGCATGAAAAGGTTTGAAAAATACAAAGTGCATGAAAAGGTGTGAAAAATATGAGGAGCATGAAACGGTGTGAAAAATGCGAAAGCATGAAATGCTGTGAAAAATACAAAGAGCATGAAAAGGTCTGAAAAATACGAGGAGCATGAAAAGGTGTCAAAAATACGAGGAGCAGGAAAAGGTCTGAAAAATACGAGGAGCATGAAAAGGTCTGGAAAACAGGAGGAGCATAAAAAGGTGTGAAAAATACGAAGAGCATGAAAAGGTCTCAAAAATATAAGGAGCCTGAAAAGGTGTGAAAAATATAAGGAGCATGAAAAGGTGTGAAAAATATAAGGAGCATGAAAAGGTGTGAAAAATACGAGGAGCATGAAAAGATGTGAAAAAAAAGAGGAGCATGAAAAGCTGTGAAAAACACGAGGAGCATGAATAGGTGTGAAAAACATGAAGAGCAGGAAACAGTGTGAAAAATACAGGAGCATGAAAAAGTTTGAAAAATACGAGGAGCATGGAAAGGTGTGAAAAATTTGAGGAGCATGAAACGGTCTGAAAAATATGAAGAGCATGAAATGGTGTGAAAAACACGAGCAGCATGAAAAGTTGTGGAAAACACGAAGTGCATGTAAATGTGTGAAAAATTTGAAGAGCATGAAAAGGTTTGCAAAATACGAAGAGCATGTAAAGGTGTGAAATATATGAGGAGCATTAAAGGTGTGAAAAATACGAGGAGCATGAAAAGGTGTGAAAAATACGAGGACCATGAAAAGTTGTGAAAAATACGTAGAGCATTAAAAGGTGTGAGAAAAACAAGGAGCATGAAAAGCTCTGTAAAATACGAGGAGCATGAAAAGGTGTGAAAAATACGAGGAGCATATAAATGTCTGAAAAATATGAGGAGCATGCAACGGTCTAAATAATGTGAGGAGCATGAAACCGTGTGAAAATATAAAGAGCATGAAATGGTGTGAAAAATATGAAGACCTTTTAAACGTGTCAAAAATATGAGGAGCATGAAAAGATGTGAAAAATATGAGGAGCATTAAAATATGTCAATAATATGAAGACCATGAAAAGTTGTGAAATATATGAGGAGCATGAAAAGGTGTGAAAAATACGAGTACGAAAAGGTCTGCAAATACGAGAAGCACAAAGAGGTCTGAAAAATATGAGGAGCATGAAAAGGTGTGAAAACTACGAAGAGCATGAAAAGGTGTGAAAAATACGAGGTGCATGAAAATGTCTGAAAAAAACGAGAAGCATGAAAAGGTATGAAAAATACGAGGAGCATGAAAAGGTGCGAAAAAAACAGGAGCATGAAAAGGTCTGAAAAAAATACGAGGAGCATGAAAAGGTGTGAAAAATACGATGAGAAAGAAAATGTGCAAAAAATACGAAGAGCATGAAAAGGTGTGAAAAATATGAGGAGCATGAAAATGTGTGAAAAAAACAGGAGCATGAAAAGGTCTGAAAAAAATACGAGGAGCATGAAAAGGTGTGAAAAACACGAGGAGCATGAAAAGGTTTGAAAAATACGAACAGCATGTAAAGGTGTGAAAAATACGAGGAGCATTAAAGGTGTGAAAAATACGAGGAGCATGAAAAGGTGTGAAAAATACGATGAGAAAGAAAATGTGCTAAAAATACAAGGAGCATGAACAGGTGGGAAAAATAGTAGGAGCATGAAAAGGTCTGAAAAATACGAGGAATATGAAACGGTGTGAAAATATAAAGAGCATGAAACGGTGTGAAAAATATGAAGACTTCAAAAGGTGTCAAAAATATGAGGAGCATGAAAAGATGTGAAAAATATGAGGAGCATGAAATGGTATGAAAAATATAAGAAGAATGAAATATGTAAAAAATATGAAGAGCATGAAAAGTTGTGAAAAATATGAAGAGCATGAAATGGTTTTAAAAGTATGAAGAGCTTGAAAAGGTGTGAAAAATACAAACAGCATGACTGGTGTGAAATATATGAAGACAATGAAAAGGTGTGAAAAATTATGAAAAGCATGAAAAGTTGTGAAAAATACAAAGAGCATGAAAAGGTCTGAAAAATACAAAGTGCATGAAAACATGTGAAAAATACGAGGAGCATGAAACGGTGTGAAATATGTGAAAGCATGAAATGCTGTGAAAAATACGAAGAGCATGAAAAGGTCTGAAAAATACAAGGAGCATTAATAGGTGTGAAAAATATGAGGAGCATGAAAAGGTGTGAACAATACTAGGAGCATGAAAATGTCTGAAAAAAACGAGGAGCATGAAAAGGTATGAAAAATACGAGGAGCATGAAAAGGTGTGAAAAATACGATGAGAAAGAAAATGTGCGAAAAATACGAAGAGCATGAAAAGGTGTGAAAAATACGAGGAGGATATAAAGGTCTGAAAAATATGAGGAGCATGAAAAAGTCTAAAAAATTTGATGAGCATGAAATGGTGTGAAAATATGAAGATCATGAAACGGTGTGAAAAATATGAAGACCTTTTAAACGTGTCAAAAATATGAGGAGCATGAAAAGATGTGAAAAATATGAGGAGCATTAAAATATGTCAATAATATGAAGAGCAATAAAAGATGTGAAAAATATGATGAGCATGAAAAGGTGTGAATAATATGAGAAGCATGATAAGGTGTGAAACATACGAAGTGCATGAAAAGTTGTAAAATATATAAAGAGCATGAAAAGGTGTGAAAAATACGAAGAGCATGATATGGTGTGAAAAAGATGAAGAGCATGAAACGGTGTAAAAATATGAGGAGCATGAAACGATGTGAAAATATGAAGAGCATAGAACGGAGTGAAAAATATGAAGAGCATGAAAAGGTGTGAAAAATATGAAGAGCATGAAACTGTGTGAAAAATATGAAAAGCATGAAACTGTGTGAAAAATATGAAAAGCATGAAAACGTGTGAAAAACATGAAGAGCATGAAAAGGTGTGAAAAATATGAAGAGCATGAAACGGTGTGAAAAATATGAAGAGCAGGAAAAGGTGTGAAAAATACGAAGAGCATGAAAAGGTGAGAAATATATGAAGAGCATGAAAAGGTGTGAAAAATTACCAAGAGCATGAAAATGTCTGAAAAATACAAAGAGCATGAAAATGTGTGAAAAATACGAAGAGCATGAAAATGTGTGAAAATGTGAGGAGCATGAAAAGGTGTGAAAAATAGTAGGAGCATGAAAAGGTCTGAAAAATACGAGGAGCATGAAAAGGTCTGAAAAATACGAGGAGCATGAAAATGTCTGAAAAATACGAGGAGCATGAAAAGGTGTGAAAAATACGAGTAGCATAAAAAGGTGTGAAAAATAGTAGGAGCATGAAAAGGTCTGAAAATATGGGGAGCATGAAAAGGTGTGAAAAATACGAGTAGCATGAAAAGGTGTGAAAAATACAAGGAGCATGAAAAGGTGTGAAAAATACAAGGATCATGAAAAGCTCTGTAAAATACTAGAAGCATGAAAAGGTGTGAAAAATACGAGGAGCATATAAAGGTCTGAAAAATATGAGGAGCATGAAAAGGTCTAAAAAACGTGAGGAGCATGAAACGGTGTGAAAATATGAAGACGTTTAAAACGTGTCAAAAACATGAGGACCATGAAAAGATGTGAAAAATATGAGGAGCATGAAATGCTATGAGAAAAATGAGGAGCATGAAAATATGTAAAAAATATGAAGAGCATGAAAAGTTGTGAAATATGAGGAGCATGAAAAGGTGTGAAAAATACGAGGAGCATGAAAAGGTGTGAAAAATACGAGGAGCATGAAAAGGTCTGAAAAATACGAGGACCATGAAAGGTATGAAAAATACGGGGAGCATGAATCGTTCTGTAAAATACGAGGACCATGAAAGGTATGAAAAATACGGGGAGCATGAAAAGGTATGAAAAATACGAGGAGCATGAAAAGGTCTGAAAAATAAGAGGAGTATGAAACGGTATCAAAAATATGAGGAGCATGAAACGGTGTGAAAATATAAAGAGCATGAAACGGTGTGAAAAATATGAAGAGCATGAAAGGTGTGAGAAATATGAGGAGCATGAAAAGGTCTGAAAAGTACATGGAGCATGAAAAGTTGTGAAAAGTACGAGGAGCATGAAAAGGTGTGGAAAATACGAGGAGCATGAAAATATCTGAAAAATATGAGGAGCATGAAACAGTATGGAAACATGAAGAGCATGAAACGGTGTGAAAAATATGAAGAGCATTAAAAGGTGTGAAAAATATGAGGATCATGAAAAGGTATGAAAAATACGATGAGCATGAAAAGTTGTGAAAAATACGAGGAGCATGAAAAGGTGTGAAAAATATGAAGAGCATGAAAATGTGTGAAAAATATGAAGAGCATGAAACTGTGTGAAAAATATGAAGAGCATGAAACGGTGGGAAAAATATGAAAAGCATGAAAACGTGTGAAAAATATGAAGAGCATGAAAAGATGTGAAAAATCTGAAGAGCATGAAACGGTGTGAAAAATACGAAGAGCAAGAAAAGGTGTGAAATATATGAAGAGCATGAAAAGGTGTGAAAAATTACGAAAAGCATGAAAAGGTGTGAAAAATTACCAAGAGCATGAAAATGTCTGAAAAATACAAAGAGCATGAAAATGTGTGAAAAATAAAAAGAGCATGAAACGGTGTGAAAATATGAGGAGCATGAAAAGGTCTGAAAATATGAGGAGCATAGAACGGAGTGAAAAATATGAAGAGCAAGAAAAGGTGTGAAAATTATGAAGAGCATGAAACTGTATGAAAAATATGAAAAGCATGAAAAAGTGTGAAAAATATGAAGAGCATGAAAAGGTGTGAAAATATGAAGAGCATGAAACTGTGTGAAAAATATGAAGAACATGAAACGGTGTGAAAAAAACGAAGAGCATGAAAAGGTGTGAAATATACAAAGATCATGAAAAGGTGTGAAAAATACGAAGAGCATGAAATGGTTTGAAAAATATGAAGAGCATGAAACGGGGTGAAAATATGAGGATCATAAAATGGTCTGAAAATATGAGGAGCATAGAACGGAGTGAAAAATATGAAGAGCATGAAAAGGTGTGAAAATTATGAAGAGCATGAAACTGTGTGAAAAATATGAAAAGCATGAAAAAGTGTGAAAAATATGAAGAGCATGAAAAGGTGTGAATAATATGAAGAGCATGAAACTGTGTGAGAAATATGAGGAACATGAAAAGGTGTGAAATATACGAAGAGCATTTACAGGTGTGAAAAATTACGAAAAGCATGAAAAGGTGTGAAAAATTACCAAGAGCATGAAAATGTCTGAAAAATACAAAGAACATGAAAATGTGTGAAAAATAGGAGGAGCATGAAACGGTGTAAAAATATGAAGAGCATGAAACGTGTGAAAAATATGAGGAGCATGAGACGGTGTAAAAATGAAGACCATGAAAAGGTGTGAAAAATATGAAGAGCATGAAACGGTGTGAAAAATATGAAGAGCATGAAAAGATGTGAAAAATATGAAGAGCATGAAACGGTTTGAAAAGTATGAAGAGCTTGAAAAAGTGTGAAAAATACGAAGAGCATGACTGGTGTGAAATATATGAAGACCATGAAAAGGTGTGCAAAATTATGAAAAGAATGAAAAGTTGTGAAAAATACAAAGAGCATGAAAAGGTTTGAAAAATACGAAGTTCATGAAAAGGTGTGAAAAATATGCAGAGCATGAAACGGTGTGAAAAATGCGAAAGCATGAAATGTTTTGAAAAATATGAAGAGCATGAAAAGGTCTGAAAAATACAAGGAGCATGAAAAGGTGTGAAAAATACAAGGAGCATGAAAAGGTGTGAAAAATACGAGGAGCATGAAAAGGTCTGAAAAATATGAGGAGCATGAAAAGTTCTGAAAAACACGAGGAGCATGAACAGGTGTGAATAATATGAGGAGCATGATAAGGTGTGAAACATGCGAAGTGCATGAAAAGGTGTGAAATATACAAAGAGCATGAAAAGGTGTGAAAAATATGAAAAGCATGAAATGGTGTGAAAAATATGAAGACATGAAACGGTGTGAAAATATGAGGAGCATGAAACGGTGTGAAAAATATGAGGAGCATGAAAAGGTCTGAAAAATATGAAGAGCAATAAAAGATGTGAAAAATATGATGAGCATGAAAAGGTGTGAATAATATGAGAAGCATGATAAGGTGTGAAACATACGAAGTGCATGAAAAGTTGTAAAATATATAAAGAGCATGAAAAGGTGTGAAAAATACGAAGAGCATGATATGGTGTGAAAAAGATGAAGAGCATGAAACGGTGTAAAAATATGAGGAGCATGAAACGATGTGAAAATATGAGGAGCATAGAACGGAGTGAAAAATATGAAGAGCATGAAAAGGTGTGAAAAATATGAAGAGCATGAAACTGTGTGAAAAATATGAAAAGCATGAAACTGTGTGAAAAATATGAAAAGCATGAAAACGTGTGAAAAACATGAAGAGCATGAAAAGGTGTGAAAAATATGAAGAGCATGAAACGGTGTGAAAAATATGAAGAGCAGGAAAAGGTGTGAAAAATACGAAGAGCATGAAAAGGTGAGAAATATATGAAGAGCATGAAAAGGTGTGAAAAATTACCAAGAGCATGAAAATGTCTGAAAAATACAAAGAGCATGAAAATGTGTGAAAAATACGAAGAGCATGAAAATGTGTGAAAATGTGAGGAGCATGAAAAGGTGTGAAAAATAGTAGGAGCATGAAAAGGTCTGAAAAATACGAGGAGCATGAAAAGGTCTGAAAAATACGAGGAGCATGAAAAGGTCTGAAAAATACGAGGAGCATGAAAATGTCTGAAAAATACGAGGAGCATGAAAAGGTGTGAAAAATACGAGTAGCATAAAAAGGTGTGAAAAATAGTAGGAGCATGAAAAGGTCTGAAAATATGGGGAGCATGAAAAGGTGTGAAAAATACGAGTAGCATGAAAAGGTGTGAAAAATACAAGGAGCATGAAAAGGTGTGAAAAATACAAGGATCATGAAAAGCTCTGTAAAATACTAGAAGCATGAAAAGGTGTGAAAAATACGAGGAGCATATAAAGGTCTGAAAAATATGAGGAGCATGAAAAGGTCTAAAAAACGTGAGGAGCATGAAACGGTGTGAAAATATGAAGACGTTTAAAACGTGTCAAAAACATGAGGACCATGAAAAGATGTGAAAAATATGAGGAGCATGAAATGCTATGAGAAAAATGAGGAGCATGAAAATATGTAAAAAATATGAAGAGCATGAAAAGTTGTGAAATATGAGGAGCATGAAAAGGTGTGAAAAATACGAGGAGCATGAAAAGGTGTGAAAAATACGAGGAGCATGAAAAGGTCTGAAAAATACGAGGACCATGAAAGGTATGAAAAATACGGGGAGCATGAATCGTTCTGTAAAATACGAGGACCATGAAAGGTATGAAAAATACGGGGAGCATGAAAAGGTATGAAAAATACGAGGAGCATGAAAAGGTCTGAAAAATAAGAGGAGTATGAAACGGTATCAAAAATATGAGGAGCATGAAACGGTGTGAAAATATAAAGAGCATGAAACGGTGTGAAAAATATGAAGAGCATGAAAGGTGTGAGAAATATGAGGAGCATGAAAAGGTCTGAAAAGTACATGGAGCATGAAAAGTTGTGAAAAGTACGAGGAGCATGAAAAGGTGTGGAAAATACGAGGAGCATGAAAATATCTGAAAAATATGAGGAGCATGAAACAGTATGGAAACATGAAGAGCATGAAACGGTGTGAAAAATATGAAGAGCATTAAAAGGTGTGAAAAATATGAGGATCATGAAAAGGTATGAAAAATACGATGAGCATGAAAAGTTGTGAAAAATACGAGGAGCATGAAAAGGTGTGAAAAATATGAAGAGCATGAAAATGTGTGAAAAATATGAAGAGCATGAAACTGTGTGAAAAATATGAAGAGCATGAAACGGTGGGAAAAATATGAAAAGCATGAAAACGTGTGAAAAATATGAAGAGCATGAAAAGATGTGAAAAATCTGAAGAGCATGAAACGGTGTGAAAAATACGAAGAGCAAGAAAAGGTTTGAAATATATGAAGAGCATGAAAAGGTGTGAAAAATTACGAAAAGCATGAAAAGGTGTGAAAAATTACCAAGAGCATGAAAATGTCTGAAAAATACAAAGAGCATGAAAATGTGTGAAAAATAAAAAGAGCATGAAACGGTGTGAAAATATGAGGAGCATGAAAAGGTCTGAAAATATGAGGAGCATAGAACGGAGTGAAAAATATGAAGAGCAAGAAAAGGTGTGAAAATTATGAAGAGCATGAAACTGTATGAAAAATATGAAAAGCATGAAAAAGTGTGAAAAATATGAAGAGCATGAAAAGGTGTGAAAATATGAAGAGCATGAAACTGTGTGAAAAATATGAAGAACATGAAACGGTGTGAAAAAAACGAAGAGCATGAAAAGGTGTGAAATATACAAAGATCATGAAAAGGTGTGAAAAATACGAAGAGCATGAAATGGTTTGAAAAATATGAAGAGCATGAAACGGGGTGAAAATATGAGGATCATAAAATGGTCTGAAAATATGAGGAGCATAGAACGGAGTGAAAAATATGAAGAGCATGAAAAGGTGTGAAAATTATGAAGAGCATGAAACTGTGTGAAAAATATGAAAAGCATGAAAAAGTGTGAAAAATATGAAGAGCATGAAAAGGTGTGAATAATATGAAGAGCATGAAACTGTGTGAGAAATATGAGGAACATGAAAAGGTGTGAAATATACGAAGAGCATTTACAGGTGTGAAAAATTACGAAAAGCATGAAAAGGTGTGAAAAATTACCAAGAGCATGAAAATGTCTGAAAAATACAAAGAACATGAAAATGTGTGAAAAATAGGAGGAGCATGAAACGGTGTAAAAATATGAAGAGCATGAAACGTGTGAAAAATATGAGGAGCATGAGACGGTGTAAAAATGAAGACCATGAAAAGGTGTGAAAAATATGAAGAGCATGAAACGGTGTGAAAAATATGAAGAGCATGAAAAGATGTGAAAAATATGAAGAGCATGAAACGGTTTGAAAAGTATGAAGAGCTTGAAAAAGTGTGAAAAATACGAAGAGCATGACTGGTGTGAAATATATGAAGACCATGAAAAGGTGTGCAAAATTATGAAAAGAATGAAAAGTTGTGAAAAATACAAAGAGCATGAAAAGGTTTGAAAAATACGAAGTTCATGAAAAGGTGTGAAAAATATGCAGAGCATGAAACGGTGTGAAAAATGCGAAAGCATGAAATGTTTTGAAAAATATGAAGAGCATGAAAAGGTCTGAAAAATACAAGGAGCATGAAAAGGTGTGAAAAATACAAGGAGCATGAAAAGGTGTGAAAAATACGAGGAGCATGAAAAGGTCTGAAAAATATGAGGAGCATGAAAAGTTCTGAAAAACACGAGGAGCATGAACAGGTGTGAATAATATGAGGAGCATGATAAGGTGTGAAACATGCGAAGTGCATGAAAAGGTGTGAAATATACAAAGAGCATGAAAAGGTGTGAAAAATATGAAAAGCATGAAATGGTGTGAAAAATATGAAGACATGAAACGGTGTGAAAATATGAGGAGCATGAAACGGTGTGAAAAATATGAGGAGCATGAAAAGGTCTGAAAAATATGAAGAGCAATAAAAGATGTGAAAAATATGATGAGCATGAAAAGGTGTGAATAATATGAGAAGCATGATAAGGTGTGAAACATACGAAGTGCATGAAAAGTTGTAAAATATATAAAGAGCATGAAAAGGTGTGAAAAATACGAAGAGCATGATATGGTGTGAAAAAGATGAAGAGCATGAAACGGTGTAAAAATATGAGGAGCATGAAACGATGTGAAAATATGAGGAGCATAGAACGGAGTGAAAAATATGAAGAGCATGAAAAGGTGTGAAAAATATGAAGAGCATGAAACTGTGTGAAAAATATGAAAAGCATGAAACTGTGTGAAAAATATGAAAAGCATGAAAACGTGTGAAAAACATGAAGAGCATGAAAAGGTGTGAAAAATATGAAGAGCATGAAACGGTGTGAAAAATATGAAGAGCAGGAAAAGGTGTGAAAAATACGAAGAGCATGAAAAGGTGAGAAATATATGAAGAGCATGAAAAGGTGTGAAAAATTACCAAGAGCATGAAAATGTCTGAAAAATACAAAGAGCATGAAAATGTGTGAAAAATACGAAGAGCATGAAAATGTGTGAAAATGTGAGGAGCATGAAAAGGTGTGAAAAATAGTAGGAGCATGAAAAGGTCTGAAAAATACGAGGAGCATGAAAAGGTCTGAAAAATACGAGGAGCATGAAAAGGTCTGAAAAATACGAGGAGCATGAAAATGTCTGAAAAATACGAGGAGCATGAAAAGGTGTGAAAAATACGAGTAGCATAAAAAGGTGTGAAAAATAGTAGGAGCATGAAAAGGTCTGAAAATATGGGGAGCATGAAAAGGTGTGAAAAATACGAGTAGCATGAAAAGGTGTGAAAAATACAAGGAGCATGAAAAGGTGTGAAAAATACAAGGATCATGAAAAGCTCTGTAAAATACTAGAAGCATGAAAAGGTGTGAAAAATACGAGGAGCATATAAAGGTCTGAAAAATATGAGGAGCATGAAAAGGTCTAAAAAACGTGAGGAGCATGAAACGGTGTGAAAATATGAAGACGTTTAAAACGTGTCAAAAACATGAGGACCATGAAAAGATGTGAAAAATATGAGGAGCATGAAATGCTATGAGAAAAATGAGGAGCATGAAAATATGTAAAAAATATGAAGAGCATGAAAAGTTGTGAAATATGAGGAGCATGAAAAGGTGTGAAAAATACGAGGAGCATGAAAAGGTGTGAAAAATACGAGGAGCATGAAAAGGTCTGAAAAATACGAGGACCATGAAAGGTATGAAAAATACGGGGAGCATGAATCGTTCTGTAAAATACGAGGACCATGAAAGGTATGAAAAATACGGGGAGCATGAAAAGGTATGAAAAATACGAGGAGCATGAAAAGGTCTGAAAAATAAGAGGAGTATGAAACGGTATCAAAAATATGAGGAGCATGAAACGGTGTGAAAATATAAAGAGCATGAAACGGTGTGAAAAATATGAAGAGCATGAAAGGTGTGAGAAATATGAGGAGCATGAAAAGGTCTGAAAAGTACATGGAGCATGAAAAGTTGTGAAAAGTACGAGGAGCATGAAAAGGTGTGGAAAATACGAGGAGCATGAAAATATCTGAAAAATATGAGGAGCATGAAACAGTATGGAAACATGAAGAGCATGAAACGGTGTGAAAAATATGAAGAGCATTAAAAGGTGTGAAAAATATGAGGATCATGAAAAGGTATGAAAAATACGATGAGCATGAAAAGTTGTGAAAAATACGAGGAGCATGAAAAGGTGTGAAAAATATGAAGAGCATGAAAATGTGTGAAAAATATGAAGAGCATGAAACTGTGTGAAAAATATGAAGAGCATGAAACGGTGGGAAAAATATGAAAAGCATGAAAACGTGTGAAAAATATGAAGAGCATGAAAAGATGTGAAAAATCTGAAGAGCATGAAACGGTGTGAAAAATACGAAGAGCAAGAAAAGGTGTGAAATATATGAAGAGCATGAAAAGGTGTGAAAAATTACGAAAAGCATGAAAAGGTGTGAAAAATTACCAAGAGCATGAAAATGTCTGAAAAATACAAAGAGCATGAAAATGTGTGAAAAATAAAAAGAGCATGAAACGGTGTGAAAATATGAGGAGCATGAAAAGGTCTGAAAATATGAGGAGCATAGAACGGAGTGAAAAATATGAAGAGCAAGAAAAGGTGTGAAAATTATGAAGAGCATGAAACTGTATGAAAAATATGAAAAGCATGAAAAAGTGTGAAAAATATGAAGAGCATGAAAAGGTGTGAAAATATGAAGAGCATGAAACTGTGTGAAAAATATGAAGAACATGAAACGGTGTGAAAAAAACGAAGAGCATGAAAAGGTGTGAAATATACAAAGATCATGAAAAGGTGTGAAAAATACGAAGAGCATGAAATGGTTTGAAAAATATGAAGAGCATGAAACGGGGTGAAAATATGAGGATCATAAAATGGTCTGAAAATATGAGGAGCATAGAACGGAGTGAAAAATATGAAGAGCATGAAAAGGTGTGAAAATTATGAAGAGCATGAAACTGTGTGAAAAATATGAAAAGCATGAAAAAGTGTGAAAAATATGAAGAGCATGAAAAGGTGTGAATAATATGAAGAGCATGAAACTGTGTGAGAAATATGAGGAACATGAAAAGGTGTGAAATATACGAAGAGCATTTACAGGTGTGAAAAATTACGAAAAGCATGAAAAGGTGTGAAAAATTACCAAGAGCATGAAAATGTCTGAAAAATACAAAGAACATGAAAATGTGTGAAAAATAGGAGGAGCATGAAACGGTGTAAAAATATGAAGAGCATGAAACGTGTGAAAAATATGAGGAGCATGAGACGGTGTAAAAATGAAGACCATGAAAAGGTGTGAAAAATATGAAGAGCATGAAACGGTGTGAAAAATATGAAGAGCATGAAAAGATGTGAAAAATATGAAGAGCATGAAACGGTTTGAAAAGTATGAAGAGCTTGAAAAAGTGTGAAAAATACGAAGAGCATGACTGGTGTGAAATATATGAAGACCATGAAAAGGTGTGCAAAATTATGAAAAGAATGAAAAGTTGTGAAAAATACAAAGAGCATGAAAAGGTTTGAAAAATACGAAGTTCATGAAAAGGTGTGAAAAATATGCAGAGCATGAAACGGTGTGAAAAATGCGAAAGCATGAAATGTTTTGAAAAATATGAAGAGCATGAAAAGGTCTGAAAAATACAAGGAGCATGAAAAGGTGTGAAAAATACAAGGAGCATGAAAAGGTGTGAAAAATACGAGGAGCATGAAAAGGTCTGAAAAATATGAGGAGCATGAAAAGTTCTGAAAAACACGAGGAGCATGAACAGGTGTGAATAATATGAGGAGCATGATAAGGTGTGAAACATGCGAAGTGCATGAAAAGGTGTGAAATATACAAAGAGCATGAAAAGGTGTGAAAAATATGAAAAGCATGAAATGGTGTGAAAAATATGAAGACATGAAACGGTGTGAAAATATGAGGAGCATGAAACGGTGTGAAAAATATGAGGAGCATGAAAAGGTCTGAAAAATATGAAGAGCAATAAAAGATGTGAAAAATATGATGAGCATGAAAAGGTGTGAATAATATGAGAAGCATGATAAGGTGTGAAACATACGAAGTGCATGAAAAGTTGTAAAATATATAAAGAGCATGAAAAGGTGTGAAAAATACGAAGAGCATGATATGGTGTGAAAAAGATGAAGAGCATGAAACGGTGTAAAAATATGAGGAGCATGAAACGATGTGAAAATATGAGGAGCATAGAACGGAGTGAAAAATATGAAGAGCATGAAAAGGTGTGAAAAATATGAAGAGCATGAAACTGTGTGAAAAATATGAAAAGCATGAAACTGTGTGAAAAATATGAAAAGCATGAAAACGTGTGAAAAACATGAAGAGCATGAAAAGGTGTGAAAAATATGAAGAGCATGAAACGGTGTGAAAAATATGAAGAGCAGGAAAAGGTGTGAAAAATACGAAGAGCATGAAAAGGTGAGAAATATATGAAGAGCATGAAAAGGTGTGAAAAATTACCAAGAGCATGAAAATGTCTGAAAAATACAAAGAGCATGAAAATGTGTGAAAAATACGAAGAGCATGAAAATGTGTGAAAATGTGAGGAGCATGAAAAGGTGTGAAAAATAGTAGGAGCATGAAAAGGTCTGAAAAATACGAGGAGCATGAAAAGGTCTGAAAAATACGAGGAGCATGAAAAGGTCTGAAAAATACGAGGAGCATGAAAATGTCTGAAAAATACGAGGAGCATGAAAAGGTGTGAAAAATACGAGTAGCATAAAAAGGTGTGAAAAATAGTAGGAGCATGAAAAGGTCTGAAAATATGGGGAGCATGAAAAGGTGTGAAAAATACGAGTAGCATGAAAAGGTGTGAAAAATACAAGGAGCATGAAAAGGTGTGAAAAATACAAGGATCATGAAAAGCTCTGTAAAATACTAGAAGCATGAAAAGGTGTGAAAAATACGAGGAGCATATAAAGGTCTGAAAAATATGAGGAGCATGAAAAGGTCTAAAAAACGTGAGGAGCATGAAACGGTGTGAAAATATGAAGACGTTTAAAACGTGTCAAAAACATGAGGACCATGAAAAGATGTGAAAAATATGAGGAGCATGAAATGCTATGAGAAAAATGAGGAGCATGAAAATATGTAAAAAATATGAAGAGCATGAAAAGTTGTGAAATATGAGGAGCATGAAAAGGTGTGAAAAATACGAGGAGCATGAAAAGGTGTGAAAAATACGAGGAGCATGAAAAGGTCTGAAAAATACGAGGACCATGAAAGGTATGAAAAATACGGGGAGCATGAATCGTTCTGTAAAATACGAGGACCATGAAAGGTATGAAAAATACGGGGAGCATGAAAAGGTATGAAAAATACGAGGAGCATGAAAAGGTCTGAAAAATAAGAGGAGTATGAAACGGTATCAAAAATATGAGGAGCATGAAACGGTGTGAAAATATAAAGAGCATGAAACGGTGTGAAAAATATGAAGAGCATGAAAGGTGTGAGAAATATGAGGAGCATGAAAAGGTCTGAAAAGTACATGGAGCATGAAAAGTTGTGAAAAGTACGAGGAGCATGAAAAGGTGTGGAAAATACGAGGAGCATGAAAATATCTGAAAAATATGAGGAGCATGAAACAGTATGGAAACATGAAGAGCATGAAACGGTGTGAAAAATATGAAGAGCATGAAAAGGTGTGAAAAATATGAGGATCATGAAAAGGTATGAAAAATACGATGAGCATGAAAAGTTGTGAAAAATACGAGGAGCATGAAAAGGTGTGAAAAATATGAGAAGCATGAAACAGTCTGAAAAATACAAGGATCATGAAAAGGTGTCAAAAATATGAGAAGCATGAAAAGGTGTGAAATATATGAGGATCATGAAACGGTATGAAAAATATGAGGAGCATGAAAAGATGTGAAAAATATGAAGAGCATGAAAAGTTGTCAACAATATGAGGAGCATGAAAAGGTGTGAAAAATACGAGGAGCATGAAAAGGTCTGAAAAATACGAGGGGTCTTAATGTCTGAAAAATACGAGGAGCGTGAAAAGGTGTGAAAAATACGAGGAATATGAAAATGTGTGAAAAATACGAGGAGCATGAAAAGGTCTGAAAAATACGAGGACCATGAAAAGTTCTGAAAAATACGAGGGGCCTGAATGTCTGAAAAATACGAGGAGCGTGAAAAGGTCTGAAAAACACGAGGAGCATGAAAATGTCTGAAAAATACGAGGGGCCTGAATGTCTGAAAAATATGAGGAGCGTGAAAAGGTCTGAAAAACACGAGGAGCATGAAACGGTCTGAAAAATATGAGGAGCATGAAAAGGTGTCAAAAATATGACTAGAATGAAATGCTGTGAAAATATGAAGAGCATGAAAAGGTGTGAAGAAATATGAGGAGAGGAAAAGGTGTGGAAAACACGAAGAGCAAGAAAAGTTGTGAAAAACACGGAGAGCATGAAAAGGTGAGAAAAATATCAAGAGCGTGAAAAGTCCTGAAAAATATGAAGAGCATTAAAAGGAGTGAAAAACACGAAGAGCATGAAAAGGTGTGAAAAACAGGAAGAGCATGAAAAGGTGTGAAAAATATGAGAAGCATGAAACGGTCTGAAAAATACGAGGACCATGAAAGGTATGAAAAATACAGGGAGCATGAAAAGGTCTGAAAAATACGAGGAGCATGAAAAGGTATGAAAAATATGAGGAGCATTAAAAGATGTGAAAAATATGAAGAACAAGAAAAGGTGTGAACAATATGAGGAGCATGAAAAGGTGTGAAAAATACGAGGAGCATGAAAAGGTGTGAAAAGTACGAGGGGCCTTAATGTCTGAAAAATACAAGGAGCGTGAAAAGGTGTGAAAAATAGGAGGAATATGAAAATGTGTGAAAAATACGAGGAGCATGAAAAGGTCTGAAAAACACGAGGAGCATATAAATGTCTGAAAAATACGAGGAGCATGAAAAGGTCTGGAAAATACGGGAAGCATGAAAAGGTGTGAAAAATAAGAGGAGCATGAAATGTTATCAAAAATATGAGGAGCATGAAACGGTGTGAAAATATCATGAGCATGAAACCGTGTGAAAAATATGAAGAGCATGAAAGGTGTGAGAAATATGAGGAGCATGAAAAGGTCTGAAAAGTACAAGGAGCAGGAAAAGATCGGAAAAATACTAGGAGAATGAAAAGGTCTGAAAAATATGAGGAGCAGGAAATGGTCTGAAAATTACGAGGAGCATGAAAAGATGTCAAAAATACGAGGAAAATGAAAAGGTCTGAAAAATACGAGGAGCATGAAAAGTTCTGAAAAATACGAGGAGCATGAAAAGCTCTGTAAAATACGAGGAGCATGAAAAGGTCTGAAAAATACGAGGAGCATGAAACGGTCTGAAAATTACGAGGAGCATGAAAAGATGTCAAAAATACGAGGAAAATGAAAAGGTCTGAAAAATACAAGGAGCACGAAAAGTTCTGAAAAATACGAGGAGCATGAAAAGCTCTGTAAAATACGAGGAGCATGAAAAGGTCTGAAAAATACGAGGAGCATGAAACGGTCTGAAAAATACAAGGAGCATGAAAAGGTGTAAAAATACGAGGAGCAAAAAAAGGTCTGAAAAATACGAGGAGCATGAAAAGGTATGAAAAATACTCGGAGCATGAAAAGGTCTGAAAATTACAAGGAGCATGAAAAGGTCTGAAAAATGCGAGGAGCATGAAAAGGTGTGAAAAACACAAGAGCATGAAAATGTGTGAAAAATACGAGGAGCATGAAAAGGTTTGAAAAATATGAGGAGCATGAAATGGTATGAAAATTACGAGGAGCATGAAAAGATTTCAAAAATACGAGGAACATGAAAAGGTCTGAAAAATACGAGGAGCATGAAAAAGTATGGAAAATACGAGGAGCATGAAAATGTGTGAAAAACATGAGGAGCATGAAAACGTCTCAAAAATATGAGGAGGATGAAACGCTGTGAAAATATGAAGAGCATGAAACGCTGTGAAAAATATGAAGAGCATGAAAGGTGTGGAAAACATGAGGAGCATGAAAAGGTGTGAAAAATTCGAGGAACACGAAAAGGTCTGAAAATACGAGGAGCACGAAAAGTTCTGAAAAATACGAGGAGCATGAAAAGCTCTGTAAAATACGAGGAGCATGAAAAGGTCTGAAAAATACGAGGAGCATGAAAAGGTATGAAAAATATGAAAAGCATGAAAAGATGTGAAAAATATGAAGAGCATGAAAAGTTGTGAACAATATGAGGAGCATGAAAAGGTGTGAAAAATACGAGGAGCATGAAAAGGTCTGAAAAACACGAGGAGCATGAAAATGTCTGAAAAATACGAGGGGCCTGAATGTCTGAAAAATACGAGGAGCGTGAAAAGGTCTGAAAAACCCGAGGAGCATGAAAATGTCTGAAAAATATGAGGAGCATGAAAAGGTGTCAAAAATATGACTAGCATGAAATGCTGTGAAAATATGAAGAGCATGAAATGGTGTGAAGAATATGAGGAGCAGGACAAGGTGTGGAAACACGAAGAGCAAGAAAAGGAGTGAAAAACACGAAGAGCATGAAAAGGTGTGAAAAACAGGAAGAGCATGAAAAGGTGTGAAAAATTCGAGAAGCATGAAACGGTCTGAAAAATATGAGGACCATGAAAGGTATGAAAATACAGGGAGCATGAAAAGGTCTGAAAAATACGAGGAGCATGAAAAGGTATGAAAAATATGAAAAGCATGAAAAGATGTGAAAAATATGAAGAGCATGAAAAGTTGTGAACAATATGAGGAGCATGAAAAGGTGTGAAAAATACGAGGAGCATGAAAAGGTCTGAAAAATACGAGGGGCCTTAATGTCTGAAAAATACGAGGAGCGTGAAAAGGTGTGAAAAATCGGAGGAATATGAAAATGTGTTAAAAATACGAGGAGCATGAAAAGGTCTGAAAAACACGAGGAGCATGAAAATGTCTGAAAAATATGAGGGGCCTGAATGTCTGAAAAATACGAGGAGCGTGAAAAGGTCTGAAAAATACGAGGAGCATGAAAAGGTCTGAAAAATATGAGGAGCATAAAAAGGTGTCAAAAATATGACTAGCATGAAATGCTGTGAAAATATGAAGAGCATGAAGTGCTGTGAAGAAATATCAGGAGCATGAAAACGTGTGGAAAACACGAAGAGCAAGAAAAGGTGTGAAAAACATGGAGAGCATGAAAAGGTGTGTAAAATATCAAGAGCGTGAAAAGGCCTGAAAAATATGAAGAGCATTAAAAGGAGTGAAAAACACGAAGAGCATGAAAAGGTGTGAAAAACAGGAAGAGCATGAAAAGGTGTGAAAAATACGAGAAGCATGAAACGGTCTGAAAAATACGAGGACCATGAATGTTATGAAAAATAAAGGGAGCATGAAAAGGTCTGAAAAATACGAGGAGCATGAAAAGTTGTGAAAAATAAGAGGAGCATGAAAAGTTATCAAAAATATGAGGAGCATGAAACGGTGTGAAAATATCATGAGCATGAAACCGTGTGAAAAATATGAAGAGCATGAAAGGTGTGAGAAATATGAGGAGCATGAAAAGGTTTGAAAAGTACAAGGAGCATGAAAAGATCGGAAAAATACTAGGAGAATGAAAAGGTCTGAAAAATATGAGGAGCATGAAATGGTCTGAAAAATACGAGGAGCATGAAAAGGTCTGAAAAATACGAGGAGCATGAAAAGTTCTGAAAAATATGAGGAGCAAGAAAAGGTGTGAAAAATATGAGGAGCATGAAAATGTCTGGAAAATACGAGGAGCATGAAAATGTGTGAAAAACATGAGGAGCATGAAAACGTCTCAAAAATATGAGGAGGATCAAACGGTGTGAAAATATGAAGAGCATGAAACGCTGTGAAAAATATGAAGAGCATGAAAGGTGTGGAAAACATGAGGAGCATGAAAAGGTGTGAAAAATACGAGGAGCAAGAAAAGGTGTGAAAAATTCGAGGAGCACGAAAAGGTCTGAAAATATGAGGAGCACGAAAAATTCTGAAAAATAAGAGGAGCATGAAAAGCTCTGTAAAATACGAGGAGCATGAAAAGTTCTGAAAAATACGAGGAGCATGAAACGGGCTGAAAAATACAAGGAGCATGAAAAGGTGTAAAAATACGAGGAGCAAAAAAAGGTCTGAAAAATACGAGGAGCATGAAAAGGTCTGAAAAATACGAGGAACAAGAAAAGGTGTGAAAAATACGAGAAGCATGAATCGTTCTGAAAAATACGAGGACCAAGAAAGGTATGAAAAATACGGGGAGCATGAAAAGGTCTGAAAAATACGACTAGCATGAAAAGGTCTGAAAAATAAGAGGAGCATGAAAAGGTGTCAAAAATATGAGGAGCATGAAACAGTGTGAAAATATAAAGAGCATGAAACGGTGTGAAAAATATGAAGAACATGAAAGGTGTGAGAAATATGAGGAGCATGAAAAGGTCTGAAAACTACAAGGAGCATGAAAAGTTGTGAAAATTATGAGGAGCATGAAAAGGTCTGGAAAATACGAGGAGCTTGAAAATATCTGAAAAATATGAGGAGCATGAAACAGTGTGGAAACATGAAGAGCATGAAATGTTGTGAAAAATATGAAGAGCATGAAAAGGTGTGAAAAATATGAGGAGCATGAAACGGCCTGAAAAATATTAAGAGCATTAAAAGCTGTGAAAAATATGAGGATCATGAAAAGGTATGAAAAATACGATGAGCATGGAAAGGTCTGAAAAATACGAGGGGCCTTAATGTCTGAAAAATACGATGAGCGTGATAAGGTGTGAAAAATACGAGGAGTATGAAAATGTGTGAAAAATACGAGGAGCATGAAAAGGTCTGAAAAACACGAGGAGCATGAAAAGTTCTGTAAAATACGAGAAGCATGAAAATGTCTGTAAAACACAAGGAGCACGAAACGGTGTGATAAATATGAGGAGCATGAAACGGTTTGAAAAATATGAGGAGCATGAAACGGTCTGAAAATATGAGGAGCATGAAAAGGTCTGAAAAATACGAGGGGCCAGAATGTCTGAAAAATACGAGGAGCGTGAATACGTCTGAAAAACACGAGGAGCATTAAAAGGTCTGAAAAATATTAGGAGCATGAAAAGGTGTCAAAAATATGACTAGCATGAAACGGTGTGAAAATATGAAGAGCATGAAATGGTGTGAAAAATATGAGGAGCATGAAAACGTGTGAAAAACACGAAGAGCAAGAAAAGGTGTGAAAAACACAGAGAGCATGAAAAGGTGTGAAAAATATCAAGAGCGTGAAAAGGCCTGAAAAATATGAAGAGCATTAAAAGGAGTGAAAAACATGAGCATGAAAAGGTGTGAAAAATACGAAGAGCATGAAAAGGTGTGAAAAATACGAAGAGCATGAAAAGGTCTGAAAAATACGAAGAGCTTGAAAACATGGGACAAATACGAAGAGCATGAAAAGATGTAAAAAATATGAAGTGCATGACAAGGTGTAAAAAATAAGTAGAGCATGAAACGTTGTGAGAAAAGAGAAGAGGATGAAAAGGTGTGAAAAATATGAAGAGCATAAAAAGGTGTGAAAAATTTCAAAGAACCTGAAAAGGTGTGAAAAATACGAAGAGCATGAAAATTTGTGAAAAATACGAAGTGCATTAAAGGTGTGAAACATACGAATAGCCTGAACGGTGTGTAAAATATGAAGAGCATGAAAAGTTGTGAATAATATGAGGTTAATGAAACGGTGTGAAAAATAAGAAGAGCAAGAAAAGGTTTAAAAAATAAGAAGAGCATGAGAAGTTGTGTAAAATATGAAGAGCATGTAAACGTGTGAAAAATATGTGGAGCATGAAAAGGTCTGAAAAATACGAGGAGCATGAAGAGGAGTGAAAAATACAAAGAGCATGAAAAGGTCTGAAAAATAGGAGGAGCATGAATAGGTCTGAAAATACGAAGAGCATGAAGAGAATGAAAAGTTCTGAAAAATATGAAGAGCATGAAAAGTTGTGTAAAATATGAAGAGCAAGAAAATGTTTAAAAAATACGAAGAGCATGAAAAGGTGTGAAAAATTGAAAAGCATGACAAGGTGTGAAAAATATGAAGAGCATGAAACGGTGTGAAAAATAAGAAGAGCAAGAAAAGGTTTAAAAAATAAGAAGAGCATGAGAAGTTGTGTAAAATATGAAGAGCATGTAAACGTGTGAAAAATATGTGGAGCATGAAAAGGTCTGAAAAATACGAGGAGCATGAAGAGGAGTGAAAAATACAAAGAGCATGAAAAGGTCTGAAAAATAGGAGGAGCATGAATAGGTCTGAAAATACGAAGAGCATGAAGAGAATGAAAAGTTCTGAAAAATATGAAGAGCATGAAAATTTGTGTAAAATATGAAGAGCAAGAAAAGGTTTAAAAAATACGAAGAGCATGAAAAGGTGTGAAAAATTGAAAAGCATGACAAGGTGTGAAAAATATGAAGAGCATCTAACGGTGTGAAAAATAAGAAGAGCAAGAATAGGTTTAAAAAATAAGAAGAGCATGAGAAGTTGTGTAAAATATGAAGAGCATGTAAACGTGTGAAAAATATGTGGAGCATGAAAAGGTCTGAAAAATACGAGGAGCATGAAGAGGAGTGAAATATACGAAGAGCATGAAAAGGTCTGAAAAATAGGAGGAGCATGAATAGGTCTGAAAATACGAAGAGCATGAAGAGAATGAAAAGTTCTGAAAAATATGAAGAGCATGAAAAGTTGTGTACAATATGAGGAGCAAGAAAAGGTTTAAAAAATACAAAGAACGTGAAAAGGTGTGAAAAATTTGAAATGCATGACAAGGTGTGAAAAATATGAAGAGCATGAAACGGTGTGAAAAATAAGAAGAGCAAGAAAAGGTTTAAAAAATAAGAAGAGCATGAGAAGTTGTGTAAAATATGAAGAGCATGTAAACGTGTGAAAAATATGTGGAGCATGAAAAGGTCTGAAAAATATGAAGAGCATGAAAAGCTGTGAAAAATCTGAGGAGCATGAAACGGTGTGACAATATGAAGCTCATGAAAAGATGTGAAAAATATGAGGAGCATGAAATGGTGTGAAAAATAAGAAGAGCATGAAAAGCTCTAAAAAATATGAAGAGCATGAAAAGGTGTGAAAAATATGAAGAGCATGAAAAGGTGTGAAAAATACAAAGAGCATGAAAAGGTGGGAAATATACGAAGAGCATGAAAAGTTCTGAAAAATAGGAGGAGCATGAAAAGGTCTGAAAAATATCAAGAGATTGAAAAGGTCTGAAAAATATGAAAGGCATGAAAAGTTGTGAAAAATTGAAGAGCATGAAAAGGTCTGAAAAATATCAAGAACATGAAAACTTCTGAAAAATATCAAGAGCATGAAAAGGTATGAAAAATATGAAGAGCATGAAAAGTTCTGAAAATACGAAGAGCATGAAGAGCATGAAAATTTCTGAAAAATATGAAGAGCTGAAAAGGTGTGAAAAATATAATGAGCATGAAAAGTTGTGAATAATATGAGGAGTATGAAAGTTGTGAACAATATGAGGAGGATGAGAAGTTGTGAAAAATACGAGGAGCGTGAAAAGTTCAGAAAAATACGAGGAGCATGCAAAGGTCTGAAAAATACGAGGAGCATGAAAAGGTCTGAAAAATACAAAAAGCATGAAAAGGTCTGAAAAATACAAAAAGCATGAAACGGAAAAATGAGAAGAGGATGAAAAGGTGTGAAAAATATGAAAAGGTTTGAAAAATTTCGAAGAGCCTGAAGAGTTGTGAAAAATACGAAGAGCATGAAAAGTTGTGAAAAATACGAAGTGCTTGAAAAGGTGTGAAACATACGAAGAGCCTGAAATGGTGTGAAAAATGTGCAGAGCATGAAAGGTTGTGAAAATTACGAAGAGCTTGAAAAGGTCTGAAAAATATCAAGAGCTTGAAAAGTTCTGAAGTATATGAAGAGCATGAAAAGGTGTGAAAAATACCAGGAGCATGAAAAGCTGTGAAAAATACGAAGAGCAAGAAAAATTCTGAAAAATACGAAGAGCATGTAAAGGTCTGAAAACTATGAAGAGCATGAAAAGTTGTGAACAATATGAGGTTCATGAAATGGTGTGAAAAATATGAAGAGCATGAAACGGTGTGTAAAATATGAAGAGCATGAAAAGGTTTGAAAAATATCAGGAGCATGAAAAGCTGTGATTTACGAGGAGAATGAAAAGTTCTGAAAAATAGGAGGAGCATGAAAAGGTGTGAAAAATGCGAGGAGCATGAAAAGGTCTGAAAAATACCAGGAGCATAAAAAGTTGTGAATAATATGAGGAGTATGAAAAGGTGTACAATATGAGGAGCATGGGAAGTTGTGAAAAACACAAGGAGCGTGAAAAGGTCTGAAAAATACGAGGAGCATGCAAAGGTCTGAAAAATACGAGGAGCTTGCAAAGGTCTGAAAAATACGAGTAGCATGAAAAGGTCTAAAATATACGAGGAGCATGAAAAGGTGTGAATAATACGAGGAGCATGAAAAGGTCTAAAATATACAAGGAGCATGAAAAGGTGTGAATAATACAAAAAGCACGAAAAGTTGTGAAAAATACGAAGAGCATGAAAAGGTGTGAAAAATTACGAAGTGCAAGAAAAGTTGTGAAAAATTACGAGGAACATGAAAAGATGTGAAAAATACAAAGAGCATGAAAAGGTGAAAAATACAAAGAGCATGAAAAGGTGTGATAAATATGAAGAGCATTAAACGGTGTGAAAAATACGAAGTGCATGAAACGCTGTGAAAAATAGGAAGAGCTTGAAAAGTTCTGAAAAATATGAAGAGCATGAAAAGGTGTGAAAAATCCCAGGAGCATGAAAAGCTGTGAACAATACGAAGAGCATGAAAAATTCTGAAACATACGAAGAGCATGTAAAGGTTTGAAAACTATGAAGAGCATGAAAAGTTGTGAACAATATGAGGTTCATGAAATGGTGTGAAAAATATGAAGAGCATGAAACGATGTGTAAAATATGAAGAGCATGAAACGGTGTGAAAAATACCAGGAGCATGAAAAGCTGTGATTTACAAGGACAATGAAAAGTTCTGAAAAATAGGAGGAGCATGAAAAGGTCTGAAAAATACCAGAAGCATAAAAAGTTGTGAATAATATGAGGAGTATGAAAAGGTGTGAACAATATGAGGAACATGAGAAGTTGTGAAAAACACGAGGAGCGTGAAAAGTTCTGAAAAATACGAGGAGCATGCAAAGGTCTAAAAAATACGAGGAGCTTGCAAACGTCTGAAAAATACGAGTAGCATGAAAAGGTCTAAAATATACGAGGAGCATGAAAAGGTGTGAATAATACGAGGAGCATGAAAAGGTCTAAAATATACAAGGAGCATGAAAAGGTGTGAATAATACGAAAAGCATGAAAAGGTGTGAAAAATACGAAGAGCATGAAAAGGTGTGAAAAATTACAAAGTGCATGAAAATTTGTGAAAAATTACGAAGACCATGAAAAGATGTGAAAAATAAAAAGAGCATGAAAAGGTGTGAAAAATACGAAGAGCATGAAAAGGTGTGAAAAATATGAAGAGCATTAAACGGTGTGAAAAATACGAAGTGCATGAAATGCTGTGAAAAATACGAAGCATCAGAATGTCTGAAAAATACGAAGAGCATGAAATAGTGTGAAAAATACGAAGAGCATGAAAAGTTCTGAAAAATACGAAGAACATGAAAAGATGGGACAAATACGAAGAGGATGAAAAGATGTAAAAAATATGAAGAGCATGACAGGGTGTGAAAAATACGAAGAGCATGAAAAGGGGTGAAAAATTTCGAAGAGCCTGAAAAGGTGTGAAAAATACGAAGAGCATGAAAATTTGTGAAAAATAAGAAGTGCATGAAAAGGTGTGAAACATACGAAGAGCCTGAAACGGTGTGTAAAATATGAAGAGCATGAAAAGGTGTGAATAATATAAGGTTAATGAAATGGTGTGAAAAATATGAAGAGCATGAAACGGTGTGTAAAATATGAAGAGCAAGAAAAGGTGTGAACTATATGAAGAGCATGAAAAGGTGTGAAAAATATGAGGAGCATGAAAAGGTCTGAAAAATAAGAGGAGCTTGAAAGGTCTGAAAAATTTGAGGAGCATGAAACGATCTGAAAAATACGAGGAGGTTGAAAAATTCTGAAAAATATGAAGAGCATGAAAAGTTCTGAAAAATACCCGGAGCATGAAAAGGTCTGAAAAATACAAAGAGCATGAAAAGGCGTGAAAATCACGAAGAGCATGCAAAGGTGTGAAAAATACGAGGAGCATGAAAATGTGTGAAAAATACGAGGAGCATGAAAAGGTCTGAAAAAAAACGAGGAACATGAAATGGTGTAAAAAATACGAGAACCATGAAAATGCGTGAAAATCACGAAGAGCATGAAAAGGTGTGAAAAATACGAGGAGCATGTAAAGGTCTGAAAAATAGAAGTAGCATAAAAAGGTCTGAAAAATACGGGGAGCATGAAAAGGTCTGAAAAATACGAGGAGCATGAAAAGGTGTGAAAAATACGAGGAGTAAGAAAAGGTGTCAAAAATACGAAGAGCATGAACAGGTGTGAAATATTACAAAGAGCATGAAAAGGTGTGAAAAATATGAGGAGCATGAAATGGTCTGAAAAATATCAAGAATTTGAAAAGGTCTGAAATATACGAAGAGCATGAAAACGTGTGAACAGTATGAAGAGCATGAAGAGTTCTGAAAAATACGAGTAGCATGAAGAGTTCTGAAAAATACGAAGAGCATGAATAGGTCTGAAAAATAAGAGGAGCATGAAGATGTCTGAAAAATAGTAAGAGCATGGAAAGGTCTATAAAATACGAGGACCAGGCAAGGTCTGAAAAATACGAGGAGCATGAAAAGGTCTGAAAAATACGAGGAGCATGAAAAGGTGTGAAAAATATGAGGAGCATGAAAAAGTGTGAAAAATACGAGGAGCATGAAAAGGTGTGAAAAACACGAAGAGCATGAAAATGAATGAAAAATTCGAAGAGCATGAAAAGGTTTGAAAAATATGAGGAGCATGAAAAAGTGTGAAAAATACGAGGAGCATGAAAAGGTGTGAAAAATATGAAGAGCATGAAAAGTGTGAAAAATAGGAGCATGAAATGTGTGAAAAACACGAAGATCAAGAAACGGTGTGAAAAACATGGAGAGCATGAAAAGGTGTGGAAAATATCAAGAGCATGAAAAGGCCTGAAAAATATGAAGAGCATTAAAAGGAGTGAAAAACACGAAGAGCATGAAAAGGTGTGAAAAACAGGAAGAGCATGAAAAGGTGTGAAAAATACAAAGAGCATATAAAGGTGTGAAAAATACGAGGAGAATGAAAAAGTGTGAAAAATACGAGGAGCATGAAAAGGTGTGAAAAATACGAGAAGCATGAAAAGGTCTGATAAATACGAGGAGGATGAAAAGGTCTGAAAAATACGAGGAGCATGAAAAGGTCTGAAAAACACAAGGAGCATGAAAAGGTCTGAAAAATACGGGGAGCCTGAAAAGTTGTGAACAATATGAACAGCATGAAACGGTGTGAAAAATATGAAGAGCATGAAATGGTGTGAAAAATATGAAGAGCATGAAAAGGTGTGAAAAATATGAAGAGCATGAAACGGTGTGAAAAATATGAAGAGCATGAAAAGGTGTGAATCATACGAAGTGCATGAAAAGGTGTGAAATATAAGAAGAGCATTAAAATGTGTGAAAAATACAAAGAGCATGAAAAAGTGTGAAAAGTACAAACGCATCAAACGGTGTGAAAAATATGAAGAGCATGAAACGTTGTGAAAAATCACGAAAAGCATGAAAAGTTGTGAAAAATTCAGAGAGCATTAAAAGATGTGAAAAATTACCAAGAACATGAAAAAGTCTGAAAAATACAAAGAGCTTTCTGAAAAATATGAAGAGCATGAAACGTGTGAAAAATATGAGGAGCATGAAACTATCTGAAAATATGAAGAGCATGAAACGGTGTGAAAAATACGAGGAGCATGGAAAGGTCTGAAAAATACAAGGGTCGTGAAAAGGTGTGAAAAATACGAGGAGCATGGAAATGTGTGAAAAATACGAGGAGCATGAAAAGGTCTGAAAAATACGAGGAGCCTGAAAAGGTTTCAAAACTATCAAGAGCATGAAAAGGTCTGAAAAATACGAAGAGCATGCAAACATCTGAAAAATACGAAGAGCATGAAAAGGTGTGCAAAATATGAGGAGCATGAAAAGTTCTGAAAAATACGAGGAGCATGAAAATGTGTGAAAAATACAGGGAGCATGCAAAGGCCTGAAAAATACAAAGAGCGTGAAAAGGTGTGAAAAATATGAGGAGGATGAAAAGGTCTGGAAAATACGAGGAGCATGCCAAGGTCTGAAAATTATGAGGAGCATGAAAAGGTCTGAAAAATACGAGGACCATGAAAAGGTCTGAAAAATATGAGGAGCATGAAACAGTGTGAGAATATGAAGAGCATGAAACGGTATGAAAAATATGAAGAGCAGGAAAAGGTGTGAAAAATATGAAGAGCATGAAACGGTGTGAAAAATATGAGGAGCAAGAAAAGGTGTCAAAAATATGAGGAGCATGTAAAGGTGTGAAAAATATGAAGAGCATGAAAAGTTCTGAAAAATACGAGGAGCAAGAAATGGTGTCAAAAATATGAGGAGCATGTAAAGGTGTGAAAAATTTTAAGAGCATGAAACTATGATAAATATGAGGAGCATGTAATGGTGTGAACATATGAAGAGCATGAAACAGTGTGAAATATATGAAGAGCATGAAAAGAAGTGAAAAATATGAAGATTATGAAACAGTGTGAAAAATATGAATAGCATGAAAAGGTGTGAAAAATATGAAGTGCATGAAACGGTGTGAAAAATGCGAAGAGCATGAAAAGTTCTGAAAAATATGGAGATCACGAAAAGTTCTGATAAATACGAAAAGCATGAAACGGTGTGAAAAATAAGAAGATCATGAAAACATCTGATAAATACGAAGAGCATGAAACGGTGTGAAAAATACAAAGAGCATGAAAAGATCTGAAAAATACGAAGAGAATGATAAAACCTGAAAAATACGAAGAGCATGAAAAGGTGTAAAAAATTTGAAAAGCATGACAAGGTGTGAAAAATATGAAGAGCATGAAACGGTGTGTAAAATATGAAGAGCAAGAAAAGGTTTAAAAAATATGAAGAGCATGAAAAGTTGTGTAAAATATGAGGAGCAAGAAAAGGTTTAAAAAATACGAAGAGCATGAAAAGGTGTGAAAAATTTGAAAAGCATGACAAGGTGTGAAAAATATGAAGAGCATGAAACGGTGTGAAAAATAAGAAGAGCAAGAAAAGGTTTAAAAAATAAGAAGAGCATGAGAAGTTGTGTAAAATATGAAGAGCATGTAAACGTGTGAATAATATGTGGAGCATGAAAAGGTCTGAAAAATATGAAGAGCATGAAAAGGTGTGAAAAATCTGAGGAGCATGAAACGGTGTGACAACATGAAGCTTATGAAAAGATGTGAAATATATGAGGAGCATGAAATGGTGTGAAAAATAAGAAGAGCATGAAAAGCTGTAAAAAATATGAAGAGCATGAAAAGGTCTGAAAAATACGAAGAGCATGAAAAGGTCTGAAAAATATCAAGAGATTGAAAAGGTCTGAAAAATATGAAAGGCATGAAAAGTTGTGAAAAATTGAAGAGCATGAAAAGGTCTGAAAAATATCAAGAACATGAAAACTTCTGAAAAATATCAAGAGCATGAAAAGGTGTGAAAAATACGAAGAGCATGAAAAGTTCTGAAAAATACGAAGAGCATGAAAAGGTCTGAAAAATACGAAGAGCATGAAGAGCATGAAAATTTCTGAAAAATATGAAGAGCTGAAAAGGTGTGAAAAATATAATGAGCATGAAAAGTTGTGAATAATATGAGGAGTATGAAAGGTGTGAACAATATGAGGAGAATGAGAAGTTGTGAAAAATACGAGGAGCGTGAAAAGTTCAGAAAAATATGAGGAACATGCAAAGGTCTGAAAAATACGAGGAGCATGAAAAGGTCTGAAAAATACAAAGAGCATGAAAAGGTCTGAAAAATACATTGAGCATGAAACGGTGTGAAAAATGAGAAGAGGATGAAAATGTGTGAAAAATATGAAGAGCATGAAAAAGTGTGAAAAATTTCGAAGAGCCTGAAGAGGTGTGAAAAATACGAAGAGCATGAAAAGTTGTGAAAAACACGAAGTGCATGAAAAGGTGTGAAACATACGAAGAGCCTGAAACGGTGTGAAAAATGTGCAGAGCATGAAAGGTTATGAAAACTACGAAGAGCTTGAAAAAGTCTGAAAAATATCAAGAGCTTGAAAAGTTCTGAAGTATATGAAGAACATGAAAAGGTGTGAAAAATACCAGGAGCATGAAAAGGTGTGAAAAATACGAAGAGCATGTAAAGGTCTGAAAACTATGAAGAGCATGAAAAGTTGTGAACAATATGAGGTTCATGAAATGGTGTGAAAAATATGAAGAGCATGAAACGGTGTGTAAAGTATGAAAAGCATGAAAAGGTGTGAAAAATACCAGGAGCATGAAAAGCTGTGATTTACGAGGAGAATGAAAAGTTCTGAAAAATAGGAGGAGCATGAAAAGGTGTGAAAAATACCAGGAGCATAAAAAGTTGTGAATAATATGAGGAGTATGAAAAGGTGTGAACAATATGAGGAGCATGGGAAGTTGTGAAAAACACAAGGAGCGTGAAAAGTTCTGAAAAATACGAGGAGCATGCAAAGGTCTAAAAAATACGAGGAGCTTGCAAAGGTCTGAAAAATACGAGTAGCATGAAAAGGTCTAAAATATACGAGGAGCATGAAAAGGTGTGAATAATACGAGGAGCATGAAAGGGTCTAAAACATACAAGGAGCATGAAAAGGTGTGAATAATACAAAAAGCATGAAAAGGTGTGAAATATACAAAGAGCATGAAAAGGTGTGAAAAATTATGAAGTGCATGAAAAGTTGTGAAAAATTACGAAGACCATGAAAAGATGTGAAAAATACAAAGAGCATGAAAAGCTGTGAAAAATACGAAGAGCATGAAAAGGTGTGAAAAATATGAAGAGCATTAAACGGTGTGAAAAATACAAAGTGCATGAAACGCTGTGAAAAATAGGAAGAGCTTGAAAAGTTCTGAAAAATATGAAGAGCATGAAAAGGTGTGAAAAATACCAGGAGCATGAAAAGCTGTGAACAATACGAAGAGCATGAAAAATTCTGAAACATACGAAGAGCATGCAAAGGTTTGAAAACTATGAAGAGCATGAAAAGTTGTGAACAATATGAGGTTCATGAAATGGTGTGAAAAATATGAAGAGCATGAAACGGTGTGTAAATATGAAGAGCATGAAAAGGTATGAAAAATACCAGGAGCATAAAAAGCTGTGATTTACGAGCAGAATGAAAAGTTCTGAAAAATAGGAGGAGCATGAAAAGGTCTGAAAAATACCAGGAGCATAAAAAGGTGTGAATAATATGAGGAGTATGAAAAGGTGTGAACAATGTGAGGAGCATGAGAAGCTGTGAAAAACATGAGGAGCATGAAAAGTTCTGAAAAATACGAGGAGCATGCAAAGGTCTGAAAAATATGAGGAGCTTGCAAAAGTCTGAAAAATACGAATAGCATGAAAAGGTGTGAAATATACGAAGAGCATGAAAAGGTGTGAAAAATTACGAAGTGCAGGAAAAGTTGTAAAAAATTACGAAGACCATGAAAAGATGTGAAAAATAAAAAGAGCATGAAAAGCTGTGAAAAATACGAGGAGCATGAAAAGGTCTGAAAAATAGAAGGAGCATAAAAATGTGTGAAAAATGCGAGGAGTATGAAAAGGTGTCAAAAACACGAAGAGCATGAACAGGTGTGAAAAATATGAGGAGCATGAAATGGTCTGAAAAATACGAAGAGCATGAAAAGGTCTGAAAAATATCAAGAACTTGAAAAGGTCTGAAATATACGAAGAGCATGAAAATGTGTGAACAGTATGAAGAGCATGAAAATTTCTGAAAAATACGAGTAGCATGAAGAGTTCTGAAAAATACGAAGAGCATGAATAGGTCTGAAATATCAGAGGAGCATGAGGAGGTCTAACAAATACGAGGAGCATGAAAAGATCTGAAAAATAAGAAGAGCATGAAAAGGTCAGAAAAATACGAGGAGCATGAAACAGTCTGAAAACTATGAAGAGCATGAAAAGGTCCGAAAAATTTTAAGAGCATGAAAAGATCTGAAAAATATGAAGTGATTGAAAAAGTGTGAAAAATATGAAGAGCATGAAATGCTGTGAAAAATATGAAGAGCATGAAAAGGTGTGAAAATTATGAGGAGCATGAAACGGTGTGAACAATACGAGGAGCATGAAATGGTGTGAACAATACGAGGAGCAGGAAAAGTTGTGAACAATACGAAGAGCATGAAAAGGTCTGAAAAATATAAGGAGCATGAAAAGGTCTGAAAAATAAGAAGAGCATGGAAAGGTGTGTTAAATATGAGGAGCATAAAAAGGTGTGAAAAATATTAACAGCATGAAAAGGTGTGAAAAATATGAAGAGCATGATAAGGTGTGAAACATATGAAGAGCATGAAAAGGTCTGAAAAATATGAAGAGCGTGAAGAGCGACATCAGGACTTGTGCCTAGATGCGAGCGACACCTCGGGACTCTCCTCGAGGCTTGGCAGGGCAATTGGGATGTCTCTCCAGCTGAGGAGGGAGACCAGGGGTCCCGTTCCACTTGCCACAGGAATCCTGGGACTACTATCCATATTAAAGAGGTGTCAGGCATCGTCTCCTTTTGAAGCACTGACGTCCGCGTACCTCTGGAGTTTTCAAAGGATGTGAGGCCTCCGGTCGCGATGAGGCGGGGAACTAGGTCTTTCTCTGTGGCCTCCACAGGGGATTCAGACATCCCTTCGTCATGGGAGATGCAAGACGAGCCTGCATTCAATTCACTGCAGGGATATCCGGCCTTACTTCGAGTCAGAGCATCTCGGTGTCCATTCCACTTGAGGCCACAAATTCAGGGTCCCTCTCACATACATGTAGCTGAGAGAAGTCTCCTCTTGAGGTGCTTGTGGAAAGTTCGTATTCCACTTGAGTTGAAGCCAGGGACTAAGCTCTCATCTCGAGTTGATTTGGGGTCCACGGAGCCCATTCGTGTTGCTACAGTGACCTGAGGATCCCTCTAGACTTGAGACAGTGATCTTGGGTTTTCTCTGGAGTGCCATCAAGGAAATCATGGCTCCTTTCACGTTTGATGTGGAACACGGAATTGCTCTGCACGCAGTGTAGGGAAATCGGGCCTCATCTCGCGGCGAGGGGGAAGTCTCATGGTTTTTCTCGAGTTGCGGCCGGAACCTGGGGTATATTTTTGAGTTACGACGGGGAGGGCCCTTCTAGACACCTGTTTGTTCAGGGATGTCAGGACTCCTGTCTAGGTGCGAGGGACACCTCGGGATTTTCCTCAAGTCTTGGCATGGCAATTGGGAGGCGTCTCCACGTGTGGCGGCAGACCAAAGGGTCCCTTTCAACGTGCCACAGGAATCCTGGGACTCCTATCCATTTTCCAGAGGAGTCAGGCATCGTCTCCTTTGGAAGCATTGATCTCCGCGGACCTCTCGAGTTTTCAAAGCATGTGAGGCCTCTGGTCGCGATGAGGCGGAGAACTAGTTCTTTCTCTGTGGTCTCAACAGGGGATTCAGACATCCCTTCGTCTTGGGAGTTGCAAGACGAGCCTGCATTCAATTCACTGTAGGGATATCCGGCCTTACTTCGAGTCAGAGCATCTCAGTGTCCATTCCACTTGAGGCCACAAATTCAGGGTCCCTCTCCCATACCTGTAGCTGAGAGAAGCCTCCTCTTGAGGTGCTTGTGGAAAGTTGGTATTCCTCTAGAGTCGAAGCCAGGGACTAAGCTCTCATCTCGAGTTGATTTGGGGTTCACGGAGCCATTTCGTGTTGCTACAGTGACCTCAGGATCCCTCTAGACTTGAGACAGTGATCTTGGGTTTTCTCTGGAGTGCCATCAAGGAAATCAAGGCTCCTTTCACGTTTGATGTGGAACACGGAATTGCTCTGCACGCAGTGCAGGGGAATCGGGCCTCATCTCGCGGCGAGGGGGAAGTCTCATGGTTTTTCTCGAGTTGCGGACGGAACATGGGGTATATTCTCGAGTTACGACGGGGAGAGCCCTTCCAGACACGAGCTTGTTCAGCGACGTCAGGACTCCTGCCTAGGTGCGAGGGACACCTCGGGATTCTCCTCGAGTCTTGGCATGGCAATTGGGACGCGTCTCCACGTGAGGCGGGAGACCCAGGGTCCCTTTCCACGTGCCACAGGGATCCTGGGACTCCTATCCATTTTCAAGAGGAGTCAGGCATCGTCTCCTTTGGAAGCATTGATCTAAGCGGACCTTTCTAGTTTTCAAAGGATGTGAGGCCTCCGGTCGCGTTGAGGCGGAGGACTAGGTCTTTCTCTGTGGTCTCCACAGGGGATTCAGACAACCCTTCGTCTTGGGAGATGCAAGACGAGCCTGCATTCAATTCACTGCAGGGATATCCGGCCTTACTTCGAGTCAGAGCATCTCGGTGTCCATTCCACTTGAGGCCACAAACTCAGGGTCCCTCAAATATACCTGTAGCTGAGAGAAGCCTCCTCTTGAGGTGCTTATGGAAAGTTGGTATTCCTCTTGAGTCTAAGCCAGGGTCTAAGCTCTCATCTCGAGTTGATTTGGGGTCCAAGTGGAAATTTCGTGTTGCTCCAGTGACCTCAGCATCCCTCTAGACTTGTGACAGTGATCTTCGGTTTTCTCTGGAGTGCCATCAAGGAAATCAAGGCTCCTTTCACGTTTGATGTGGAACACGGTTTTGCTCTGCATGCAGTGCAGGGGAATCGGGCCTCAACTCGCGGCGAGTGGGAAATCTCATGGTTTTTCTCCAGTTGCGGACGGAACCTGGGGTATATTCTCGAGTTACGACGGGGAGGGCCCTTCCAGACACGTGTTTGTTCAGCGACGTCGGACTCCTGCTTAGGTGCGAGGGACACCTCGGGATTCTCCCCGAGGTTTCGAAAGGCAATTGTGTTGCGTCTCCAGGTGAGGCGGGAGACGCAGTGTTCCTTTCCACTTGCCACAGGGATCCTGGGACTCCTTTCAATTTTCAAGAAGAGTCAGGCATCGTCTCCTTTGGAAGCATTGATCTCCGCAGACATCTCGAGTTCTCAAAGGATGTGAGGCCTCCGGTCGCGATGAGGCGGAGAACTAGGTCTTTCTCTGTGGTCTCCACAGGGGATTCAGACATTCCTTCGTCTTGGGAGATGCAAGACGAGCCTGCATTCAATTCACTGCAGGGATATCCGGCCTTACTTCGAGTCAGAGCATCTCGGTGTCCATTCAACTTGAGGCCACAACCTCAAGGTCCCTCTCACATACCTGTAGCTGAGAGAAGCCTCCTCTTGAGGTGCTTGTGGAAAGTTGGTATTCCTCTTGAGTCGAAGCCAGGGACTAAGCTCTCATGTCGAGTTGATTTGGGGTCCACGGAGCCCTTTCCTGTTGCTCCAGTGACCTCAGGATCCCTCTAGACTTGAGACAGTGATCTTTGGTTTTCTCTGGAGTGCCATCAAGGAAATAAAGGCTCCTTTCACGTTTGATGTGGAACACGGAATTGCTCTGCACGCAGTGCAGGGGAATCGGGCCTCATCTCGCGGCGAGGGGGAAGTCTCATGGTTTTTCTCGAGTTGCGGCCGGAACCTGGGTTATATTCTCGAGTTACGATGGGGAGGGCCCTTCCAGACACGTGTTTGTTCAGCGACGTCAGGACTCCTGCCTAGGTGCGAGGGACACCTCGGGAATCTCCTAGAGTCTTGGCATGGCAATTGGGACGCGTCTCGACGTGAGGCGGGAGACCCAGGGTCCTTTTCCACGTGCCACAGGGATCCTGGGACTCCTATCCATTTTCAAGAGGAGTCAGGCATCGTCTCTTTGGAAGCATTGATCTCCGCGGACCTCTCGAGTTTTCAAAGGATGTGAGGCCTCAGGTCGCGATGAGGCGGAGAACTAGGTCTTTCTCTGTGGTCTCCACAGGGGATTCAGACATCCCTTCGTCTTGGGAGATGCAAGACGAGCCTGCATTCAATTCACTGCAGGGTTATCCAGCCTTACTTCGAGTCAGAGCATCTCGGTGTCCATTCCAATAGAGGCCGCAAACTCAGGGTCCTTCTCACATACCTGTGGCTGAGAGAAGCCTCCTCTTGATGTGCTTGTGGAAAGTTGGTATTCCTCTTGAGTCGAAGCCAGGTACTAAGCTCTCATCTCGTGTTGATTTGGGGTCCACGGAGCCCTTTCGTGATCCTCCAGTAACCTCAGGATCCCTCTAGGCTTGAGACAGTGATCTTGGATTTTCTCTGGAGTGCCATCAAGGAAATCAAGGCTCCTTTCACGTTTGATGTGGAACACGGAATTGCTCTGCACGCAGTGCTGGGGAATCGGGCCTCATCTCGCGGCGAGGGGGAAGTCTCATGGTTTTTCTCGAGTTGCGGCCGGAACCTGGGTTATATTCTCGAGTTACGACGGGGAGGGCCCTTCCAGACACGTGTTTGTTCAGCGACGTCAGGACTCCTGCCTAGGTGCTAGGGACACCTCGGTATTCTCCTCCAGTCTTGGCATGGCAATTGGGACGCGTCTCCACGTGAGGCGGGAGACCCAGGGTCCCTTTCCACGTGCCACAGGGATCCTGGGACTCCTATCCATTTTCAAGAGGAGTCAGGCATCGCCTCCTTTGGAAGCACTGATCTCCGCAGACCTCTCGAGTTCTCAAAGGATGTGAGGCCTCCGGTCGCGATGAGGCAGAGAACTAGGTCTTTCTCTGTGGTCTCCACAGGGGATTCAGACATCCCTTCGTCTTGGGAGATGCAAGACGAGCCTGCATTCAATTCACTGCAGGGATATCCAGCCTTACTTCGAGTCAGAGCATCTCGGTGTCCATTCCACTTGAGGCCACAAACGCAGGGTCCCTCTCATATACCTGTAGCTGAGAGAAGCCTCCTCTTGAGGTGCTTGTGGAAAGTTGGTATTCCTCTTGAGTCGAAGCCAGGGACTAAGCTCTCATCTCGAGTTGATTTGGGGTCCACGGAGCCCTTTCGTGTTGCTCCAGTGACCTCAGGATCCCTCTAGACTTGAGACTGTGACTTTGGGTTTTCTCTGGAGTGGCATCAAGGAAATCAAGGCTCCTTTCACGTTTGATGTGGAACACGGAATTGCTCTGCACTCAGTGTAGGGGAATCGGGCCTCATCTCACTGCGAGGGGGTAGTCTCATGGTTTTTCTCGAGTTGCGGCCGGAACCTGGGGAATATTCTCGAGTTACGACGGGGAGGGCCCTTCCAGACACGTGTTTGTTCAGCGACGTCATGACTCCTGCCTAGGTGCGAGGGTCACCTCGGGATTCTCCTCGAGTCTTGGCATGGCAAAGGGGACGCCTCTCCACGTGAGTCGGGAGACCCAGTGTCCCTTTCCACGTGGACAGGGATCCTGGGACTCCTATCCATTTTCAAGAGGCGTCAGGCATCGTCTCCTTTGAAAGCATTGATCTCCGCGGACCTCTCGAGTTTTCAAAGGATGTGAGGCCACAGGTCGCGATGAGGCGGAGGACTAGGTCTTTCTCTGTGGTCTCCACAGGGGATTCAGACAACCCTTCGTCTTGGGAGATGTAAGACGAGCCTGCATTCAATTCACTGCAGGGATATCCGGCCTTACTTCGAGTCAGAGCATCTCGCTGTATATTCCACTTGAGGCCACAAACTCAGGGTCCCTCTCACATACCTGTAGCTGAGAGAAGCCTCCTCTTGAGGGGCCTGTGGAAAGTTCGTATTCCTCTTGAGTCGAAGCCAGGGACTAAGCTCTCATCTCGAGTTGATTTGGGGTCCACGGAACCTTTTCGTGTTGCTCCAGTGACCTCAGGATCCCTCTAGACTTGAGACAGTGATCTTGGGTTTTCTCTGGAGTGCCATCAAGGAAATCAAGGCTCCTTTCATTTTTGATGTGGAATACGGAATTGCTCTGCACGCAGGGCAGGGGAATCAGGCCTCATATCGCGGCGAGGGGGAAGTCTCATGGTTTTTCTCGAGTTGTGGCCGGAACCTGGGGTATATTCTCAAGTTACGACGGGGAGGGACCTTCCAGACACGTGTTTGTTCAGCGACGTCAGGACTCCTGCCTAGGTGCGAGGGACACCTCGGGATTCTCCTCGAGTCTTGGCATCGCAATTGGGACGCGTCTCCACGTGAGGCGGGAGACCCAGGGTCCCTTTCCACGTGCCACAGGGATCCGGGGACTCCTATCCATTTTCTGGAGGTGTCAGGCATCGTCTCCTTTGGAAGCATTTATCTCCGCAGACCTCTCGAGTTTTCAAAGGATGTGAGGCCTCCGGACGCGATGAGGCGGAGGACTACTTCTTTCTCTGTCGTCTCCACAGGGGATTCAGACATCCCTTCGTCTTGGGAGATGCAAGACGAGCCTGCATTCAATTCACTGCAGGGATATCCAGCCTTACTTCGAGTCGAGCATCTCGGTGTCCTTTCCACTTGAGGCCACAAACTCAGGGTCCCTCTCACATACCTGTAGCTGAGAAAAGCCTCCTCTTGAGGTGCTTGTGAAAAGTTGGTATTCCTCTTGAGTTGAAGCCAGGGACTAACCTCTCATCTCGAGTTGATTTGGCTTCCACGGAGCCCTTTCGAGTTGCTCCAGTGACCTCAGGATCCCTCTAGACTTGAGACAGTCATCTTGGGTTTTCTCGGGAGTGCCATCAAGGAAATCAAGGCTCATTTCACGTTTGATGTGGAAGACGGAATTGCTCTGCACACAGTGCAGGGGAATCGGGCCTCATGTCGCGGCGAGGGGAAAGTCTCATGGTTTTTCTCGAGTTGAGGCCGGAACCTGGGGTATATTCTCCAGTTACGACGGGGAGGGCCCTTCCAGACACGTGTTTGTTCAGCGATCTCAGGACTCCTGCCTAGGTGCGAGGGACACCTCGGGATTCTCCTCGAGTCTTGGCATGGCAATTGGGACGCGTCTCCACGTGAGGCGGGAGACCCAGGGTCCCTGTCCACGTGCCACAGGGATCCTGGGCCTCCTATCCATTTTCAACAGGAGTCAGGCATCGTCTCCTATGGAAGCATTGATCTCCGCGGACCTCTCGATTTTTCAAAGGGTATGAGGCCTCCAGTCGCGATGAGGGGGAGAACTAGGTCTTTCTCTGTGGTCTCCACAGGGTATTCAGACATCCCTTCGTCTTGGGAGATGCAAGACGAGCCTTCATTCAATTCACTGCAGGGATATCCGGCCTTACTTCGAGTCAGAGCATCTCGGTGTCCATTCCACTTGAGGCCACAAACTCAGGGTCCCTCTCACATACCTGTAGCTGAGAGAAGCCTCCTCTTGAGGTGCTTGTGAAAAGTTGGTATTCCTCTTGAGGCGAAACCAGGGACTAAGCTCTCATCTCGAGTTGATTTGGGGTCCACGGAGCCCTTTCGTGTTGCTCCAGTGACCTCAGGATCCCTCTAGACTTGAGACAGTGATCTTGGGTTTCCTCTGGAGTGCCATCAAGGAAATCAAGGCTCCTTTCACGTTTGATGTGGAACACGGAATTGCTCTGGACGCAGTGCAGGGGAATCGGGCCTCATCTCGCGGCGAGGGGGAAGTCTCATGATTTTTGTCGAGTTGCGGCCGCAACCTGGGGTATATTCTCGAGTTACGACGGGGAGGGCCCTTCCAGACACGTGTTTGTTCAGCGACGTCAGGACTCCTGCCTCGTTCCGAGGGACACCTCCGGATTCTCCTCGAGTCTTGGCATGGAAATGGGGAAGCGTCTCCACGTGAGGCGGGAGACCCACGGTCCCTTTCCACCTGCCACAGGGATCCTGGGACTCCTATCTATTTTCAAGAGGAGTCAGGCATCGTCTCCTTTGGAAGCATTGATCTCCGCGGACCTCTCGAGTTTTCAAAAGATGTGAGGCCTCCGGTCGCGATGAGGCGGAGAATTAGGTCTTTCTCTGTGGTCTCCACAGGGGATTCAGACATCCCTTCGTCTTGGGAGATGCAAGAAGAGCCTGCATTCAATTCACTGCAGGGACATCCGGCCTTACTTCAAGTCAGACCATCTCGGTGTCCATTCCACTTGAGGCCACAAAATCAGGGTCCCTCTCACATACCTGTAGCTGAGAGAAGCCTCCTCTTGAGGTGCTTGTGGAAAGTTGGTATTCCTCTTGAGTCGAAGCCAGGGACTAAGCTCTCATCTAGAGTTGATTTGGGGTCCAAGGGGAAATTTCCTGTTGCTCCAGTGACCTCAGGATCCCTCTAGACTTGAGACAGTGATCTTGGGTTTTCTCTGGAGTGCCATCAAGGAAATCAAGGCTCCTTTCACGTTTGATGTGGAACACGGAATTGCTCTGCATGCAGTGCAGGGGAATCGGGCCTCAACTCGCGGCGAGGGGGATATCTCATGGTTTTTCTCGAGATGCGGCCGGAACCTGGGGTATATTCTCGAGTTACGACGGGGAGGGCCCTTCCAGACACGTGTTTGTTCAGCGACGTCAGGACTCCTGCCTAGGGGTGAGAGACACCTCGGGATTCTCCTCGAGTCTTGGCATGGCAATTGGGACGCGTCTCCACGTGAGGCGGGAGACCCAGGGTCCCTTTTCACGTGCCACAGGGATCCTGGGACTCCTATCCATTTTCAAGAGGAGTCAGGCATCGTCTCCTTTGGAAGCATTGATCTCCGCGGACCTCTCGAATTTTCAAAGGATGTGAAGCCCCCGGTCGCTATGAGGCCGAGAATTAGGTCTTTCTCTGTGGTCTCCACAGGGGATTCAGACATCCCTTCGTCTTGGGAGATGCAAGACGAGCCTGCATTCAATTCACTGCAGGGATATCCGGCCTTACTTCGAGTCAGCGCATCTCGGTGTCCATTCCACTTCAGGCCACAAACTCAGGGTCCCTCAAATATACCTGTAGCTGAGAGAAACCTCCTCTTGAGGTCCTTGTGGAAAGTTGGTATTCCTCTTGAGTCTAAGCCAGGGTCTAAGCTCTCATCTCGAGTTGATTTGGGGTTCACGGAGCCATTTCGTGTTGCTACAGTGACCTCAGGATCCCTCTAGACTTGAGACAGTGATCTTGGGTTTTCTCTGGAGTGCCATCAAGGAAATCAAGGCTCCTTTCACGTTTGATGTGGAACACGGAATTGCTCTGCACGCAGTGCAGGGGAATCGGGCCTCATCTCGCGGCGAGGGGGAAGTCTCATGGTTTTTCTCGAGTTGCGGACGGAACATGGGGTATATTCTCGAGTTACGACGGGGAGAGCCCTTCCAGACACGAGCTTGTTCAGCGACGTCAGGACTCCTGCCTAGGTGCGAGGGACACCTCGGGATTCTCCTCGAGTCTTGGCATGGCAATTGGGACGCGTCTCCACGTGAGGCGGGAGACCCAGGGTCCCTTTCCACGTGCCACAGGGATCCTGGGACTCCTATCCATTTTCAAGAGGAGTCAGGCATCGTCTCCTTTGGAAGCATTGATCTAAGCGGACCTTTCTAGTTTTCAAAGGATGTGAGGCCTCCGGTCGCGTTGAGGCGGAGGACTAGGTCTTTCTCTGTGGTCTCCACAGGGGATTCAGACAACCCTTCGTCTTGGGAGATGCAAGACGAGCCTGCATTCAATTCACTGCAGGGATATCCGGCCTTACTTCGAGTCAGAGCATCTCGGTGTCCATTCCACTTGAGGCCACAAACTCAGGGTCCCTCAAATATACCTGTAGCTGAGAGAAGCCTCCTCTTGAGGTGCTTATGGAAAGTTGGTATTCCTCTTGAGTCTAAGCCAGGGTCTAAGCTCTCATCTCGAGTTGATTTGGGGTCCAAGTGGAAATTTCGTGTTGCTCCAGTGACCTCAGCATCCCTCTAGACTTGTGACAGTGATCTTCGGTTTTCTCTGGAGTGCCATCAAGGAAATCAAGGCTCCTTTCACGTTTGATGTGGAACACGGTTTTGCTCTGCATGCAGTGCAGGGGAATCGGGCCTCAACTCGCGGCGAGTGGGAAATCTCATGGTTTTTCTCCAGTTGCGGACGGAACCTGGGGTATATTCTCGAGTTACGACGGGGAGGGCCCTTCCAGACACGTGTTTGTTCAGCGACGTCGGACTCCTGCTTAGGTGCGAGGGACACCTCGGGATTCTCCCCGAGGTTTCGAAAGGCAATTGTGTTGCGTCTCCAGGTGAGGCGGGAGACGCAGTGTTCCTTTCCACTTGCCACAGGGATCCTGGGACTCCTTTCAATTTTCAAGAAGAGTCAGGCATCGTCTCCTTTGGAAGCATTGATCTCCGCAGACATCTCGAGTTCTCAAAGGATGTGAGGCCTCCGGTCGCGATGAGGCGGAGAACTAGGTCTTTCTCTGTGGTCTCCACAGGGGATTCAGACATTCCTTCGTCTTGGGAGATGCAAGACGAGCCTGCATTCAATTCACTGCAGGGATATCCGGCCTTACTTCGAGTCAGAGCATCTCGGTGTCCATTCAACTTGAGGCCACAACCTCAAGGTCCCTCTCACATACCTGTAGCTGAGAGAAGCCTCCTCTTGAGGTGCTTGTGGAAAGTTGGTATTCCTCTTGAGTCGAAGCCAGGGACTAAGCTCTCATGTCGAGTTGATTTGGGGTCCACGGAGCCCTTTCCTGTTGCTCCAGTGACCTCAGGATCCCTCTAGACTTGAGACAGTGATCTTTGGTTTTCTCTGGAGTGCCATCAAGGAAATAAAGGCTCCTTTCACGTTTGATGTGGAACACGGAATTGCTCTGCACGCAGTGCAGGGGAATCGGGCCTCATCTCGCGGCGAGGGGGAAGTCTCATGGTTTTTCTCGAGTTGCGGCCGGAACCTGGGTTATATTCTCGAGTTACGATGGGGAGGGCCCTTCCAGACACGTGTTTGTTCAGCGACGTCAGGACTCCTGCCTAGGTGCGAGGGACACCTCGGGAATCTCCTAGAGTCTTGGCATGGCAATTGGGACGCGTCTCGACGTGAGGCGGGAGACCCAGGGTCCTTTTCCACGTGCCACAGGGATCCTGGGACTCCTATCCATTTTCAAGAGGAGTCAGGCATCGTCTCTTTGGAAGCATTGATCTCCGCGGACCTCTCGAGTTTTCAAAGGATGTGAGGCCTCAGGTCGCGATGAGGCGGAGAACTAGGTCTTTCTCTGTGGTCTCCACAGGGGATTCAGACATCCCTTCGTCTTGGGAGATGCAAGACGAGCCTGCATTCAATTCACTGCAGGGTTATCCAGCCTTACTTCGAGTCAGAGCATCTCGGTGTCCATTCCAATAGAGGCCGCAAACTCAGGGTCCTTCTCACATACCTGTGGCTGAGAGAAGCCTCCTCTTGATGTGCTTGTGGAAAGTTGGTATTCCTCTTGAGTCGAAGCCAGGTACTAAGCTCTCATCTCGTGTTGATTTGGGGTCCACGGAGCCCTTTCGTGATCCTCCAGTAACCTCAGGATCCCTCTAGGCTTGAGACAGTGATCTTGGATTTTCTCTGGAGTGCCATCAAGGAAATCAAGGCTCCTTTCACGTTTGATGTGGAACACGGAATTGCTCTGCACGCAGTGCTGGGGAATCGGGCCTCATCTCGCGGCGAGGGGGAAGTCTCATGGTTTTTCTCGAGTTGCGGCCGGAACCTGGGTTATATTCTCGAGTTACGACGGGGAGGGCCCTTCCAGACACGTGTTTGTTCAGCGACGTCAGGACTCCTGCCTAGGTGCTAGGGACACCTCGGTATTCTCCTCCAGTCTTGGCATGGCAATTGGGACGCGTCTCCACGTGAGGCGGGAGACCCAGGGTCCCTTTCCACGTGCCACAGGGATCCTGGGACTCCTATCCATTTTCAAGAGGAGTCAGGCATCGCCTCCTTTGGAAGCACTGATCTCCGCAGACCTCTCGAGTTCTCAAAGGATGTGAGGCCTCCGGTCGCGATGAGGCAGAGAACTAGGTCTTTCTCTGTGGTCTCCACAGGGGATTCAGACATCCCTTCGTCTTGGGAGATGCAAGACGAGCCTGCATTCAATTCACTGCAGGGATATCCAGCCTTACTTCGAGTCAGAGCATCTCGGTGTCCATTCCACTTGAGGCCACAAACGCAGGGTCCCTCTCATATACCTGTAGCTGAGAGAAGCCTCCTCTTGAGGTGCTTGTGGAAAGTTGGTATTCCTCTTGAGTCGAAGCCAGGGACTAAGCTCTCATCTCGAGTTGATTTGGGGTCCACGGAGCCCTTTCGTGTTGCTCCAGTGACCTCAGGATCCCTCTAGACTTGAGACTGTGACTTTGGGTTTTCTCTGGAGTGGCATCAAGGAAATCAAGGCTCCTTTCACGTTTGATGTGGAACACGGAATTGCTCTGCACTCAGTGTAGGGGAATCGGGCCTCATCTCACTGCGAGGGGGTAGTCTCATGGTTTTTCTCGAGTTGCGGCCGGAACCTGGGGAATATTCTCGAGTTACGACGGGGAGGGCCCTTCCAGACACGTGTTTGTTCAGCGACGTCATGACTCCTGCCTAGGTGCGAGGGTCACCTCGGGATTCTCCTCGAGTCTTGGCATGGCAAAGGGGACGCCTCTCCACGTGAGTCGGGAGACCCAGTGTCCCTTTCCACGTGGACAGGGATCCTGGGACTCCTATCCATTTTCAAGAGGCGTCAGGCATCGTCTCCTTTGAAAGCATTGATCTCCGCGGACCTCTCGAGTTTTCAAAGGATGTGAGGCCACAGGTCGCGATGAGGCGGAGGACTAGGTCTTTCTCTGTGGTCTCCACAGGGGATTCAGACAACCCTTCGTCTTGGGAGATGTAAGACGAGCCTGCATTCAATTCACTGCAGGGATATCCGGCCTTACTTCGAGTCAGAGCATCTCGCTGTATATTCCACTTGAGGCCACAAACTCAGGGTCCCTCTCACATACCTGTAGCTGAGAGAAGCCTCCTCTTGAGGGGCCTGTGGAAAGTTCGTATTCCTCTTGAGTCGAAGCCAGGGACTAAGCTCTCATCTCGAGTTGATTTGGGGTCCACGGAACCTTTTCGTGTTGCTCCAGTGACCTCAGGATCCCTCTAGACTTGAGACAGTGATCTTGGGTTTTCTCTGGAGTGCCATCAAGGAAATCAAGGCTCCTTTCATTTTTGATGTGGAATACGGAATTGCTCTGCACGCAGGGCAGGGGAATCAGGCCTCATATCGCGGCGAGGGGGAAGTCTCATGGTTTTTCTCGAGTTGTGGCCGGAACCTGGGGTATATTCTCAAGTTACGACGGGGAGGGACCTTCCAGACACGTGTTTGTTCAGCGACGTCAGGACTCCTGCCTAGGTGCGAGGGACACCTCGGGATTCTCCTCGAGTCTTGGCATCGCAATTGGGACGCGTCTCCACGTGAGGCGGGAGACCCAGGGTCCCTTTCCACGTGCCACAGGGATCCGGGGACTCCTATCCATTTTCTGGAGGTGTCAGGCATCGTCTCCTTTGGAAGCATTTATCTCCGCAGACCTCTCGAGTTTTCAAAGGATGTGAGGCCTCCGGACGCGATGAGGCGGAGGACTACTTCTTTCTCTGTCGTCTCCACAGGGGATTCAGACATCCCTTCGTCTTGGGAGATGCAAGACGAGCCTGCATTCAATTCACTGCAGGGATATCCAGCCTTACTTCGAGTCGAGCATCTCGGTGTCCTTTCCACTTGAGGCCACAAACTCAGGGTCCCTCTCACATACCTGTAGCTGAGAAAAGCCTCCTCTTGAGGTGCTTGTGAAAAGTTGGTATTCCTCTTGAGTTGAAGCCAGGGACTAACCTCTCATCTCGAGTTGATTTGGCTTCCACGGAGCCCTTTCGAGTTGCTCCAGTGACCTCAGGATCCCTCTAGACTTGAGACAGTCAACTTGGGTTTTCTCGGGAGTGCCATCAAGGAAATCAAGGCTCATTTCACGTTTGATGTGGAAGACGGAATTGCTCTGCACACAGTGCAGGGGAATCGGGCCTCATGTCGCGGCGAGGGGAAAGTCTCATGGTTTTTCTCGAGTTGAGGCCGGAACCTGGGGTATATTCTCCAGTTACGACGGGGAGGGCCCTTCCAGACACGTGTTTGTTCAGCGATCTCAGGACTCCTGCCTAGGTGCGAGGGACACCTCGGGATTCTCCTCGAGTCTTGGCATGGCAATTGGGACGCGTCTCCACGTGAGGCGGGAGACCCAGGGTCCCTGTCCACGTGCCACAGGGATCCTGGGCCTCCTATCCATTTTCAACAGGAGTCAGGCATCGTCTCCTATGGAAGCATTGATCTCCGCGGACCTCTCGATTTTTCAAAGGGTATGAGGCCTCCAGTCGCGATGAGGGGGAGAACTAGGTCTTTCTCTGTGGTCTCCACAGGGTATTCAGACATCCCTTCGTCTTGGGAGATGCAAGACGAGCCTTCATTCAATTCACTGCAGGGATATCCGGCCTTACTTCGAGTCAGAGCATCTCGGTGTCCATTCCACTTGAGGCCACAAACTCAGGGTCCCTCTCACATACCTGTAGCTGAGAGAAGCCTCCTCTTGAGGTGCTTGTGAAAAGTTGGTATTCCTCTTGAGGCGAAACCAGGGACTAAGCTCTCATCTCGAGTTGATTTGGGGTCCACGGAGCCCTTTCGTGTTGCTCCAGTGACCTCAGGATCCCTCTAGACTTGAGACAGTGATCTTGGGTTTCCTCTGGAGTGCCATCAAGGAAATCAAGGCTCCTTTCACGTTTGATGTGGAACACGGAATTGCTCTGGACGCAGTGCAGGGGAATCGGGCCTCATCTCGCGGCGAGGGGGAAGTCTCATGATTTTTGTCGAGTTGCGGCCGCAACCTGGGGTATATTCTCGAGTTACGACGGGGAGGGCCCTTCCAGACACGTGTTTGTTCAGCGACGTCAGGACTCCTGCCTCGGTCCGAGGGACACCTCCGGATTCTCCTCGAGTCTTGGCATGGAAATGGGGAAGCGTCTCCACGTGAGGCGGGAGACCCACGGTCCCTTTCCACCTGCCACAGGGATCCTGGGACTCCTATCTATTTTCAAGAGGAGTCAGGCATCGTCTCCTTTGGAAGCATTGATCTCCGCGGACCTCTCGAGTTTTCAAAAGATGTGAGGCCTCCGGTCGCGATGAGGCGGAGAATTAGGTCTTTCTCTGTGGTCTCCACAGGGGATTCAGACATCCCTTCGTCTTGGGAGATGCAAGAAGAGCCTGCATTCAATTCACTGCAGGGACATCCGGCCTTACTTCAAGTCAGACCATCTCGGTGTCCATTCCACTTGAGGCCACAAAATCAGGGTCCCTCTCACATACCTGTAGCTGAGAGAAGCCTCCTCTTGAGGTGCTTGTGGAAAGTTGGTATTCCTCTTGAGTCGAAGCCAGGGACTAAGCTCTCATCTAGAGTTGATTTGGGGTCCAAGGGGAAATTTCCTGTTGCTCCAGTGACCTCAGGATCCCTCTAGACTTGAGACAGTGATCTTGGGTTTTCTCTGGAGTGCCATCAAGGAAATCAAGGCTCCTTTCACGTTTGATGTGGAACACGGAATTGCTCTGCATGCAGTGCAGGGGAATCGGGCCTCAACTCGCGGCGAGGGGGATATCTCATGGTTTTTCTCGAGATGCGGCCGGAACCTGGGGTATATTCTCGAGTTACGACGGGGAGGGCCCTTCCAGACACGTGTTTGTTCAGCGACGTCAGGACTCCTGCCTAGGGGTGAGAGACACCTCGGGATTCTCCTCGAGTCTTGGCATGGCAATTGGGACGCGTCTCCACGTGAGGCGGGAGACCCAGGGTCCCTTTTCACGTGCCACAGGGATCCTGGGACTCCTATCCATTTTCAAGAGGAGTCAGGCATCGTCTCCTTTGGAAGCATTGATCTCCGCGGACCTCTCGAATTTTCAAAGGATGTGAAGCCCCCGGTCGCTATGAGGCCGAGAATTAGGTCTTTCTCTGTGGTCTCCACAGGGGATTCAGACATCCCTTCGTCTTGGGAGATGCAAGACGAGCCTGCATTCAATTCACTGCAGGGATATCCGGCCTTACTTCGAGTCAGCGCATCTCGGTGTCCATTCCACTTCAGGCCACAAACTCAGGGTCCCTCAAATATACCTGTAGCTGAGAGAAACCTCCTCTTGAGGTCCTTGTGGAAAGTTGGTATTCCTCTTGAGTCTAAGCCAGGGTCTAAGCTCTCATCTCGAGTTGATTTGGGGTCCACGAAGCCCTTTCCTGTAGGTCCAGTGACTTCAGGATCCCTCTAGACTTGAGCCAGTGATCTTGGGTTTTCTCTGGAGTGCCATCAAGGAAATCAAGGCTCATTTCACGTTTGATGTGGAACACGGAATTGCTCTGCATTCAGTGCAGTGGAATCGGGCCTCAACTCGTGGCGAGGGGGAAATCTCATGGTTTTTCTCGAGTTGCGGCCGGAACCTGGGGTATATTCTCGAGTTACGACGGGGATGGCCCTTCCAGACACGTGTTTGTTCAGCGACATCAGGACTCCTGCCTAGGTGCGAGGGACACCTCGGGATTCTCCTCGAGTCTTGGCATGGTAACTTGGACGCGTCTCCGTGTGAGGCGGGAGACCCAGGGTCCCTTTCCAAGTGCCACAGGGATCCTGGGACTCCTATCCATTTTCAAGAGGAGTCAGGCATCGTCTCCTTTGGAAGCATTGATCTCCGCGGACCTCTCGAGTTTTCAAAGGATGTGAGGCCTCCGGTCGCGATGAGGCGGAGAAGTCGGTCTTTCTCTGAGGTCTCCACAGGGGATTCAGACATCCCTTCGTCTTGGGAGATGCAAGACGAGCCTGCATTCAATTCAATGCAGGGATATCCGGCCTTACTTCGAGTCAGAGCATCTCGGTGTCCATTCCACTTGAGGCCACAAACTCAGGGTCCCTGTCACATACCTGTAGCTGAGAGAAGCCTCCTCTTGAGGTGCTTATGGAAAGTCGGTATTCCTCTTGAGTCGAAGCCAGGGACTAAGCTCTCATCTCGAGTTGATTTGGGGTCCAAGGGGAAATTTCCTGTTGCTCCAGTGCCCTCAGGAACCCTCTAGACTAGAGACAGTGATCTTGGGTTTTCTCTGGAGTGCCATCAAGGAAATCAAGGCTCCTTTCACTTTTGATGTGGAACACGGAATTGGTCTGCACGCAGGGCAGGGGAATCGGGCCTCATCTCGCGGCGAGGGGGAAGTCTCATGGTTTTTCTCGAGTTACGGCCGGAACCTGGGGTATATTCTCGAGTTACGACGGGGAGGGCCCTTCCAGACACGTGTTGGTTCAGCGACGTCAGGACTCCTGCCTAGGTGCGAGGGAAACCTCGGGAATCTCCTCGAGTCTTGCCATGGCAATTGGGATGCGTCTCCACGTGAGGCGGGAGACCCAGTGTCCTTTTCCACGTGCCACAGGGATCCTGGGACTCCTATCCATTTTCAAGAGGAGTCGGGCATCGTCTCCTTTGGAAGCATTGATCTCTGCAGACCTCTCGAGTTTTCAAAATATATGAGGCCTACGGTCGCGATGAGGCGGAGGATAGGTTTTTCTCTGTGGTCTCCACAGGGGATTCAGACATCCCTTCGTCTTGGGAGATGCAAGACGAGCCTGCATTCAATTCACTGCAGGGATATCCGGCCTTACTTCGAGTCAGAGCATCTCGGTGTACATTCCACTTGAGGCCACAAACTCAGGGTCCCTCAAATATACATGTAGCTGAGAGAAGCCTCCTCTTGAGGTGCTTGTGGAAAGTTGGTAATCCTCTTGAGTCGAAGTCAGACACTAAGCTCTCATTTCGAGTTGATTTGGGGTCCACGGAGCCCTTTCGTGTTGCTCCAGTGACCTTAGGATCCCTCTAGAATTGAGACAGTGATCTTGGGTTTTCTCTGGAGTGCCATCAAGGAAATCAAGGCTCCTTTCACGTTTGATGTGGAACACGGAAATGCTCTGCACGCAGTGCAGGGGAATCGGGTCTCATCTCGCTGCGAGGGGGAAGTCTCATGGTTTTTCTCGAGTTGCAGACCGAACCTGGGGTATATTCTCGAGTTACGACGGTAATGGCCCTTCCAGACACGTGTTTGTTCAGCGACGTCAGGACTCCTGCCTAGGTGCAACGGATACCTCTTGCTTCTCCTCGAGTCTTGGCATGGCAATTGGGACGCGTCTCCACGTGAGGCAGGAGACCCAGGGTCCCTTTCCACGTGCCACAGGGATCCTGGGACTCCTATCCATTTTCAAGAGGAGTCAGGCATCGTCTCCTTTGAAAGCATTGATCTCCGCGGACCTCTTGAATTTTCAAAGGATGTGAGGCCTCCGGTCGCATTGAGGCGGAGGACTAGGTCTTTCTCTGTGGTCTCCACAGGGGATTCAGACAACCCTTCATCCTAGTAGATGCAAGACGAGCCTGCATTCAATTCACTGCAGGGATATCCGGCCTTACTTCGAGTCAGAGCATCTCGGTGTCCATTCCACTTGAGGCCACAAACTCAGGGTCCCTCTCACATACCTGTAGCTGAGAGAAGCCTCCTCTTGAGGTGCTTATGGAAAGTCGGTATTCCTCTTGAGTCGAAGCCAGGGACTAAGCTCTCATCTCGAGTTGATTTGGGGTCCACTGAGCCTTTTCGTGTTGCTCCAGTGACCTCAGGATCCCTCTAGACTTCAGACAGTGATCTTGGGTTTTCTCTGGAGTGCCATCAAGGAAATCAAGGCTCCTTTCACGTTTGATGTGGAACACGGAATTGCTCTGCATTCAGGGCAGGGGAATCGGTTTTCATCTCGCGGCGAGGGGGAAGTCTCATGGTTTTTCTCGAGTTGCGGCCGGAACCTGGGGTATATTCTCGAGTTACGACGGGGAGGGCCCTTCCAGACACGTGTTTGTACAGCGACGTCAGGACTCCTGCGTAGGTGCGAGGGACACCTCGAGATTCTCCTCGAGTCTTGGCATGGCAATTGGGACGCGTCTCCACGTGAGGCGGGAGACCCAGTGTCCCTTTCCATGTGCCACAGGGATCCTGGGACTCCTATCCATTTTCAAGAGGAGTCAGGCATCGTCTCCTTTGGAAGCATTGATCTCCGCGGACCTCTCGAATTTTCAAAGGATGTGAGGCCTCCGGTCTCCATGAGGCGGAGAACTAGGTCTTTCTCTGTGGTCTCCACAGGGGATTCAGACATCCCTTCGTCTTGGGAGATGCAAGAGGAGCCTGCATTCAATTCACTGCAGGGATATCCGGCCTTACTTCGAGTCAGAGCATCTCGGTGTCCATTCCACTTGAGGCCACAAACTCAGGGTCCTCTCACATACATGTAGCTGAGAGAAGCCTCCTCTTGAGGTGCTTGTGGAAAGTTGGTATTCCTCTTGAGTCGAAGCCAGGGACTAAGCTCTCATCTCGAGTTGATTTGGGGTCCACGGAGCCCTTTCGTGTTGCTCCAGTGACCTCAGGATCCCTCTAGACTTGAGACAGTGATCTTGGGTTTTCTCTGGAGTGCCATCCAGGAAATCAAGGCTCCTTTCACGTTTGATGTGGAACACGGAATTGCTCTGCACGCAGTGCAGCGGAATCGGGCCTCATCTCGTGGCGAGGGGGAAGTCTCATGGTTTTTCTCGAGTTGCGTCCGGAACCTGGGGTATATTCTCGAGTTACGACGGGGAGGGCCCTTCCCGACACGTGTTTGTTCAGCGACGTCAGGACTCCTGCCTAGGTGCGAGGGACACCTCGGGATTCTCCTCGGGTCTTGGCATGGCAATTGGGACGCGTCTCCACGTGAGGCAGGAGACCCAGGTTCCCTTTCCACGTGCCACAGGGATCCTGGGACTCCTATCCATTTTCTTTTTTTTTTTTTTTTTTTTTTTTATTTTTTTTTTTTAATTTTTATTATTATTATTTTTTTTTCCAGTGGGTTTTGTCATACATTGATATGAATCAGCCATGGATTTACATGTATTCCCAATCCCGATCCCCCCTCCCACCTCCCTCTCCACCCGATTCCTCTGGGTCTTCCCAGTGCACCAGGCCGGAGCACTTGTCTCGTGCATCCCACCTGGGCTGGTGATCTGTTTCACCATAGATAGTATACATGCTGTTCTTTTGAAATATCCCACCCTCACATTCTCCCACAAAGTTCAAAAGTCTGTTCTGTATTTCTGTGTCTCTTTTTCTGTTCTGCATATAGGGTTATCGTTATCACCTTTCTAAATTCCATATACATGTGTCAGTATGCTGTAATGTTCTTTATCTTTCTGGCTTACTTCACTCTGTATAAGGGGCTCCAGCTTCATCCATCTCATTAGGACTGGTTCAAATGAATTCTTTTTAATGGCTGAGTAATATTCCATGGTATATATGTACCACAGCTTCCTTATCCATTCATCTGCTGATGGGCATCTAGGTTGCTTCCATGTCCTGGCTATTATAAACAGTGCTGCAATGAACATTGGGGTGCACGTGTCTCTTTCAGATCTGGTTTCCTCAGTGTGTATGCCCAGAAGTGGGATTGCTGGGTCATATGGCAGTTCTATGTCCAGTTTTTTAAGAAATCTCCACACTGTTTTCCATAGCGGCTGTACTAGTTTGCATTCCCACCAACAGTGTAAGAGGGTTCCCTTTTTTCCACACCCTCTCCAGCATTTATTGCTTGTAGACTTTTGGATAGCAGCCATCCTGACTGGCGTGTAATGGTACCTCATTGTGGTTTTGATTTGCATTTCTCTAATAATGAGTGATGTTGAGCATCTTTTCATGTGTTTGTTAGTCATCTGTATGTCTTCCTTGGAGAAATGTCTGTTTAGTTCTTTGGCCCATTTTTTGATTGGATCATTTATTTTTCTGGAATTGAGCTGCAGGAGTTGCTTGTATATTTTTGAGATTAGTCCTTTGTCTGTTTCTTCATTTGCTATTATTTTCTCCCAATCTGAGGGCTGTCTTTTCATCTTACTTATAGTTTCCTTTGTAGTGCAAAAGCTTTTAAGTTTCATTAGGTCCCATTTGTTTAGTTTTGCTTTTATTTCCAATATTCTGGGAGGTGGGTCATAGAGGATCTTGCTTTGATTTATGTCGGAGAGTGTTTTGCCTATGTTCTCCTCTAGGAGTTTTATAGTTTCTGGTCTTACATTTAGATCTTTAATCCATTTTGAGTTTATTTTTGTGTATGGTGTTAGAAAGTGTTCTAGTTTCATTCTTTTACAAGTGGTTGACCAGTTTTCCCAGCACCACTTGTTAAAGAGGTTGTCTTTTTTCCATTGTATATCCTTGCCTCCTTTGTCAAAGATAAGGTGTCCATAGGTTCGTGGATTTATCTCTGGGCTTTCTATTCTGTTCCATTGATCTATATTTCTGTCTTTGTGCCAGTACCATACTGTCTTGATGACTGTGGCTTTGTAGTAGAGTCTGAAGTCAGGCAGGTTGATTCCTCCAGTTCCATTCTTCTTTCTCAAGATTACTTTGGCTATTCGAGGTTTTTTGTATTTCCATACAAATTGTGAAATTCTTTGGTCTAGTTCTGTGAAAAATACCGTTGGTAGCTTGATAGGGATTGCATTGAATCTATAGACTGCTTTGGGTAGAATAGCCATTTTGACAATATTAATTCTTCCAATCCATGAACACGGTATGTTTCTCCATCTGTTTGTGTCCTCTTTGATTTCTTTCATCAGTGTTTTATAGTTTTCTATGTATAGGTCCTTTGTTTCTTTAGGTAGATATACTCCTAAGTATTTTATTCTTTTTGTTGCAATGGTGAATGGTATTGTTTCCTTAATTTCTCTGTCTGTTTTTTCATTGTTAGTATATAGGAATGCAAGGGATTTCTGTGTGTTAATTTTATATCCTGCAACTTTACTATATTCATTGATTAGCTCTAGTAATTTTCTGGTAGAATCTTTAGGGTTTTCTATGTAGAGGATCATGTCATCTGCAAACAGTGAGAGTTTTACTTCTTCTTTTCCTATCTGGATTCCTTTTACTTCTTTTTCTGCTCTGATTGCTGTGGCCAGCACTTCCAACACTATGTTGAATAGTAGTGGTGAGAGTGGGCACCCTTGTCTTGTTCCTGATTTCAGGGGAAATGCCTTCAATATTTCACCATTGAGGGTGATGCTTGCTGTGGGTTTGTCATATATAGCTTTTATTATGTTGAGGTATGTTCCTTCTATTCCTGCTTTTTGGAGAGTTTTAATCATAAATGAGTGTTGAATTTTGTCAAAGGCTTTCTCTGCATCTATTGAGATAATCATATGGTTTTTATCTTTCAATTTGTTAATGTGGTGTATTACATTGATTGATTTGCGGATATTAAAGAATCCTTGCATTCCTGGGATAAAGCCCACTTGGTCATGGTGTATGATTTGTTTAATATGTTGTTGGATTCTGTTTGCTAGAATTTTGTTAAGGATTTTTGCATCTATGTTCATCAGTGATATTGGCCTGTAGTTTTCTTTTTTTGTGGCATCTTTGTCTGGTTTTGGAATTAGGGTGATGGTGGCCTCATAGAATGAGTTTGGAAGCTTACCTTCTTCTGCAATTTTCTGGAAGAGTTTGAGTAAGATAGGTGTTAGCTCTTCTCTAAATTTTTGGTAGAATTCAGCTGTGAAGCCATCTGGTCCTGGGCTTTTGTTTGCTGGAAGATTTTTGATGACAGTTTCGATTTCCTTGCTTGTGATGGGTCTGTTAAGATCTTCTATTTCTTCCTGGTTCAGTTTTGGAAAGTTATACTTTTCTAAGAATTTGTCCATTTCATCCAAGTTGTCCATTTTATTGGCATAGAGCTGCTGGTAGTAGTCTCTTATGATCCTTTGTATTTCAGTGTTGTCTGTTGTGATCTCTCCATTTTCATTTCTAATTTTGTTAATTTGGTTTTTCTCTCTTTGTTTCTTAATGAGTCTTGCTAATGGTTTGTCAATTTTGTTTATTTTTTCAAAAAACCAGCTTTTAGCTTTGTTGATTTTTGCTATGGTCTCTTTAGTTTCTTTTGCATTTATTTCTGCCCTGATTTTTAAGATTTCTTTCCTTCTGCTAACTCTGGGGTTCTTCATTTCTTCCTTCTCTAATTGCTTTAGGTGTAGAGTTAGGTTATTTAATTGGTTTTTTTCCTGTTTCTTGATGTAAGCCTGTAATGCTATGAACCTTCCCCTTAGCACTGCTTTTACAGTGTCCCATAGGTTTTGGGTTGTTGTGTTTTCATTTTCATTCATTTCTATACATATTTTGATTTCTTTTTTGATTTCTTCTATGATTTGTTGGTTATTCAGAAGCGTGTTATTTAGCCTCCATATGTTTGAAGTTTTAACAATTTTTTCCCTGTAATTGAGATCTAATCTTACTGCACTGTGGTCAGAAAAGATGACTGGAATGATTTCAATTTTTTTGAATTTTCCAAGACCAGATTTATGGCCCAGGATGTGATCTATTCTGGAGAATGTTCCGTGTGCACTTGAGAAAAAGGTGAAGTTGATTGTTTTGGGGTGAAATGTCCTATAGATATCAATTAGGTCTAGCTGGTCCATTGTGTCATTTAAGGTTTGTGTTTCCTTGTTAATTTTCTGTTTAGTTGATCTATCCATAGTTGTGAGTGGGGTATTAAAGTCTCCCACTATTATTGTGTTACTATTAATTTCCTCTTTCATACTTGTTAGCGTTTGCCGTACATATTGCGGTGCTCCTATGTTGGGTGCATATATATTTATAATTGTTATATCTTCTTTTTTGATTGATCCTTTGATCATTATGTAGTGTCCTTCTTTGTCTCTTTTCACTTCCTTTATTTGAAAGTCTATTTTATCTGATATGAGTATTGCGACTCCTGCTTTCTTTTGGTCTCCGTTTGCATGAAATATTTTTTTCCAGCCCTTCACTTTTAGTCTGTATGTGTCTCTTGTTTTGAGGTGGGTCTCTTGTAGACAGCATATATAGGGGTCTTGTTTTTGTATCCATTCAGCCAATCTTTGTCTTTTGGTTGGGGCATTCAACCCATTTACATTTAGGGTAATTATTGATAGGTGTGTTCCCGTTGCCATTTACTTTGTTGTTTTGGGTTCACATTTATAAAACCTTTCTGCATTTCCTGTCTAGAGAAGATCCTTTAGCATTTGTTGAAGAGCTGGTTTGGTGGTGCTGAATTCTCTCAGCTTTTGCTTATCTGTAAAGCTTTTGAATTCTCCTTCATATCTGAATGAGATCCTTGCTGGATACAGTAATCTAGGTTGTAGGTTATTCTCTTTCATTACTTTCAGTACGTCCTGCCATTCCCTTCTGGCCTGGAGGGTTTCTATTGATAGATCAGCTGTTATCCTTATGGGAATCCCTTTGTGTGTTATTTGTTGTTTTTCCCTTGCTGCTTTTAATATTTGTTCTTTGTGTTTGATCTTTGTTAATTTGATTAATATGTGTCTTGGGGTGTTTCGCCTTGGGTTTATCCTGTTTGGGACTCTCTGGGTTTCTTGGATTTGGGTGGCTATTTCCTTCCCCATTTTAGGGAAGTTTTCAGCTATTATCTCCTCGAGTATTTTCTCATGGCCCTTCTTTTTGTCTTCTTCTTCTGGAACTCCTATGATTCGAATGTTGGGGCGTTTCACAGTGTCCCAGAGGTCCCTGAGGTTGTCCTCATTTCTTTTGATCCTTTTTTCTTTTTTCCTCTCTGCTTCATTTATTTCCACCATTTTATCTTCTACCTCACTTATCCTATCTTCTGCCTCCGTTATTCTACTCTTGGTTCCCTCCAAAGTGTTTTTGATCTCATTCATTGCATTATTCATTTGTAATTGACTCTTTTTTATTTCTTCTAGGTCTTTATTAAACAGTTCTTGAATCTTTTCAATCTTTGTTTCCAGGCTATTTATCTGTAACTCCATTTTGTTTTCAAGATTTTGGATCATTTTTATTATCATTATTCTAAATTCTTTTTCAGGTAGATTCCCTATCTCCTCCTCTTTTGTTTGACTTGGTGGGCATTTTTCATGTTCCTTTACCTGTTGGGTATTTCTTTGCCTTTTCATCTTGTTTAGATTGCTGTATCTGGAGTGGGCTTTCTGTATTCTGGAGGTCTGTGGTTCCTTTTTGTTGTGGAGGATTAACCCAGTGGATGGGGTTAGACGATTGGCTTGTCAAGGTTTCCTGGTTAGGGAAGCTTGCATCAGTGTTCTGGTGTGTGGAACTTGATTTCTTCTCTTTGGAAAGCAATGGAGTGCCCAGTAATGAGTTTTGAGATGGGTCTATGTGTTAGGTGTGACCTTGGGCAGCCTGTATGTTGATGTTCAGGGCTATGTTCCTGCGTTGCTGGAGAATTTGCGTGGTATGTCTTGCTCTAAAACTTATTGGCTCTTGTGTGGTAGTTGGTTTCAGTGTAGGTATGGAGGCTTTTGGACAGTCACTTATCACTTAAAGTTCCTTGTAGTCAGGAGTTTTCTGGTGTTCTCAGGTTTTGGGCTTAAGTCTCCTGCCTCTGGATTTCAGTTTTATTCTTCCTGTAGTCTCAGGACTTCTCCAACTATGCAGCCCTGATAAGAAAACTTCTAGGTTAATGGCTAAAAGATTCTCCCCCGTTAGGGACACCCAGAGAGGTTCACAGAGTCACATGAAGAAGAGGAGAGGGAGGAGGGAGATAGAGATGAACAGGAGGAGAAAAAGGGGGACTCAAGAGGAGAGAGACAGATCTACACAGCTGTCTGTTCCCAGAGTGTTCTCCGTAGCCCAGTCACCTACAAAGATTCACAGAATTGGATTGGGAAGAGAAGGGGAAAGGAGGAAATAGAGGTGTTCTGAGGTAGAAAACAGAGAGTCAAGATTGGGAGAGAATAATCTTCAGTTTAAAAATAGGGCTTCTCTTCTTCTTTTTTTTTTTTTTGTAAGGTTATAGTGCATTGAAAATGAAAATTAAGGAGTAGTAGAGGAGTACTAGAGGAATTTAAACGAAATAAGAGAAAAAGAAAAATAGAAAATAGAAGAGAAAAAGGAAAGAAAAAAAAGAAAAAAAAAAGAAAGAAAAAGAAAAAAAACAGGAAAAAAAGAAAAAAAAAAAGGAAAAAAAATTTTTTTTTTCCCCCTAATTAAAAAATCGTAAAAGTCTATGGAAATGAAAGTTAAGGAGTAATGGGGGAGTAATAGGGGATTTTAAAGGAAAATAAAAGAGAAAAAATAAAAAAGAAAAAAGAAAAAAAGAAAAAAAAATTAAAAAAAGAGAAAAAAGTAAAATTATATCTACGAGTTTCTCTGGAGCTGTTGCGGTCAGTGTGGGTTCGGCTCAGTTTCAGATAGCTCCTCGTTCCAGCTTACGCTTCTCGATATCTACAGGCTCCTCCGGTGTAGTCAATGTTTCCTAGAGGGATTTTAATCTGTTGCACCAGTCCCTTCTGAAGCGGTTCCCTTTGTTTATTTGGCTTCTGTTTGCCGGTCTCTTCAGAGCCTCATTTCCGCCCTGACACAGGCGGGCGGAGGTGGACTCTTATTCAGGTAGCTAGTTCCGTCGCTCCGGGGGGAGGGGCTTGTGCTGCGGGGACGGGCTGGCGCTGCGGGGAGGGGCTGGCGCTGCTCTCTCCGTCTGCGCTGCTCAGGAATTGCTCTGCACGCAGTGCAGGGGAATCGGGCCTCATCTCGCGGTGAGGGGGAATTCTCATGGTTTTTCTCGAGTTGCGGCCGGAACCTGGGGTATATTCTCGAGTTACGACGGGGAGGGCCCTTCCAGACACGTGTTTGTTCAGCGACGTCAGGACTCCTGCCTAGGTGCGTGGGACACTTCGGGATTCTCCACGAGTCTTGGCATGGCAATTGGGAGGCGTCTCCACGTGAGGCGGGAGACCCAGAGTCCCGTTCCACGTGCTACAGGGATCCTGGGACTCCTATCCATATTCAAGAGGAGTCAGGCATCGTCTCCTTTGGAAGCATTGATCTCCGCGGACCTCTCGAGTTTTCAAAGGATGTGAGGCCTCCGGTCGCGATGAGGCGGAGAACTAGGTCTTTCTCGGTGGTCTCCACAGGGGATTCAGACATCCCTTCGTCTTGGGAGATGCAAGACGAGCCTGCATTCAATTCACTGCAGGGATATCCAGCCTAACTTCGAGTCAGAGCATCTCGGTGTCCATTCGATTTGAGGCCACAAACTCAGGGTCCCTCTCACATACCTGTAGCTGAGAGAAGCCTCCTCTTGAGGTGCTTGTGGAAAGTTGGTATTCCTCTTGAGTCGAAGCCAGGGACTAAGCTCTCATCTCGAGTTGATTTGGGGTCCACGGAGCCCTTTCGTGTTGCTCCAGTGACCTCAGGATCCCTCTAGACTTGAGACAGTGATCTTGGGTTTTCTCTGGAGTGCCATCAAGGAAATCAAGGCCCCTTTCACGTTTGATGTGGAACACGGAATTGCTCTGCACGCAGTGCAGGGGAATCGGGCCTCATCTCGCGACGAGGGGGAAGTCTCATGGTTTTTCTAGAGTTGCGGCCGGAACACAGGGTATATTCTCGAGTTACCACGGGGAGGGCCCTTCCAGACAAGTGTTTGTTCAGCGACGTCAGAACTCCTGGTAGGTGCGAGGGACACCTCGGGATTCTCCTCGAGTCTTGGCATGGCAATTGGGACGCGTCTCCACGTGAGGCGGGAGACCCAGGGTCGCTTTCCACGTGCCACAGGGATCCTGGGACTCCTATCCATTTTCAAGAGGAGTCAGGCATCGTCTCCTTTGGAAGCATTGATCTCCGCGGAACTCTCGCGTTTTCAAAGAATGTGAGGCCTCCGGTCACGATAAGGCGGAGGACTAGGTCTTTCTCTGTGGTCTCCACAGGGGATTCAGACATCCCTTCGTCTTGGGAGATGCAAGACGAGCCTGCATTCAATTCACTGCAGGGATATCCGGCCTTACTTCGAGTCAGAGCATCTCGGTGTCCATTCCATTTGAGGCCACAAACTCAGGGTCCCTCTTACATACCTGTAGCTGAGAGAAGCCTCCTCTTGAGGTGCTTGTGGAAAGTTGCTATTCCTCTTGAGTCGAAGCCAGGGACTAAGCTCTCATCTCGAGTTGATTTGGGGTCCAAGGGGAAATTTCGTGTTGCTCCAGTTACCTCAGCATCCCTCTAGACTTGAGACAGTGATCTTGGGTTTTCTCTGCAGTGCCATCAAGGAAATCAAGGCTCCTTTCACGTTTGATGTGGACCACGGAATTGCTCTGCACGAAGTCCAGGGGAATCGGGCCTCAACTCGCGGCGAGGGGGAAGTCTCATGGTTTTTCTCGAGTTGCGGCCGGAACTTGGGTATATTCTCGAGTTACGACGGGGAGGGCCCTTCCAGACACGTGTTTGTTCAGCGACGTCTGGACTCCTGCCTAGGTGCGAGGGACACCTCTTGATTCTCCTCGAGTCTTGGCATGGCAATTGGGACGCGTCTCCACGTGAGGCGGGAGACCCAGGGTCCCTTTCCACGTGCCACAGGGATCCTGGGACTCATATCCATTTTCAAGAGGAGTCAGGCATCGTCTCCTTTGGAAGCATTGATCTCCGCGGACCTCTCGAGTTTTCAAAGGATGTGAGGCCTCCGGTCGCGTTGAGGCGGAGGACTAGGTCTTTCTCTGTGGTCTCCACAGGGGATTCAGACAACCCTTCGTCTTGGGAGATGCAAGACGACCCTGCATTCAATTCACTGCAGGGATATCCGGCCTTACTTCGAGTCAGAGCATCTCGGTGTCCATTCCACTTGAGGCCACAAACTCAGGGTCCCTCTCACATACCTGTAGCTGAGAGAAGCCTCGTCTTGAGGTGCTTGTGAAAAGTGGGTATTCCTCTTGAGTCGAAGCCAGGGTCTAAGCTCTCATCTCAAGTTGATTTGGGGTCCACGGAGCCCTTTCGTGTTGCTCCAGTGACCTCAGGATCCCTCTAGACTTGAGACAGTGATCTTGGGTTTTCTCTGGAGTGCCATCAAGGAAATCAAGGCTCCTTTCACGTTTGATGTGGAACACGGAATTGCTCTGCACGCAGTGCAGGGGAATCAGGCCTCATCTTATGGCGAGGGGGAATTCTCATGGTTTTTCTCGAGTTGCGGCCGGAACCTGGGGTATACTCTCGAGTTACGACGGGGAGGGCCCTTCCAGACACGTGTTTGTTCAGTGACGTCAGGACTCCTGCCTAGGTGCGAGGGACACCTCGGGATTCTCCTCGACTCTTGGCATGGCAATTGGGACGCGTCTCCACGTGAGGCGGGAGACCCAGGGTCCCTTTCCACGTGCCACAGGGATCCTGGGACTCCTATCCATTTTCAAGAGGAGTCAGGCATCGTCTCCTTTGGAAGCATTGATCTCCGCAGACCTCTCGAGTTTTCAAAGGATGTGAGGCCCCCGGTCGCTATGAGGCGGAGAATTAGGTCTTTCTCTGTGGTCTCCACAGGGGATTCAGACATCCCTTCGTCTTGGGAGATGCAAGACGAGCCTGCATTCAATTCATGCAGGGATATCCGGCCTTACTTCGAGTCAGAGCATCTCGGTGTCCATTCCACTTGAGGCCACAAACTCAGGGTCCCTCAAATATACCTGTAGCTGAGAGAAGCCACCTCTTGAGGTCCTTGTGGAAAGTTGGTATTCCTCTTGAGTCGAAGCCAGGGACTAAGCTCTCATCTCGAGTTGATTTGGGGTCCACGGAGCCCTTTCTTGTTGCTCCAGTGACATCAGGATCCCTCTAGACTTGAGACAGTGATCTTGGGTTTTCTCTGGAGTGCCATCAAGGAAATCAAGGCTCCTTTCACGTTTGATGTGGAACACGGAATTGCTTTGCACGCAGTGCAGGGGAATCGGGCTTCATCCAGCGGCGAGGGGGAAGTCTCATGGTTTTTCTCGAGTTGCGGCCGGAACCTGGGGTATATTCTCAAGTTACGACGGGGATTGCCCTTCCAGACACGTGTTTGTTCAGCGACGTCAGGACTCCTGCCTAGGTGCGAGGGACAACTCGGGATTCTCCTCGAGTCTTGGCATGGCAATGGGGATGCGTATCCACGTGAGGCGGGAGACCCAGGGTCCCTTTCCACGTGCCACAGGGATCCTGGGACTCCTATCCTTTTCAAGAAGAGTCAGGCATCGCCTCCTTTGGAAGCATTGATCTCCGCAGACCTCTCGAGTTTTCAAAGGATGTGATGCCTCCCATCTCGATGAGGCGGAGGACTAGGTCTTTCTCTGTCGTCTCCACAGGGGATTCAGACATCCCTTCGTCTTGGGAGATGCAAGACGAGCCTGCATTCAATTCACTGCAGGGATATCCGGCCTTACTTCGAGTCAGAGCATCTCGGTGTCCATTCCACTTGAGGCCACAAACTCAGGGTCCCTCTCACATACCTGTGGCTGCGAGAAGCCTCCTCTTCAGGTGCTTGTGGAAAGTTGGTATTCCTCTTGAGTCGAAGCCAGGGTCTAAGCTCTCATCTCGAGTTGATTTGGGGTCCACGGAGCCCTTTCGTGTTGCTCCAGTGACCTCAGGATCCCTCTAGACTTGAGACAGTGATCTTGGGTTTTCTCTGGAGTGCCATCCAGGAAATCAAGGCTCCTTTCACTTTTGATGTGGAACACGGAATTGCTCTGCACGCAGTGCAGGGGAATCGGGCCTCATCCAGCGGCGAGGGGGAAGTCTCATTGTTTTTCTCGACTTGCGGCCGGAACCTGGTGTATATTCTCGAGTTACGACGGGGAGGGCCCTTCCAGACACGTGTTTGTTCAGCGACGTCAGGAATCCTGCCTAGGTGCGAGGGACACATCGGGATTCTCCTCGAGTCTTGTCATGGCAATGGGGACGCGTCTCCACGTGAGGCGGGAGACCCAGGGTCCCTTTCCACGTGCCACAGGGATCCTGGGACTCCTATCCATTTTCAAGAGGCGTCAGGCATCGTCTCCTTCGGAAGTATTGATCTCCGCGGTCCTCTCGAGTTTTCAAAGGATATGAGGCCTCCGGTTGCATTGAGGTGGAGGACTAGGTCTTTCTCTGTGGTCTCCACAGGGGATTCAGACAACCCTTCGTCTTGGGAGATGCAAGACGAGCCTGCATTCAAATCACTGCAGGGATATCTGGCCTTACTTCGAGTCAGAGCATCTCGGTGTCCATTCCACTTGAGGCGACAAACTCAGGGTCCCTCTCACATACCATTAGCTGAGAGAAGCCTCCACTTGAGGGGCTTGTGTAAAGTTGGTATTCCTCTTGAGTCGAAGCCAGGGACTAAGCTCTCATCTCGAGTTGATATGGGGTCCACGGAGCCCTTTCCTGTTGCTCCAGTGACCTCAGGATCCCTCTAGATTTGAAACAGTGATCTTGGGTTTTCTCTAGAGTGCCATTAAGGAAATCAAGGCTCCTTTCACGTTTGATGTGGAACACGGAATTGGTCTGCACGCAGTGCAGGGGAATCGGGCCTCATCCAGCGGCGAGGGGGAAGTCTCATGGTTTTTCTCGAGTTGCGGCCAGAACCTGGGGTATATTCTCGAGTTACGACGGGGAGGGCCCTTCCAGACACAGGTTTGTTCAGCGACGTGAGGACTCCTGCCTAGGTGCGAGGGACACCTCGGGATTCTCCTCGATTCTTGGCATGGCAATTTGGACGCGTCTCCACGTGAGGCGGGAGACCCAGGGTCCCTTTCCACGTGCCACAGTGATCCTGGGACTCCTATCCATTTTCAAGAGGAGTCAGGCATCGTCTCCTTTGGAAGCATTGATCTCTGCGGACCTCTCGAGTTTTCAAAGGATGTGAGGCCTCCGCTCGCGATGAAGCTGAGAACTTGGTCTTTCTCTGTGGTCTCTATAGGGGATTCAGACATCCCTTCGTTTTGGGAGATGCAAGACGAGCCTGCATTCAATTCACTGTTGGGATATCCGGCCTTACTTCGAGTCAGAGCATCTCGGTGTCCATTCCACTTGAGGCCACAAATTCAGGGTCCCTCTCAGATACCTGTAGCTGAGAGAAGCCTCCTCCTGAGGTGCTTGTGGAAAGTTGGTATTTCTCTTGAGTCGAAGCCAGGGACTAAGCTCTCATCTCGAGTTGATTTGGGGTCCACGGAGCCCTTTCGTGTTGCTACAGTGTCCTCAGGATCCCTCTAGACTTGAGACAGTGATCTTGGGTTTTCTCTGGAGTGCCATCAAGGAAATCAAGGCTCCTTTCACGTTTGATGTGGAACACGGAATTGCTCTCAACACAGTGCAGGGGAATCGGGCCTCATCTCGCTGCGAGGGGGAAGTCTCATGGTTTTTCTCGAGTTGCTGACCGAACCTGGGGTATATTCTCGAGTTACGACGGGGAGGGCCCTTCCAGACACGTGTTTGTTCAGCGACGTCAGGACTCCTGCCTAGGTGCAAGGGACACCTCGGGATTCTCCTCGAGTCTTGGCATGGCAATTGGGATGCATCTCCACGTGAGGCGGGAGACCCAGGGTCCCTTTCCACGTGCCACAAGGATCCTGGGACTCCTATCCATTTTCAAGAGGAGTCAGGCATCGTCTTCTTTGGAAACATTGATCTCCGCGGACCTCTAGAGTTTTCAAAGGATGTGAGGCCTCCGGTCGCAATGAGGCGGAGAACTAGGTCTTTCTCTGTGGTCTCCACAGGGGATTCAGACATCCCTTCGTCTTGGGAGATGCAAGACGAGCCTGAATTCAATTCACTGCAGGGATATCCGGCCTTACTTCGAGTCAGAGCATCTCAGTGTCCATTCCACTTGAGGCCACAAACTCAGGGTCCCTCTCACATACCTGTAGCTGAGAGATGCCTCCTCGTGAAGTGCTTGTGGAAAGTTGGTATTCCTCTTGAGTCGAAGCCAGGGACTAAGCTCTCATCTCGAGTTGATTTGGGGTCCACGGAGCCCTTTCATATTGCTACAGTGACCTCAGGATCCCTCTAGACTTGAGACAGTGATCTTGGGTTTTCTCTGGAGGGCCATCAAGGAAATCAAGGCAACTTTCTGGCTTGATGTGGAACACGGAATTGCTCTGCACGCAGTGCAGGGAAATCGAGCCTCATCTCGGGGCGAGGGGGAAGTCTCATGGTTTTTCTCGAGTTGCGGCCGGAACCTGGGGTATATTCTCGAGTTACGACGGGGAGGGCCCTTCCAGACACGTGTTTGTTCAGCGACGTCAGGACTCCTTCCTAGGTGCGAGGAACACCTCTGGATTCTCCTCGAGTCTTGGCATGGCAATTGGGACGCGTCTCCACGTGAGGCGGGCGACCCAGGGTCCCTTTCCACGTGCCACAGGGATCCTGGGACTCCTATCCATTTCGAGAGGAGTCAGGCATCGTCTCCTTTGGAAGCATTGATCTCCGCGGACCTCTCGAGTTTTCAAAGGATGTGAGGCCTCCGGTCGCGATGAGGCGGAGAACTCGGTCTTTCTCTGTGGTCTCCACAGGGGATTCAGACAACCCTTCGTCTTGGGAGATGCAAGACAATCCTGCATTCAATTCACTGCAGGGATATCCGGCCTTACTTCGAGTCAGAGCATCTCGGTGTCCATTTCACTTGAGGCCACAAACTCAGGGTCCCTCTCACATACAAGTAGCTGAGAGAAGCCTCCTCTTGAGGTGCTTGTGGAAAGTTGGTATTCCTCTTGAGTCGAAGCCAGGGACTAAGCTCTCATCTCGAGTTGATTTGGGGTCCACGGAGCCCTTTGGTGTTGCTCCAGTGACCTCAGGATCCATCTAGACTTGAGACAGTGATCTTGGGTTTTCTGTGTAGTGCCATGAAGGAAATCAATGCTCCTTTCACGTTTGATGTGGAACACGGAATTGCTCTGCACGCAGTGCAGGGGAATCGGGCCTCATTTCGCGGCGAGGGGGAAGTCTCATTGTTTTTCTCGAGTTGCGGCCGGAACACGGGGTATATTCTCGAGTTACGACGGGGAGGACCCTTCCAGACACGTGTTTGTTCAGCGACGTCAGGACTCCTGCCTAGGTGCGAGGTACACCTCGGGATTCTCCTCGAGTCTTGCAATGGCAATTGGGACGCGTCTCCATGTGAGGCGGGAGACCCAGGGTCCCTTTCCACGTGCCACAGGGATCCTGGGACTCCTATCCATTTTCAAGAGGAGTCAGGCATCGTCTCCTTTGGAAGCATTGATCTCCGCGGACCTCTCGAGTTTTCAAAGGATGTGAGGCCTCCGGTCGCGATGAGGCGGAGAACTAGGTCTTTCTCGGTGGTCTCCACAGGGGATTCAGACATCCCTTCGTCTTGGGAGATGCAAGACGAGCCTGCATTCAATTCACTGCAGGGATATCCAGCCTAACTTCGAGTCAGAGCATCTCGGTGTCCATTCGATTTGAGGCCACAAACTCAGGGTCCCTCTCACATACAAGTAGCTGAGAGAAGCCTCCTCTTGAGGTGCTTGTGGAAAGTTGGTATTCCTCTTGAGTCGAAGCCAGGGACTAAGCTCTCATCTCGAGTTGATTTGGGGTCCACGGAGCCCTTTGGTGTTGCTCCAGTGACGTCAGGATCCATCTAGACTTGAGACAGTGATCTTGGGTTTTCTGTGCAGTGCCATGAAGGAAATCAATGCTCCTTTCACGTTTGATGTGGAACACGGAATTGCTCTGCACGCAGTGCAGGGGAATCGGGCCTCATCTCGCAGCGAGGGGGAAGTCTCATGGTTTTTCTCGAGTTGCGGCCGGAACCTGGGGTATATTCTCGAGTTACGACGGGGAGGGCCCTTCCAGACACGTGTTTGTTCAGCGATGTCAGGACTCGGGCGTAGGTGCGAGGGACATCTCGGGATTCTCCTCGAGTCTTGGCATGGCAATGGGGACGCGTCTCCACATATGGCGGTAAACCCAGTGTCCCTTTTCACGTGCCACAGTGATCCTGGGACTCCTATCCATTTTCAAGAGGAGTCAGGCATCGTCTCCTTTGGAAGCATTGATCTCTGTGGACCTCTCGAATTTTCAAAGGATGTGAGGCCTCCGCTCGTGATGAAGCTGAGAACTAGGTCTTTCTCTGTGGTCTCTATAGGGGATTCAGACATCCCTTCGTATTGGTTGATGCAAGACGAGCCTGCATTCAATTCACTGTTGGGATATCCGGCCTTACTTCGAGTCAGAGCATCTCGGTGTCCATTCCACTTGAGGCCACAAATTCAGGGTCCCTCTCAGATACCTGTAGCTGAGAGAAGCATCCTCCTGAGGTGCTTGTGGAAAGTTGGTATTTCTCTTGAGTCGAAGCCAGGGACTAAGCTCTCATCTCGAGTTGATTTGGGGTCCACGGAGCCCTTTCGTGTTGCTACAGTGTCCTCAGGATCCCTCTAGACTTGAGACAGTGATCTTGGGTTTTCTCTGGAGTGCCATCAAGGAAATCAAGGCTCCTTTCACGTTTGATGTGGAACACGGAATTGCTCTCAACGCAGTGCAGGGGAATCGGGCCTCATCTCGCTGCGAGGGGGAAGTCTCATGGTTTTTCTCGAGTTGCTGACCGAACCTGGGGTATATTCTCGAGTTACGACGGGGAGGGCCCTTCCAGACACGTGTTTGTTCAGCGACGTCAGGACTCCTGCCTAGGTGCAAGGGACATCTCGGGATTCTCCTCGAGTCTTGGCATGGCAATTGGGATGCATCTCCACGTGAGGCGGGAGACCCAGGGTCCCTTTCCACGTGCCACAAGGATCCTGGGACTCCTATCCATTTTCAAGAGGAGTCAGGCATCGTCTCCTTTGGAAACATTGATCTCCGCGGACCTCTAGAGTTTTCAAAGGATGTGAGGCCTCCGGTCGCAATGAGGCGGAGAACTAGGTCTTTCTCTGTGGTCTCCACAGGGGATTCAGACATCCCTTCGTCTTGGGAGATGCAAGACGAGCCTGCATTCAATTCACTGCAGGGATATCCGGCCTTACTTCGAGTCAGAGCATCTCAGTGTCCATTCCACTTGAGGCCACAAACTCAGGGTCCCTCTCACATACCTGTAGCTGAGAGATGCCTCCTCGTGAAGTGCTTGTGGAAAGTTGGTATTCCTCTTGAGTCGAAGCCAGGGACTAAGCTCTCATCTCGAGTTGATTTGGGGTCCATGGAGACCTTTCATATTGCTACAGTGACCTCAGGATCCCTCTAGACTTGAGACAGTGATCTTGGGTTTTCTCTGGAGTGCCATCAAGGAAATCAAGGCTCCTTTCACGTTTGATGTGGAACACGGAATTTCTGCGCACGCAGTGCAGGGAAATCGAGCCTCAACTCGCGGCGAGGGGGAAATCTCATGGTTTTTCTCGAGTTGCGGCCGGAACCTGGGGTATATTCTCGAGTTACGACGGGGAGGGCCCTTCCAGACACGTGTTTGTTCAGCGACGTCAGGACTCCTGCCTAGGTGCGAGGGACACCTCGGGATTCTCCTCGAGTCTTGGCATGGCAATTGGGACGCGTCTCCACGTGAGGCGGGAGACCAAGTGTTCCTTTCGACGTGCCACAGGGATCCTGGGACTCCTATCTATTTTCAAGAGGAGTCAGGCATCGTCTCCTTTGGAAGCATTGATCTCCGCGGACCTCTCGAGTTTTCAAAGGATGTGAGGCCTCCGGTCGCGATGAGGCGGAGGACTAGGACTTTCTCTGTTGTCTCCACAGGGGATTCAGACATCCCTTCGTCTTGGGAGATGCAAGACGAGCCTACATTCAATTCACTGCAGGGATATCTGGCCTTACTTCGAGTCAGAGCATCTCGGTGTCCATTCCACTTCAGGCCACACACTCAGGGTCCTTCTCACATACCTGTAGCTGAGAGAAGCCTCCTCTTGAGGTGCTTGTGGAAACCTGGTATTCCTCTTGAGTCGAAGCCAGGGACTAAGCTCTCATCTTGAGTTGATTTGGGGTCCACGGAGCCTTTCTTGTTGCGCCTGTGACCTCAGGATCCCTCTAGACTTGAAATAGTGATCATGGGTTTTCTCTTGAGTGCCATCAAGGAAATCAAGGCTCCTTTCACGTTTGATGTGGAAGACAGAATTGCTCTGCACGCAGTGCAGGGGAATCGCGCCTCATTTCTCCGCGAGGGGGAAGTCTCATTGTTTTTCTCGAGTTGCGGCCGGAACATGGGGTATATTCTCGAGTTACGACGGGGAGGGCCCTTCCAGACACGTGTTTGTTCAGCGACGTCAGGACTCCTGCCTAGGTGCGAGGTACACCTCGGGATTCTCCTCGAGTCTTGGCATGGCAATGGGGACGCGTCTCCACATATGGCGGTAAACCCAGTGTCCCTTTTCACGTGCCACAGTGATCCTGGGACTCCTATCCATTTTCAAGAGGAGTCAGGCATCGTCTCCTTTGGAAGCATTGATCTCTGCGGACCTCTCGAGTTTTCAAAGGATGTGAGGCCTCCGCTCGCGATGAAGCTGAGAACTTGGTCTTTCTCTGTGGTCTCTATAGGGGATTCAGACATCCCTTCGTTTTGGGAGATGCAAGACGAGCCTGCATTCAATTCACTGTTGGGATATCCGGCCTTACTTCGAGTCAGAGCATCTCGGTGTCCATTCCACTTGAGGCCACAAATTCAGGGTCCCTCTCAGATACCTGTAGCTGAGAGAAGCCTCCTCCTGAGGTGCTTGTGGAAAGTTGGTATTTCTCTTTAGTCGAAGCCAGGGACTAAGCTCTCATCTCGAGTTGATTTGGGGTCCACGGAGCCCTTTCGTGTTGCTACAGTGCCCTCAGGATCCCTCTAGACTTGAGACAGTGATCTTGGGTTTTCTCTGGAGTGCCATCAAGGAAATCAAGGCTCCTTTCACGTTTGATGTGGAACACGGAATTGCTCTCAACGCAGTGCAGGGGAATCGGGCCTCATCTCGCTGCGAGGGGGAAGTCTCATGGTTTTTCTCGAGTTGCTGACCGAACCTGGGGTATATTCTCGAGTTACGACGGGGAGGGCCCTTCCAGACACGTGTTTGTTCAGCGACGTCAGGACTCCTGCCTAGGTGCAAGGGACACCTCGGGATTCTCCTCGAGTCTTGGCATGGCAATTGGGATGCATCTCCACGTGAGGCGGGAGACCCAGGGTCCCTTTCCACGTGCCACAAGGATCCTGGGACTCCTATCCATTTTCAAGAGGAGTCAGGCATCGTCTCCTTTGGAAACATTGATCTCCGCGGACCTCTAGAGTTTTCAAAGGATGTGAGGCCTCCGGTCGCAATGAGGCGGAGAACTAGGTCTTTCTCTGTGGTCTCCACAGGGGATTCAGACATCCCTTCGTCTTGGGAGATGCAAGACGAGCCTGAATTCAATTCACTGCAGGGATATCCGGCCTTACTTCGAGTCAGAGCATCTCAGTGTCCATTCCACTTGAGGCCACAAACTCAGGGTCCCTCTCACATACCTGTAGCTGAGAGATGCCTCCTCGTGAAGTGCTTGTGGAAAGTTGGTATTCCTCTTGAGTCGAAGCCAGGGACTAAGCTCTCATCTCGAGTTGATTTGGGGTCCACGGAGCCCTTTCATATTGCTACAGTGACCTCAGGATCCCTCTAGACTTGAGACAGTGATCGTGGGTTTTCTCTGGAGGGCCATCAAGGAAATCAAAGCTCCTTTCTGGCTTGATGTGGAACACGGAATTGCTCTGCACGCAGTGCAGGGAAATCGAGCCTCATCTCGGGGCGAGGGGGAAGTCTCATGGTTTTTCTCGAGTTGCGGCCGGAACCTGGGGTATATTCTCGAGTTACGACGGGGAGGGCCCTTCCAGACACGTGTTTGTTCAGCGACGTCAGGACTCCTTCCTAGGTGCGAGGAACACCTCTGGATTCTCCTCGAGTCTTGGCATGGCAATTGGGACGCGTCTCCACGTGAGGCGGGCGACCCAGGGTCCCTTTCCACGTGCCACAGGGATCCTGGGACTCCTATCCATTTCGAGAGGAGTCAGGCATCGTCTCCTTTGGAAGCATTGATCTCCGCGGACCTCTCGAGTTTTCAAAGGATGTGAGGCCTCCGGTCGCGATGAGGCAGAGAACTCGGTCTTTCTCTGTGGTCTCCACAGGGGATTCAGACAACCCTTCGTCTTGGGAGATGCAAGACAATCCTGCATTCAATTCACTGCAGGGATATCCGGCCTTACTTCGAGTCAGAGCATCTCGGTATCCATTTCACTTGAGGCCACAAACTCAGGGTCCCTCTCACATACAAGTAGCTGAGAGAAGCCTCCTCTTGAGGTGCTTGTGGAAAGTTGGTATTCCTCTTGAGTCGAAGCCAGGGACTAAGCTCTCATCTCGAGTTGATTTGGGGTCCACGGAGCCCTTTGGTGTTGCTCCAGTGACCTCAGGATCCATCTAGACTTGAGACAGTGATCTTGGGTTTTCTGTGCAGTGCCATGAAGGAAATCAATGCTCCTTTCACGTTTGATGTGGAACACGGAATTGCTCTGCACGCAGTGCAGGGGAATCGGGCCTCATCTCGCAGCGAGGGGGAAGTCTCATGGTTTTTCTCGTGTTGCGGCCGGAACCTGGGGTATATTCTCGAGTTACAACGGGGAGGGCATTTCCAGACACGTGTTTGTTCAGCGATGTCAGGACTCGGGCGTAGGTGCGAGGGACATCTCGGGATTCTCCTCGAGTCTTGGCATGGCAATGGGGACGCGTCTCCACATATGGCGGTAAACCCAGTGTCCCTTTTCACGTGCCACAGTGATCCTGGGACTCCTATCCATTTTCAAGAGGAGTCAGGCATCGTCTCCTTTGGAAGCATTGATCTCCGCGGACCTCTCGAGTTTTCAAAGGATGTGAGGCCTCCGGTCGCGATGAGGCGGAGAACTCGGTCTTTCTCTGTGGTCTCCACAGGGGATTCAGACAACCCTTCGTCTTGGGAGATGCAAGACAATCCTGCATTCAATTCACTGCAGGGATATCCGGCCTTACTTCGAGTCAGAGCATCTCGGTGTCCATTTCACTTGAGGCCACAAACTCAGGGTCCCTCTCACATACAAGTAGCTGAGAGAAGCCTCCTCTTGAGGTGCTTGTGGAAAGTTGGTATTCCTCTTGAGTCGAAGCCAGGGACTAAGCTCTCATCTCGAGTTGATTTGGGGTCCACGGAGCCCTTTGGTGTTGCTCCAGTGACCTCAGGATCCATCTAGACTTGAGACAGTGATCTTGGGTTTTCTGTGCAGTGCCATGAAGGAAATCAATGCTCCTTTCACGTTTGATGTGGAACACGGAATTGCTCTGCACGCAGTGCAGGGGAATCGGGCCTCATCTCGCAGCGAGGGGGAAGTCTCATGGTTTTTCTCGTGTTGCGGCCGGAACCTGGGGTATATTCTCGAGTTACAACGGGGAGGGCATTTCCAGACACGTGTTTGTTCAGCGATGTCAGGACTCGGGCGTAGGTGCGAAGGACATCTCGGGATTCTCCTCGAGTCTTGGCATGGCAATGGGGACGCGTCTCCACATATGGCGGTAAACCCAGTGTCCCTTTTCACGTGCCACAGTGATCCTGGGACTCCTATCCATTTTCAAGAGGAGTCAGGCATCGTCTCCTTTGGAAGCATTGATCTCTGTGGACCTCTCGAATTTTCAAAGGATGTGAGGCCTCCGCTCGTGATGAAGCTGAGAACTAGGTCTTTCTCTGTGGTCTCTATAGGGGATTCAGACATCCCTTCGTATTGGGAGATGCAAGACGAGCCTGCATTCAATTCACTGTTGGGATATCCGGCCTTACTTCGAGTCAGAGCATCTCGGTGTCCATTCCACTTGAGGCCACAAATTCAGGGTCCCTCTCAGATACCTGTAGCTGAGAGAAGCATCCTCCTGAGGTGCTTGTGGAAAGTTGGTATTTCTCTTGAGTCGAAGCCAGGGACTAAGCTCTCATCTCGAGTTGATTTGGGGTCCACGGAGCCCTTTCGTGTTGCTCCAGTGACCTCAGGATCCCTCTAGACTTGAGACAGTGATCTTGGGTTTTCTCTGGAGTGCCATCAAGGAAATCAAGGCTCCTTTCACGTTTGATGTGGAACACGGAATTGCTCTCAACGCAGTGCAGGGGAATCGGGCCTCATCTCGCTGCGAGGGGGAAGTCTCATGGTTTTTCTCGAGTTGCTGACCGAACCTGGGGTATATTCTCGAGTTACGACGGGGAGGGCCCTTCCAGACACGTGTTTGTTCAGCGACGTCAGGACTCCTGCCTAGGTGCAAGGGACACCTCGGGATTCTCCTCGAGTCTGGGCATGGCAATTGGGATGCATCTCCACGTGAGGCGGGAGACCCAGGGTCAATTTCCACGTGCCACAAGGATCCTGGGACTCCTATCCATTTTCAAGAGGAGTCAGGCATCGTCTCCTTTGGAAACACTGATCTCCGCGGACCTCTAGAGTTTTCAAAGGATGTGAGGCCTCCGGTCGCAATGAGGCGGAGAACTAGGTCTTTCTCTGTGGTCTCCACAGGGGATTCAGACATCCCTTCGTCTTGGGAGATGCAAGACGAGCCTGCATTCAATTCACTGCAGGGATATCCGGCCTTACTTCGAGTCAGAGCATCTCAGTGTCCATTCCACTTGAGGCCACAAACTCAGGGTCCCTCTCACATACCTGTAGCTGAGAGATGCCTCCTCGTGAAGTGCTTGTGGAAAGTTGGTATTCCTCTTGAGTCGAAGCCAGGGACTAAGCTCTCATCTCGAGTTGATTTGGGGTCCACGGAGACCTTTCATATTGCTACAGTGACCTCAGGATCCCTCTAGACTTGAGACAGTGATCTTGGGTTTTCTCTGGAGTGCCATCAAGGAAATCAAGGCTCCTTTCACGTTTGATGTGGAACACGGAATTTCTGCGCACGCAGTGCAGGGAAATCGAGCCTCAACTCGCGGCGAGGGGGAAATCTCATGGTTTTTCTCGAGTTGCGGCCGGAACCTGGGGTATATTCTCGAGTTACGACGGGGAGGGCCCTTCCAGACACGTGTTTGTTCAGCGACGTCAGGACTCCTGCCTAGGTGCGAGGGACACCTCGGGATTCTCCTCGAGTCTTGGCATGGCAATTGGGACGCGTCTCCACATGAGGCGGGAGACCAAGTGTTCCTTTCGACGTGCCACAGGGATCCTGGGACTCCTATCTATTTTCAAGAGGAGTCAGGCATCGTCTCCTTTGGAAGCATTGATCTCCGCGGACCTCTCGAGTTTTCAAAGGATGTGAGGCCTCCGGTCGCGATGAGGCGGAGGACTAGGACTTTCTCTGTTGTCTCCACAGGGGATTCAGACATCCCTTCGTCTTGGGAGATGCAAGACGAGCCTACATTCAATTCACTGCAGGGATATCTGGCCTTACTTCGAGTCAGAGCATCTCGGTGTCCATTCCACTTCAGGCCACACACTCAGGGTCCTTCTCACATACCTGTAGCTGAGAGAAGCCTCCTCTTGAGGTGCTTGTGGAAACCTGGTATTCCTCTTGAGTCGAAGCCAGGGACTAAGCTCTCATCTTGAGTTGATTTGGGGTCCACGGAGCCTTTCTTGTTGCGCCAGTGACCTCAGGATCCCTCTAGACTTGAAATAGTGATCATGGGTTTTCTCTTGAGTGCCATCAAGGAAATCAAGGCTCCTTTCACGTTTGATGTGGAAGACAGAATTGCTCTGCACGCAGTGCAGGGGAATCGCGCCTCATTTCGCGGCGAGGGGGAAGTCTCATTGTTTTTCTCGAGTTGCGGCCGGAACATGGGGTATATTCTCGAGTTACGACGGGGAGGGCCCTTCCAGACACGTGTTTGTTCAGCGACGTCAGGACTCCTGCCTAGGTGCGAGGTACACCTCGGGATTCTCCTCGAGTCTTGGCATGGCAATGGGGACGCGTCTCCACATATGGCGGTAAACCCAGTGTCCCTTTTCACGTGCCACAGTGATCCTGGGACTCCTATCCATTTTCAAGAGGAGTCAGGCATCGTCTCCTTTGGAAGCATTGATCTCTGCGGACCTCTCGAGTTTTCAAAGGATGTGAGGCCTCCGCTCGCGATGAAGCTGAGAACTTGGTCTTTCTCTGTGGTCTCTATAGGGGATTCAGACATCCCTTCGTTTTGGGAGATGCAAGACGAGCCTGCATTCAATTCACTGTTGGGATATCCGGCCTTACTTCGAGTCAGAGCATCTCGGTGTCCATTCCACTTGAGGCCACAAATTCAGGGTCCCTCTCAGATACCTGTAGCTGAGAGAAGCCTCCTCCTGAGGTGCTTGTGGAAAGTTGGTATTTCTCTTGAGTCGAAGCCAGGGACTAAGCTCTCATCTCGAGTTGATTTGGGGTCCACGGAGCCCT